>NC_071647.1:3676128-3978940 GCF_014839835.1 Dryobates pubescens | reverse complement strand
CTCCTTGGGAGGTGTTCCAGCTCCTGCCTTCAGAGCACTTCAGAGCATGCTTGTTTTTTCTTGCCAAGCAGGTTGACACCCCCCCACCCTCAGTCTGCTCCTGAATTCTGGGAGGTGGAAAAAATTCTATATGAAAGCTTGGGGTTTGGGGGAGGTTTGTCCCTTTTGGGCTCTACACTCAACTGGGCTCTGAGGAGACCTCATTGTGGCCTTCCAGTATCTTAAGGGAGCTACAGGAAAGCTGGGGAAGGACTTCTTAGGGTGTCAGGGAGTGATAGGACTCGGGGGGATGGAACAAAACTAGAAATGGGCAGATTCAGCTTGGATGTTAGGAAGAAGTTGTTCCCCATGAGGGTGGTGAGAGACTGGCACAGGTTGCCCAGGGAGGTGGTGGAAGCCTCATCCCTGGAGGCTTTTGCAGCCAGGCTGGATGTGGCTGTGAGCAACCTGCTGCGGTGTGAGGTGTCCCTGCCCATGGCAGGGGTGTTGGAACTGGCTGATCCTTGAGGTCCCTTCCAACCCTGACACTTCTCTGATTCAACACAGTTCCATTGGAGGCAATGCTCCGGACCTACTTCTCTCAGCCTTGCTGATGGAGAGATTGAATTTGCACCAAGTGATTTGTAACCAAATGAAGAGTGTCTGGAAATGGGGTTTAAAATACAGAACATTAGAAACTCTGTAAATACATCAGCAGGTCTTTTACAAGGTGCTGCTGAAGCTTTAATGCTACCGGGGCAAAATTATTGCTGTGCTGTTAAGGGTGAAATTAGATTTGTGTTTCTCAAGTTTTTATATATACATGTATGTATTTTTCTTATTCTCAAGGAATCTAAATAATTTATAGCAGAACAAAGTTCTGATTCTTTTCCTTTCTCCCTGCTTTCCCCTCTCTCCCTCAGGCTTTATGAGAAACATGAGATGTGGGTATGAAGCCCAGGCACTGCATTCACTCCGGGGTTTCAGGGAGGCATAAAGTGTATTTTCCAATAATCACAGTGAGAAGTTGACTGTACAAAGGTTCTCTGGTATTTTAGTGAAGAAGAAAAAAGTAAAGGAGCTGGTTTTCAGATGGATTTAAACAGAGTGTTAGGCAATAAATGCAGCTCGGTGACGTTGGCAGGGACGGGCTGGGGTTTGGATGCTCGGCAGGACCGACGCAAGGTGTTTACGCAGTTCTGCTCTCCCTGGACCACCACCGAGCTGGTTCCTGCCATTGATGAACATCCTGTGCTGGCTGCTTGTGGGAAATTCCCTGCTGCAATTGAAAGTCAATGAGAAAAAGCTCACCTGCTGCTGGGAATGCTCAGCTTTCTCGTAGCGGGGTTTGTCCGTAGTGCTGCACCGTGAGAGCAAACTCTCTGCAGCTCCGCATGGGCAGCACATGCAGGGCTGTGCTGGTCACCAGCAGCAGCAAAAGTCCTGTCTAAAACATCTGTAGGGTCTTTTGTATTCCCCCTCACTTCATTTAAAAAGGAGGCTTTGGCTACAGACTTGTGGTCAAAGTCCTTTACAGGAAGGCTGGAGAGGGACTTTTTATCAGGGTGTCTAGAGACAGGACAAGGGGGAATGGTTTGAAGCTGAGGCAGAGCAGGGTGAGACTGGAGCTGAGGAAGAAGTTCTTCAGTACAAGGGTGGTGAGACTCTGGAATAGGCTGCCCAGGGAGGCTGTGGCTGCCTCCTCCCGGGAGGTGTTCAAGGCCAGGTTGGATGAGGCATGGAGCAGCTGAGTCTGGTTGAGAGGTGTCCCTGCCCATGGCAGGGAGGTTGGAATGGAATAGAATAGAATAGAATAGAATAGAATAGAATTGAATTGAATTGAATTGAATTGAATTGAATTGACCAGGTTGGAAGAGACCTTTGAGATCATCAAGTCCAACCCATCACCCAACACCATCTCATCAACTAAACCATGGCACCAAGCGCCCCATCCAGTCTCATACCTCCAGTGATGGTGACTCCACCCCCTCCCTGGGGACTGTATGATCTCTGAGGTCCTTTCCTACCTAGGTCATTCTATGATGTTATAACTCAAATGAAATAAGAATTGGAATAGTGTATGTGTGAGCCTACCCCATGTGCAGTTCATGTACCATAAGAAATGTGCTGCTGCTGCATCCTTCATCTTCAGCACTTACCTGACGATGCTTTAGAACGCTGAAGTGACTTTGCAGCACGTTACAATCCTGTGTCCAGCCTCTCAAATCAATGCCTTTTTTCTCTTGCTCTCAGAGAGGAAGATTCCTGATGAAGATTTCATTATATTAATTGATGGTTTAAACGAGGCTGAATTTCACAAGCCGGATTATGGAGACACCATAGTATCATTCCTGAGCAAAATGATTGGCAAGTTCCCTTCCTGGCTGAAGCTGGTAGTGACAGTCAGGACAAGTCTACAGGTATGTTGACACCAAGGCTTGTGATAAACTGTGTCATTAGCATGCTGGGCTTTGATACAGAAGATCTTCATGGATATCTGGGTTTGCTGAAGACCCTTTACTTCAGGTTATCCTTTTGGCTTTTTTCTGCTCAGTGTAGAGCCTGGAATGCATCTCATGCAGCATCATCTATTCATGCCAAGAAATGTTCATCAGCAAATAGTTTGGATCATTGAAGTGAGACAGCTCACATGCCAACAGGCTGCTCACTCACCAAACACATTAGGAGGGTAAGGCCTGCTGTCAGCTTGTGCTGCTCAAGAACATCCTCTCCTCCATGTGGAAGGGCAAAGAAATTCATATCTTTGTACCCCTTGTGTGTGACCCAGAGTGTGAGGATGTGATTGTTTCAGTCTGGCCAGTGTCAGGCCAAGACATTATCCAGCTCAAAGAGCAACCACCTTGAGCAGGAGCTGAAGCTCTCACCTGAATGTTGTTTGAGTTGTTCTTAAGTGGTTTTATTTTAGCTTGCAGCTGGATGGATTCATTCTTTCAGCCTGTCCTTAGTCTGTCCATCATCACTCACTTGGCATAAGGACTAAGCTGACCTTAGTTTGTTGGCTGAAGTTGTGCCTGAATGGAGCAGGCTGGGAAGCCAACACAATGACCCAGTTAGGGCAGATCTGCTCTGTCAACTCTTTTACAGCAGAGCTGCTTGATTTGCAGCATCACTTGTTGGGAACATTCACACTCAGTGTCAGAGCCTGGAGCCGAGAGGAGGCAGGCATCAGAGGGATGGGACATGTGTTTAGGAGCCAGCTCAGAGCCACTCTTTATCTGGCTCTGGACAGAAAGACATCTGCAGCTCTGGGCTTCTCATGTTTGTCATTATTGAAATCACAGAATCACAGACTGGTTGGGTTGGAAGGGACCTTTAAAGGCCTTCTAGTCCAACCCCCCTGCAGCATGCAGGGACATCTGCAACTAGAGCAGGTTGCTCAGAGCCCCACACAATCTGACCTGGACTGGTTCCAGGGATGGGGCATCTATTACCTCTCTGGGCAACCTGAGCCATTTTTTCATTAGTCCAGAGCTGAGGAATTCATTTTCACCAAGCCCCTTGAAGCAGTTTTACTGAGAGCTGCTGGTATTGATTGAGATCCACAGGTTGATTTACTGTGCTGCTCCTGGCAGGGAGCCGAGTGCTGGTTCCAGCTCCATCAAGGCTTCCCAGATGCTGCTAACAGCAGCTGCACCCCAAGACACCAGGAGAGCACAGGCTACCTGTGGGTTTGTGCTGCAGTTCTTTTGGTGTTTTTTTTCTCTCAGTAATAGAGTAGATTAAACATCATTTGGAAGAAATCTTTTTGTAATTGTAGGTAAATTGCATCCTGATGACTTGAATTGCTCAGTTAATGAAGGCTTTCACAGCCCCACGGTCATCACTGCAAGCTTTACTTTTGCACTCTGCTCTTTATTTCATGGCAGAGTTGATGGCATCTCCTCAGTCAGCCTAGTCCAGCACCAGTGCTCTTCTCTCCACAGTGACTGAGAGCCCATGACACAAGAGCTCCTTCGGAAAGGCCTCTGCTGATCTTTGGTTTATGCTGCTTAAGCATCCTCAGTGAGCTCAGCAGATGAGAGAATCCCTGGCCACAGTGTCCTGTAGCAGACAGACCAAATACTTACTGTTATCTTCCTGATGTTTCCTTCAGAACCTCCACTCCCAGGGAGGTTTTTAGGCTCAGCTTCATATTTCTCCTGGCCTCAGACTTGTCATTTGGTTGTCTGTTCCCTCTGCTGTGACAGCAGAAAGGGTGCCGTGTCCATCCGTGGTTAGGATGGGGTAGGAGTAACAAGGGCCCTGTGACTTCTGCAGCCCCTTCCATGGATGCTGTATTAGGATCAGTGTCTTTCATTTTGATTTCAGTCATGTTTCACACACAACCTACTCAATTATAGATGAGATTGTGAGGTCCTGAGGGCACAAACTGCCATCTTGTGTGCTTGCCCTGATTGAAGAGGTCTTAAAGGAGTCTCAGAGGTGCTATTGTAATGCGAATTGCATTTACTTAATGAATAATAAACACTGCCAGCATAAGTGTCCTTTTTTCTTCTTTCTTTGTAGGAAATAATTAAGCTGTTGCCCTTCCACAGAATATTTTTGGATAGACTGGAAGAGAATGAAGCCATAGACCAGGACCTGCAGGCGTATATCCTCCATCGGATCCACAGCAGCTCGGAGATCCAGAACAACATCTCGCTCAACGGCAAAATGGACAACACCACGTTTGGCAAACTCAGTTCTCACCTCAAGACCTTGAGCCAAGGCTCCTACCTGTACCTAAAACTCACTTTTGATCTCATAGAGAAAGGATACCTAGTACTAAAAAGCTCCAGCTACAAAGTAGTGCCAGTGTCTCTGTCAGAAGTTTACCTGTTGCAGTGCAATATGAAGTTCCCCACGCAGTCTTCCTTTGATCGGGTGATGCCCCTCCTGAATGTGGCAGTGGCATCTCTGCACCCACTAACAGATGAGCATATTTTTCAGGCCATCAACGCAGGTAACATTGAGGGCACTTTGGAGTGGGATGACTTTCAGCAGAGGATGGAGAACCTGTCTATGTTTCTTATCAAACGTAGAGACATGACGCGCATGTTTGTTCATCCCTCTTTCCGAGAATGGCTCATTTGGAGAGAAGAAGGGGAAAAGACCAAGTTCCTCTGTGATCCTAGGTAAGCAAGCACTCTTGAGAAACCAGAGCTTACAGCTGTGTCCATCCTGTGCTGTCGTCTGCATCATTTCATTCTACAAGGTTGCAGGTGGATGTGGTTGGTTGACTTTGGTCTCTCTACACTGGAGATCTCTACAGCTGTGCTGGCTACCTTAGACCTTTGTGTTCCTCATGGGAAGAAATAATCACCCCCTGGGCGTACAACTGACCTGGCAAACCTGATAGTCCTCATCAGAAGGAGATGAGCTGTTCCTCAGAAGGCCCCAGGTTGCTTGGCTCCTCTAGAGCCATCACATGAGGTGTCTTTGTTTCAGCAGGTTACTCCTGCCAGCTGTCTGGAGCAGGGGAGTCATCCTCCCTCTCTCCAGAGGTACCAAAACCACGTGAAATGAGGAATAAGGAGATGAAGGATGAACAGCCTGGAGTTGTGCTCATTGTAGTCCCACTAAATGTCTTTTTTTAAAGCCAAATAAGGAACAGAATCAGGCTGTAGCAATGCATCCATTATCTCCATCCTGATAGCAGCTGAGTTCCTGCCTTAGCTCACAGGGAAGGGAATTTAATCACGGTTGGATTTATATGCCCTGAACCAAATGATCACTGTCAATGTTATCTTTGTTTCTACTCAAGAGTGGAAGCAGACACTCATGACTGTAATTCTGGTAGTTTATCTCATAGGCTTTGCTCCACTGGGCAAAATAAGATCAGAAAACTCAGGGGAACACTGGGACTGGAGGCTGTGCCCATGTATCTCCCAGGCCCAGTGGTCAGTCTGATGATGGCATCTGCTGGCACCCAGTATCCACCTGGCTGGTGGAAGCAGCTCTAGCTGTCAGTGGTGTCAGAGTAATTTACCACTTCCAATTTTGTGGTAAACAGGCTGCAGCAGAAAAATACTACACAGCTCCTCCCCATGGGCATCATCTCTGTGTGAGCAGGTTCTGCACAACAGTTCCTATTGAGCAAACCCTTTGGGAAGCATCTCAGAGCTGCAGGTGCCCTTATAGCCATCTCCATAAGTTATTTAATACCCTTCCTCAGAGTCATTGAGTGCTTGTCACTGAGCAGTGCTTTTCCACCCCTTTGGTGATGCTTACACCCATGGAGCTGAGAGCTTTCTCCCTCCCAGTCGCTCTCACCCAGGGCTACTGCTTTTGGCTGGTCTGGCTGTGAAGGAGTTTGTTGTCAGCTGGGCAAGGAGCCAGCAGGCAGCATGCAGGGCAGTGAGTGCTCATCACCTGGCACTCAGCTGGGACAAACCACAGCAAGAGCAGCTTGGAAACTTCCCTTCTCTACCACAAAGATAAAACTCAAGTGCTCCATGGTTACCTGGTGGGTTGGCCACCCATCAGTGCAAGGGGTGGTTTAGGTTAGCTATTAGGCAGCACTTCCTCACAGAAAGGCTGATTAGGCACTGGAATGGACTGCCCAGGGAGGTGGTGGAGTTGCTATCACTTGAAGGTCTTTAAGAAAAGATTGGATGTGGCACTTGGTGGCAGGGTTTAACTGATTTCATGGTGTTAGGTCATAGGCTGGACTTGATCTCAGAGGTCTTTTCCAGCCTCAATAATTCTGTGATTCTGTGAGTGTTGGATGCTGTGTGTGGTGGCAGTGGTTACAGCTGGGTAACATGGAGGCTTTTGGTTGTCTGGGGCCAGAAATAGTCCTCTTTGTTCTGATTGCAGTGGGTAGGGGTGTTCTCAGAGTATCAAATCCAGACTGAAGCTCAAATGTGCTGCATTTTAGGTGGTTTCAGAATAAACCCAAGTGTGCAACCACAACATTTGTGTGACAGAAGGTTGGAGCCAGGTGGGAGTTGGTGTCCTCTCCCTAGAAACAAGTGGCAGGATGAGAAGTGGCCTCAGGTTGCCTCAGGGGATGTTTAGGTTGGCCATTAGGAGAAACTTCTTCACTGAAAGAGTTCTCAAGCACTGGAACAGGCTGCTCAGGGAAGTGGTTGAATCCCCATCCCTGGTGGTGTTGAAAAGACACAGAAATGTGGTGCTGAGGGCTATAGTTTAGCCCCAGCCTTGGCAGAGTCAGGGAATGGTTGGACTGGATGATCTTAAAGGGCTTTTCTAACCAAAACAATTCTGTGATTCTATTCTATGATTCTCTGTGATTTTACCATGAAGGCACAAATGAGCCCAAGTCCTCTGAACAAATCACAGCCGTGTGCTAGATCTCTGCTCAGGGTTTGGCTCTGGGTTTGCCACTGCCTTTCATGGACGCCGCAAAGACATCGCAGTGCCCTCAGTTCTCTTCAGGAGGCTTTCAGGCATCACTTTTCATCACATATGTGCTTCCTTCACATGATTAATGGTGATTTAAGGTGTACAGGGAATGCTTCTGCTCTTCCCAAGCAGGGAATCTTTGCAGAGCTGACCCAAGCCTGCTCCTTAACACTGATGAAGAGAAGCTGCAGTGCACAGGAGGGGCTCACACTGCCTGGAGTGTGAGTCCATACGTACTGGAGGACTAATAAATATCTCTAATGTAAAATGCTCACTAATTGCATTATACTCTGATGGTAGTTAATGAAACAGGATACATTTCAGTGATTAATAGAGAGAACCTCCTGAGCTTTAGCTCTTGTGCTCCTCAAAAATCCTCCTGTCCAGCTCTTGGGGAAGAGCTAATATTGAGCTGTTGAGCTCGGAGCGTGGTAAACCCTTAGCGGCAATTAAGAGAAGTAATGATTTTTCGTTTTATTTCTTCTAAAAGAAGCAGAGCTCACCACTGACAGGGCTCCTAGCAGCAGCCTGGGAAGATTTTCCCTGAGTCTGGTTTCTTCACAGCCAGTTTGATTTCTCACTTGGGAATTGAGGAGACGTGGCAGCTGCGTGGACAACTCCTCGCGTTCGTCGCCCAGCGCTGCAGAAGCGCTCCGTTAATTTGACCTTGCCGTGTTGACACACACAGAGTCCAGTTGCTGGAGCTGATTTCCCCCCTCACCCCCCCAGGAGAAGAGCTTTGAAGTGAAATGTGGGTTTGTGAAGCTGCTCTTAATTGACTTAGCCTGACAGAGTGTCCAGGTGTGAGGACGTTACGAAGGAAATTGGGATAATGGGCCTCGTGCCTGCGTCACCGCAGCTGGGGTAATCTTCCACGTCTCATTAATGAGCGAGTTCCACGGGCTCGGAAGTGCAGGAAAGAGAGGAGAGGAGGAACACAATGTCCAGAAATTAGCACAGTTTTCTCTGCTTTGAAGATAAAACAGCAGATCTCCATCCTCGAGGGGTTTGCGTTAGCCTCTGGAGATGCTGACCCTCCTCTGAACACTCACCGCCCGCTTGCTGCCCAAAGCAGAGGCTTTGTGGTAGCGGGGAGGAGGTTGGACTGGATGATCTCCAGAGGCTCCTTCCAACCCCTGGCATTCTGTGTAACTGGCATCAAAAGGAAGACTCTCAATACCAGCTCTCCCTCAGTGCATCCCCCCAGCATCCAGCACTGGCCATTAAGTGGGCTCCCAGAAAGTGTTTGTCAGAGCATTTAAACCGCATCGCACTAACGACTTCCCCAGCCTGCCAGCCTCACACCGAGCACCAAGCCTCTCAGGTGACAAATGGCATCAACCCCTTTAGGGAAAGACCCCAATCCTTTCTGACTGGGGCATGGAGAAAATGGTCATTAGCGTGCATCCCCTCTCACACTGGTGTTTCTTAACCTGAATACTGCTCCAGTGCTGGGCTGTTCTCTGCCTAGGCTTAATCAGAAGCTTCCATGCAATTATTTTTCGCTGATTAAATGTTTTCTCCCTGTGAAGGGACTGTGAGAGAGGCAGCAGTCAAGTGATTTGCCCTGGCAAAGGCAGTCAGAGAGCTGCAGGCAGATACAGACCCCCAAAAGTGAAATTATTCTACCCAGATTTAAGCATTGCCAGCTGAGTTACTCGTCTAGACTTGCTTTATAGTCAGAGGGGAGAAATAAGAATGATTCATTTCAGCAGCAGCTAAAAGGCTACAACAGGTCAGCTGAAGAGTGCCTGGGAAGTGCCTTCTGCTGTTGATTTATGAAGGGAGCTCAGGGAGATGGGCTCACCAGGAGCTGTCTCTTCAGGGTTGACAAATAAAACTGGAGGAGATGCATCTGTCCAGGCTGTTCTTCCAACCAGCACACTGGGCTTAGAGGTAGCTTCACAGGTTTTCTTTTCTTGGACAGGAGAACTAAGGAAGGGAAAGATGCTCTTTGTGCTCTTGCCTCAAAAACAGCTCTCAAAAGCAGGGTGCTGGTGCCTTGTTCAGCAATGGCACTGCTGGGCTGCTATGGCTCTGAAAGCCAAGCTTGGAAATAACTGCATGGGGCAGGAGGTGTTCTCCTCAAAACACCAGGCCTTTGTCATGCAGCTTCTGCACATTGACTGTTAGAAGTTACCTAATAATCACAGTGTGGTAGAATGGCTTCATTTGGAAGGGACCTCAGAGATCATCTACTCCAACCTCCCCACCATAGGCAGGGACACCTCTTAACTAGACTCAGCTGCTCAAGGCCTCATCCAGCCTGGCCTTGAACATCCTCAGGGAGGAGGCATCCACAGCCTCCCTGGGCAGCCTATTCCAGAGTCTCACCACTCTCATTCTGAAGAATTCTTCCTCATACCCAGTCCAAACCACACAAAAAACAACCAAGGAGAAGCACTGGTGGCTCCATCGTTGAGGTTGAGGCTACTTCCTCATCTCTTCCCTCCTCTTCTACATCCACAAAACAAATCTGTCCCTGAAATCCCCAAGGCTCTTCACTACAAGGATGTTGAGGTGCTGGAGCATGTCCAGAGAAGGACAATGTAGCTGCTGAAGGATCTAAGGCACAAATCTTGTGAGAAGCAGCTGAGGGACCTGGGGGTGTTTAGCCTGGAGAAAAGGAACCTCAAAGGAGACTTTCTTGCTCTCTGAAAGGAGGTTGGCATGAGGTGGGGGTGAGGCTTTTCTCCTAAGAAAAGACTCACTCTCCCAAGTGACAGGATGAGAGGAAACAGCCTCAAGTTGTGCCAGGAGAGGGTTAGGTTGGATATCAGGAAAAATTCCTTACTGCAGGAATGGTCAGGGATTGGAACAGGCTGCCCAGGGAGGTGGTGGAGTCCCCATGCCTGGAGGCGTTCAAAGAACGTGTAGAGGTGGTGCTAAGGGACATGGCTAGTGGTGACCTGGCAGTGCTGGGTTAATGTTGGACTCGATGATCTGAAAGGTCTCTTACAACCAGAACAGTTCTGTGACTCTCAGGGCACCCTGCATGGCTCAGCATGCAGCAGGGATCCAAGAGCAGCGTGCGGCTCGGGCCCGGCACGTGGAGTTGCCATGGTTTCTAGCTGAGCCCTCTTCAGTACAGCACGCTGTAGGTGGTGTGCATTTCCCTTTTTCTCTTGGGAGGCTGCAAGAAGAGACTTCTGCTACATAAAATTTCTGATTTTCTCTCTTACCCAGCAAAACAATGGAGTCTGTGCACTGGAGGAGCAGGAGAGTGGGTGGTGGTGGTGGTGGTTGTTGTGTTCTTCATTTTGGTGGGATGCTTCATCTGAACATCAGGCTGTGCTGCCACTCAGTGAGACCTGGACAGGAGAAGAGCTGGGCAGGGGGGAGCCTCATGAAGTTCAACAAGGGAGAGAGTAGGGTCCTGCACCTGGGGAAGGATAACCCCCCTGCACCAGGATACATTGGGGGTGGACCTGCTGGTAATCAGCACTGCAGAGAAGGACCTGGGAGTACTGGTGGACAGCAAGTTCACCATGAGCCAGCCATGTGCTCTTGTGGCCAAGAAGGCCAAGGGTCTCCTGGGGTGCATTCAGAAGAGGGTGACCAGCAGGTCAAGCAAGGTTCTTCTTCCCCTCCACTCTGCTCTAGGGAGGCCATGGCTGCAGTCCTGAGTCCACTTCTGGGCTCCTCTCTTCTCCCAAGAAAAAAGCAATAGAACAAGAGGAAATGGCCTCAAGTTGCCCCAGGGGAGGTTTAGGTTGGACATGAGGAACAATTTCTTCCCCAAAAGGGTGGTTGTCAAGCCCTGGAACAAGCTGCCCAGGAGGGGTTTCAAAGCCGTGTAGATGTGGTGCTGAGGGCCATGGTTTAGTGGTGCCCTGGCAGTGCTGGGTGAATGGTTGGACTCAATGATGTTAAAGGTCTCTTCCAACCACAGTGACTGTGTGATCATTTCTACACCTCTAATGTTGGCAGGAGTGTGGAGCATGGTACCAGCAGTGGCTTAGCCCTGATCTAGGGCAGGGTTTCATTCCTAGGAGAGGCATCAGGAGGACAGCACAATGCTTCTTTCTCTTCCCATTTACTCCTCAAGCAGGCCATAGTGAGTGCCATATCTCTGAATCACAAGGATGAATCCATCATAGTGTCCTCCAGTTAACTGCAGGGGCAAACACAATCTGTTCACCAAGCAGCAGAGACCTGCTGGAGTGCTGACTCTGAGAATACCACTTCCCAGATGACTTCCAGAATAAACTTCTCTGATTCCCTGACTTGCAACCAAGTTCATTTTGGAATGTGAAAAGAATGGGCAATAGCTCAACAAAATGAATGTAAGAAGCTTACTTTATCCAAGTAATCCACGTTGCCAACATCTCTAGATGTTGACCCTAATCTCATGCAGAGTTCAATCCAATATGTGAAGCCTTTGGTGCAAGTTGGGCACCTGTAATGGGGACTTCTCTGAGGATCAGAAGCCAAGGGTTCTGTGATATGAGGATCAGAAGGGAGAGCACACAGAGAAGGAAGCTGGAGAAGAGGAGGCTCAGGGAAGACCTTATTGCTCTCTGCAAGTGCCTGAAAGGAGGTTGTAGCCAGGTGAGGGTTGGTCTCTTCTCCCAGGCAACCAGCACCAGAACAAGAGGACACAGTCTCAAGCTGTGCCAGGGGAAGTTTGGGCTGGAGGTGAAGAGAAAGTTCTCCACAGAAAGAGTTGTTAGCCATTGGGATGTGCTGCCCAGGGAGGTGGTGGAGTCCCCATCCCTGGAGGTGTTCAAAAAAGGACTGGATGTGGCTCTTGGAGCCATGGGTTAGTTGTCAGGAGGTGTTAGGTAGTAGATAATAGGTTGGACCTGATGATCTCTGAAGTCTTTTCCAACGTGGTTGATTCTATGATTGTAAGCTGGAAGTGCTTCATGTGGAGGTTCCATGTCTAGTGAAGCAGTGAAGTGACTTAGCTGCAGGTTTCTCCTCTGAAATTTGGGCTGGGCTGCAGCTGCAGCATCAGTTGGAAGAGGAGAAATGGGAGATAGATTATAAATCATGAAGGATGAGAGGCAGAGCAGATGTGATCACTACCACCAGAAAGGACATCAGAGGAGCAGCTTGTTTCAGCTGGCTCATTAGACATGCAACTTAAGTGTTCAGCTGCAGAGGGGGTTCTGAATATATTTAGTGTCTCGAGTTGCTGTCCTCATAAAATCTTTGCTGCTGCTTCTTTTCTTGTGGACTGTAAACTTGTGTAGCCTGTCCCATTTTCACCTCTAAATGGAAAGAAAGTGCTCATGGAATAATCCATTCTGTGGCATGGAGCCACTGAGGAGAGAGAAGTGAAGTTAATCAGAGGCACCATCAATGCTGACTGAAGAAAGAAACGTTGCTGGATTTCTTCCTGTTACTTCATTCCTCAACTCTGAGGACCTGCTTGTGGAGCAAAGCCATCTTCCAGCAGTTCAGGAGGGAGTCTGTTCCATCTTGCTTCTCACATTGTCATTTACTCCTGGTGAAAGCAGCAGCAGAGCACTTTCCAAATCACACTCCTCATTTGTCTGTGACCTTGAATATTTTAGGTTACAGGAGGTGGAGTAAGAAGAGGAAGTGTATCACCACTGCTCTTCTGAGATTCATAGATTGGGTTGGGTTGGAAGGGACCTTGAAGATCATACAGTTCCAATCCCCCCACTTTCCACTAGCCCAGGCTGCTCATGCCTCATCCAGCCTGGCCTCGAACATTTCCAGGGAGGGGACATCCACAACCTCCCTGGGCAACCTGTGCCAGTGTCTCCCCACCCTCACTCTGAAAGAATTTCTTCCTAATCTCCAGTCTAAGTCTCCTCTCTTCCATCTTCAAACCATTGCTCCTCATCCTGCCACTACAAGCCCTTGTGAAAAGTCCCTTTACAGCTTTCTCTTAAACTCCTTTCAGGTACTGGAAAGCTGCTCTGAGGTCTCCCTGCAGCCTTCTCTTCTCCAGGCTGAACAACCCCAACTCCCTCAGCCCATCCACACAAGGGAGGTTCTCCTGTGTGTGCTGTGTAGTCAATGGAAATCTTATGGAAATACAGGATCATGGAATCATTTTGGATAGAAAAGACCTCTAGGATAATCCAGTCCAGCCATCAACAAACACCAGCATGGCCACTAAACCATGTCCCTCAGCACCACATCTACACATGTTGTGAACACCTGCAGGGATGGTGACTCCACCACCTCCCTGGGCAGCCTGTTCCAATCCCTGACCACTCTTGCAGTGAGGAAATTAACCTGGTTTACATCTTGGTGTTCATTTTACCCATCCACCATATGTGTTAAATATGCCAGCAGGCTTCCCACACTGCTCTTGGACAACTTTTCTCTGAACATAGCATAATCTGTTCCTGGCAACCAGCAGATGTTCTGAAAAGCCTTATGAACTGAGCAGAGACAAAGGAATTGCATCTTTAGTCCCTGGAGCTGCTTTTTTAGCTCTCACTAAGTCAGAGCCTGTGAGCATTGGGGTTTTTTTTTCCCCTCTCCTTTATCCTTTTTTGTTCTGTATTTTAAAGTCATTGGTAAGTACCTTTTGATATCTGAATTGTGCCATCAGTAGTGTCTGATTCTCCTCTTTGCTGCCTCTCTTGGCAGTTCCCAGCAGGCAGCTGCTGTTGTTTCATGTAGTGTAGAGGTTCTCTGGGATCAGCTCCCGACACGGATGCAGCTCTGTTACCCCAGATAGAGATATCCCAGACCAACTCTTGCTCTGTGACAGCCAGGGTGTCACATAATCTGAGGCACATGTGCCCCATCCTTGAGATAATATGGTTAGCACCTGTGGGATTTTTAATAGGTGGTCTTAAGAAATAAAGATGAGACTGAGGCTGCAGTTTCAGTTGAGCTGCATCATAGAGGAATCATAGAATGGTCTGGGTTGGAGGGGACCTCCAAAGCTCATCCAGTCCAATCCCCCTGCAATGAGCAGAGACATCCTCCATTAGATCAGGTTGTCCAAGCTTCACCTTGAATATCTCCAAGGATGGGGCCTCAACTACCTCCCTGGGCAACCTGTTCCAGTGTTCCACTCCCTCATGGTAAAGAACTTCCTCCTAACAACCAACCTAATTCTACTCTACTCTAATTTCAAACCACTGCCCCTCATCCTATCACTACAGGCCCTTGTAATGAGAGTGAGGTCATTGTCTTACATCTCTGAAAGTCACTTGACTCAACTTTCCACCTGAAGGAGCTGGCTGTGGGTGCTGTCAGTACCACATCAGAGGCGTGGGGAGCTTTCCATTTCTCTTGTATTTATGGTTGAGGCCATTGGATGTTCAATGTGCAATGAAAAGTTCTGTTGGTGGCATAAGTGGGTCAGTGCCAAGAAGACAACTGTTGGGTGAAGAGAGCAAGCAGGACCCATGCTGGCAGAGGTTTCTTGTGCTGCTCCTCAGGAGGTATGTCTGCAGCTTGCTAAAGCAGCTGGAACTGGTAGCACATCGCTGTTGTGTCCTCAGTCACTTCTGGCAGGGTGATGGATTTCAATCAGATACTCCCTAGCTTGTCTTGCTGCAATGAGACCTGACCCCAGGGATGGAAAGATTTCTCTTGGCTTTGAACTTGGCTGTCCCAGTTAGCTCAGCAAATTAAAGCAGTTTTTAGCTCTGAAGGAAAGAATATTTGTGTGCTTAAGAGGCTTCCCTGCTTTGTTTGAATTTTCTTCTCTAATGTTAATTCCTTCCAAGTTTAATTTGCAATTAGAACATCAGAGGGAAAGCATGTTACCAAAAAAATCAATAGATCCATTTGGGTGATTAAGTGATCCTTCAAGAGGAGCTGGCTGAGCTGAGCTCAACCCCTCTTCAGGCTGGACAGGCACCCTCCTGGAAGCAAAGGAGGCTCCAGGCTCTGGCAGAGCAGAGTCTCTGCACTGAAGTTATGAAATCGTGCTCTGCAGAGCTGAATAAAACATGAACACATGGCTCTTGGAAGAGCAGATCCACTGGGCACAGTGTCAGCTCTCTGGATTTTGGAATGGTTTCATGGGATTAGCTGGAAGAAGGCAGTTGTGAGTGTAAATCAGGGAAATTGGACTTCAGTAGGTTCAGAAGTAAATGGGACTGATTCTGGCTGAGGGGTTTTTGTAACCTATCTTTTACTCCAGCAGTGCAGTGCCCTAACACTGGAGTCATTTTACACCTTTTTCAATCTCTTTTACTTTGCCTGCTGGGGCTTGAAAGGATGAAGACTCATTACACAGAAGGGCAGGGATTGGAAGGGATCTCTGGGGATCATCCAGTCCAACCCCTCTGCTAAAGCAGGGCACTCACTAACAGCTTGCCCAGGGTCACAATGTCCAGCTGGGTTTGGAATGTCTCTAAGAGAAGACTCCACAACCTCTCTGGGCAGCCTGCTCCAGGCCTCCACTAAACTTAAGGAGTATGAAGCTGCCACAGGACAGCTGAAGAACGAGCAGATCAGAGTGCAAGCAGAAGAGAGGCCAAAAACACTCAGTGAGGAAACAAAACAGCACCAAGCAGTAAGGCAATGAGAGGGGAGCCAAGTGATAGGAGACCTTATTTGTGTCCTCCTTGATGGAAAAGGCAACAATGCATTCATTGCCTCTTTTTGGGGGTGGGGGAAAGGGGATCATGGGCAGCCAGAGAAGTTCATAGACCAAGTCTCCATCCTCTACTTTTGTTTTGTAATGCTGAGGCTTTGTCACCTTGAGCTTTTGTTGCCACATTCTTGACTTCCCAAAGGAGCTGACAGTAGCAGCTGCTTTTACTGTGTGCTCCTTGAAATTGTCCTAAAGAAACTTTCAGGGAAGTGCTGTTGAATGTGCTGAGCTATAACAGTCATGAGGTCTTGGGTGACAGGTTGGACTTGATGATCTTTGAGGTCTTTATTGATTCTATGATAATTCTATGATAATTCTACCTTCACACTAAAGAATTTCTCCCTTGTGTTCTGATGGAACCTCCTGGGTTCCACTTTGTGCCTGCTACCTTTGTCCTGTGACTGGACATCACTGACAAGAGTCTGACCCCATCTTCTTGCCCTCCACCCTTCAATGATCATTGAGAAGATCCCCTCTGGGGCAGCTCTTCTCCAGGCTCAACAGCCTCTTTCCTTCTCACAGAGGTGCTCCAGGCCTCTCTGTTGAACTCTCTCCAGTAGTTCCCTGTCTCTGCAGAGCTGGACCCAGTACACCAGATGTCCTTGCTAGGGCAGAGTAGAGGGGGAAGGAGAACCTATCTGACCTGCTGGCCACACTCTTTCTATCTCTTTCTCTTCATGCACATCCTTGCAGGCAGTCCCTGGCCGTTGAGGAGCTGACCTGGGCAGGCAATGAGCACAGCTGGAGGCAGCCAGAGCTGAGCCCTGCTATTAATTTTTCACAGAATTGAGATCTTAACATTAAAAATAGACAAATCTCTGATGATAAAACTCTGCAGTGGTGAAACTCAAAGCAAATCATTTCACTGAGCTCCTTGATGTAAAAATCATTACTGCCATCCTCTGCTGGCTTTAAAAAAAAACTATGTAATGGTGGGGGGGAGGTGGAAAAAAAGGGCAGAAAAAGCTGATGGAGGCTGGGTTGGCATGAAATTAACAGTGACACAACCAGGGACTGCAAGGATTTATCAACAAGCCCAAAGCCAAGGGCTGGGAAGGGTCACAGAGGTAATGTGTTGCTCATGAATGTTCTCAAAGGGTTCACAGAATCACAGGGGTTAGAAGGGACCTCTGGAGATCATCCAGACCAACCCCCCTGCCACAGCAGGGTCAGCCAGAGCAGGTTGCACAGGATGGTGTCCAGGTGGGGTTTGAATGACTCTAGAGAAGGAGACTTCACTGCCTCTCCAGTGCTCCACCAGCTTCAGTGTAAAGTTGTTCCTCCTCATGTTTAGGTGGAACTTCCTACGTTCAAGTTTATGCCCACTGCCCCTTGTCCTGTCCCTGGGCACCACTGAACAAGGCCTGGTCCCCATCCTTCTGACACTCACCCTTGGAAGTATTTATAAGCATTGAGAAGATCCTTCCTCAGTCTTGTCTTTAGGCTAAAAGCCCCAAGTCCCTCAGCCTTTCTCACAAGAGAGGTGTTCTAGGCCCTGAATCGTCATCACAGCCCTTTGCTGTGCCCTCTCAAGCTGTTCTCTGTCCATCCTGAATATGTCTTATTCATGCCAGCCACCAGCCATGGCTGAAAAAGCAGCTTGGGAGCTCAGTGTGGAACCTGGGCTGGTGTGACAGTCAGGAGCTGCACTTCACCCCTTGCTGCACATCAGAAGTTTCAGGATCTTCAGTTCATGTTTTGGATTGGTTACAGCTCCATTCCAAGCCTACCCAAAGGTTCTCAAAGTGTTTTCCACCCCTAAGCAAACAACTGGGATTAGTTCCCCTTCTGTGACAAAGAGAGGTCAGGGGGTGGCTGTGGGGTCCCTTTGTGCAGCCTTTCTTGGATCTGGAGCAGAAAGCTGTGGTTTATGATCACCAGACTGGTGACCATCCCCAGAAGGGAAATGAGGTGGTGGCTCAGGATATACCTGCACCACCAACCTGAGAGTGGAGGCAGATGCATTGCCTTTTCTGACCACAAACAAGCAGAGCACTGGGAATCTGCTGAGCTGTTGGGATGTGCTGAGTGTGTCAGAGGGATTTGCTGTTCTTTCATTACCTGGCTGCACAGGGACAGTTGAAATCTCATCAACTGGTGTCCTGCAGCTGTATCCAGTGACACTCAAGATATGCTTCATAGCCACTTGATTCCTCTGATACATATCTCCTTTCCATGGCCATTCCTGGAGGTTCAGCAGTGTGATGAACAAATGGGTTTGTCTGTCTCCTTTGAAAGGATGTGACTTGATCTTCTTCTCCCACTCCAAAGATGGGGAACAAAGAGGGAAAGACTAAAAGGAAGGAAAGGCAACAAGCTGCAGTTCACCTAAGGTGCTACAACCACTACCAAGACCTTCTGTTTTCCCAGCTTACTGCATTTTGTCCCTTCTGTTGGTGCTGTGTGGAGAATTCTCACAGCACAGATGCCTGGGAATGGGTGGCAGTGCCCTCTGCACAGGGCATCCTGCCTCATTTTAGTCACTCCAAGCTATGTGTTGATGGGCAGAGTCACCATCTGGAGGAGCTTCTCCTCCTCCAGTGATGAGGAGCACAGAGCTCCGGGATCCCGACACAGGCACCTTGCCATGTGCCAGGCCAGGGTGTGGAGAGGAGTGTGGCAGGCAGAGCATGCCAAAAGAGAGGGTTCCTTCGCTTTCCTCTTCAGCTGCAGTCAGCCAAAGGGTGCAAGGTACCCTCAGTCCATAAAAACATTGCAGGCAACAGTTTATTGTTTGACTATAAATGGAACTGCACTTTGGAGAGAGGCACAGCAGAAGGTCTCACCAGTGGTGGTGTAACACCAGTGGAAGAGTTCATTATGTGTCAGTGGGACACAGTGCTCTTGAAGGTCTCAAGAGCCATGGTTTAGCAGGCATGGTGGTGCTGGGCTGACAGCTGGGCTTGATGATCTTAAATGTCTTTTCCAGCCTGCATGGTTCTATAGCAAATGGCCTCAAGTTGTGCCAGAGGAGATTTGGATTAGGTATCAGAAAAAAAGTCCTTCCTGTTGGGGTGGTCAGGCATTGGAACAGGCTGCCCAGGGAGGTGGTGGACTTGCTGTCTCTGGTGGGGTTCAATAAACAACATTTCAGTTGCGGATGAAACATTTCAGGGCAGGGTTTAGTGACCACAGTGGTGTTGGGTTGACAGTTGGACTTGATCTTGGAGGCCTTTTCCAACCTTAATGGTTCTGTGACCTGGGGATCAAGCCCTGCCTGGTAAGGAAGAGGCTTTGTGTTTTCCTTCCTGCTGCTCCAGCAGGCACAGCTCCACATCCCACCAGTGCCACGAGGTCTGGCTGTGTCACCAGGCTTTGCTCAGATGGATCCTTCTGTTGTTGGTCCAAAGGGAGGTTCGCTGGCAGGGCCTGGGGGAGGCCTTGCCAAACACCTGGCCATGGCACTGTGAGCCTTTCACTTTTCTCCTGAGTTTATTCTGAGATGGGGCAGCCAATCCCCCTGGGTGGAGATGGGCTGGTAAATCCTCACTGTTGTGAAGCTTCTGCCATTGTCATTTTCTCTTGCTGCTCGGCCACACAAAGTGCTTTTCTGCTCTACCAAACAGCAATAGGCTAATCACTTTCCCTGTCCTCAAAAGCCCTTTTGAAGTCACACTGATGCACATTCTGTGCCCTTTGGCTGGAAGCAGTTTGCTTGCTTCCATGCAGTAAAATCATGAGGAAGGAATTGTCCCCCTGTACTTGGCAACCCTCAAATATGGAGTTCAGTTTTGGGCCCTAAGGGGCTGAAAGGAGGACACTGAGGTGCTGGAGCAGGTGCAGAGGAGGGCAGTGAAGCTGGTGAAGGGTCTAAAGTGCAGGTCTAGTGAGGAGCAGCTGAGGGAACTGGGGGGTGTTTAGTCTGGAGAGGAGGAAGCTGAGGGCAAACCTCATTGCTCTCTACAACTCCTTGTAAGGAGGTTGGAGCCAGGTGGGGATTGGTCTCTTCTCTCGAGGAACAAGTGACAGGACAAGAGAAGACAGGCTCAAGTTGTACCAGAGAGGTTTAGGTTGGACATCAGGAACAGTTCTTCTCCAAAAGGGTTGTCAGGTCAGGTGGAGTTTTTAAAGTGTGAGTATATAAAGAGGAAGAGGCATTTGGTGCCATGGTTTAGTTGATCAGATGGTGTTGGGTGATAGGTTGCACTGAATGATCTCAAAGGTCTTTTCCAACCTGGTCTATTCTATTCTATTCTATTCTATTCTATTCTATTCTATTCTATTCTATTCTATTCTATTCTATTCTATTCTATTCTATTCTGTTCTGTTCTGTTCTGTTCTACCCTATTCTATTCTATTCTATTCTATTCTATCCTATCCTATCCTATCCTATCCTATCCTATCCTATATTATCCTATCCTATCCTATCCTATTGCAAGTATGTAATTTCTGATGACCTCAGGATTGGTGGCATCCTTTCAAAGAGCAAGCCTCCTCTTCAAAATGACTGCAAAAGCAGCACCTCATCTTCCCTGAGACCTTCTACCTCTAGTGTGTCCATATCTACATCTCATCAATACATTGGTTTAGTTTTGCTGGCTGTCCTCCAGTCTTTGAGGGGGGTTGGAGCTCTCAGTGGTCACCAAACAACAAAGACTACGAGCAGTTGGTGGTTTGCAAGGGAGAACTGGTCCAGCTCCATTTCCCCTGAGTGGCTGAGGCTGAAGGCTCAGCAGGAGCAGAGGTTGCTTGGTTGCTGCCACAAGCCATTGCTAACACACTCTTTCCTCTGGTTGTAGGAGTGGCCACACACTGCTTGCCTTCTGGTTTTCCCGTCAAGAAGGAAAGCTCAATCGACAGCAGACCATCGAACTGGGACATCACATCCTCAAAGCACACATCTTTAAGGTAACAAAAACTAAAGCCAAGGCTGATGCCAGCCTCATCCCTGCTGTGTGTGATCTGCCAGCACTGGCAGTGTTCAGGCTCCTCTTGTTTTAGGGTTACTGTAAGAAGTGTGATTGCTTCAGGCTGCTGAAAGTGAGCTTTTGGGGAGGGGGTGGGGGGTGGAAATGTGAAGCTTCAGAAAGTTGGCACTGGTATATAAAAAAATCCTTGAAATGACACCATCCTTCAGACTGCAGATAGCCTCCTTACCTCAAATTACTCTTCTACCCTTGAGGTTTCTTCCCCATGTAGGCTGAGTTCCTGTGACAGCATCTAGACACATGCACACCCCAAAAAATCTTTTGAAAGGAGTGCTTTGGAAGAATCCAGCCCAAAAATGTGGGTTGTAAAAGGGAAATGTGGTGGTGGCTAGAGTCTGGTGATCAATCCAGTTTACTCCTCACACAGGGTTGGGTCACTGAAGGGCAAGCTTTGCTGTGGGCATCAGGGTGGCACATAAGGATCATTCCTGTGCCTGGCGTGTGGGAAGAGAGTTGTTTTTGGATAGCTTTAGAAGACTGTTGGGAAGATTTCCCTTAGATGAGGAGCTAGAAATGAGAAGCTGGATTCATAAGGTTGCAGGAAATACTTCCTAAAACTCTCAGGATCTGTAAAATAAGCTGGAATTGCAATGGCACTGGCGCTCCACAAAGCCTTTCAAAACTGGGATCTTTGTGGCTGCAGAATGCTGCTGCTGGAAGACGATAACTTGAGGGAAAACAGACTGATGACCTGCCATGCTCCTCACTTGGCAGAGCCCCCCTTCCATCCTGGTAATGGCTTCAGCAGAAGAGCAGGCAGAGTGAAAAGCTTGGATGGAAGGAAAAAAACTGTTTAGAAACAAATCCAGTCAGGAGCACAGGACAAGAACTCTGTGGACTCTTGGAAATGTTTTCTTTAAAGAGTCCTCAAGATCTTAAACAGAGTCTGCAATGTTCCAGCTCAGTGCCTCCTCCAAAGACTAAAGCAGCTGTTGTTTGGCTTGGTAAACACTCACAGACTGAAATGTGGTTGGTCAGGCCGTGCCTTGGGCCTGTGTCAGATGGCCCCAGTGAAGCAGAAGCCACTGGTGGTGTTTTGGTTTGGTGTTGAGTGGCTGAGCCTCGTGTTGCACCAGGGGAGGTTTAGGTTGGAGATTAGGGGGGGGGTAAAAAATCTTTGCTGCAAGAGTGGTCAGGCATTGGAACAGGCTGCCCAGGGAGGTAGTGAGGCAGAGTCCAAGGGCATGAGATGTAACACATCTGAGTGCCACTACACTTTGGCCACAACAACCCCGGGCAGTGCTGCAGGCTGGGATTAGAGTGGCTGGAGAGCAGCCAGGCAGAGGGGGACCTGGGGGCAGTGGTTGATAGCAGGCTGAACATGAGCCAGCAGTGTGCCCAGGTGGCCAAGAAGGCCAATGGCATCCTGGCCTGCATCAGCAATAGTGTGGCCAGTAGGAGCAGGGAAGTCATTGTGCCCTGTGCTCAGCACTGCTTAGGTCACACCTTGAGTCCTGTGTCCAGTTCTGGGCTCCTGAGTTTAGGAAAGATGTTTAGCTGCTGGAAGGTGTCCAGAGAAGGGCAAGAAAGCTGGGGAGGGGTCTGGAGCACAGCCCTGGGAGGAGAGGCTGAGGGAGCTGGGGTTGCTTAGCCTGGAGAAGAGGAGGCTCAGGGGAGAAAGAGCCTGGATGAGGCACTTGGTGCCATGCTTT
Source organism: Dryobates pubescens (assembly GCF_014839835.1). Lineage (NCBI taxonomy): Eukaryota > Metazoa > Chordata > Aves > Piciformes > Picidae > Dryobates > Dryobates pubescens. Next base: position 3,956,468 of record NC_071647.1, on the reverse strand, counting down.
AGTTGATCAGATGGTGTTGGGTGATAGGTTGGACTTGATGATCTCAAAGGTCTTTTCCAGCCTGGTTAATTCTATTCTATTCTATCCCTGGAAAGGTGTTGATGTGATGCTGAGGGACTGAGCCCTGGCAGTGCTGGGTTAACAGTTGGACTCAATGATCTTTCAGGCCTCTTCCAAGCAATACAATTCTCTTACCCTGTGATTCTGTGACACTTGGGATATGCAGGTGTAAAACAGCAGTGATGCAGAGACACAAGGTCCCAGGATCACATAGGATCACAGGATGTTAGAGGATGGAAGGAACCCCCAAAGATCATCCAGTCCAAGCCCCCTGCCAGAGCAGGACCATGGAATCCAGCACAGGTCACACAGGAACACATCCTGATGGGTCTTGAAAGTCTCCAGAGAAGGAGACTCCACAACCTCTCTGGGGAGCTTGTTCCAGTGCTCTGTGACCCTCACAGTGAAGAAGTTCCTCCTCATGTTGAGGTAAAACCTCCAGGTGATGGCCTGACACCCCAGTCAGTGGTGTGGTGTTTCACACTCCCCTGTTCATGTGCAGCTGAGATTGCTGCATTCCTGTTTTAAACAAAAACATCCTCAAACAGGGTATTTGAGGGGGGAGGGGGGAAAAGTACAACTGTTGTTGTCTCTTAAAGCAATTACCAGCCTTAATGGGAGCATATGGAAACCCAGCTTGGAAAACCTGGCATGGAATGAAAGGGCAAGAAGAGAAACATGCAGTAATGGTACAAGGAGACCCAAACTTCAGGCTGACATATGCTTTTTGAGTCAACCCAAGAGAAGCCTTTCATTTCATCTTTAGTTAGTTAGCTAAAATGTCAACAGTCCAGAAGTGAGTCTCCAGAAATGGGAGACCAGGTTGTATGAGGAGCTGCTGAGGGAACTGGGGTTGCTTAGTCTGGAGAAGAAGAGGCTGAGGGGAGACCTCATTGCTCTCTACAACTCCCTGAAAGGAGGTCACAGTGAAGTGGGATCAGTCTCTTCTGCCAAGCAGCAAGTCATATCAGGAGAGGAAATGGCCTCAAATTGCATCAAGGAATGTTTAGGTTGGAGAAGTGGTGGAGTCCCCATCCCTGGAGGTGTTCAAGAGGGGTTTGGATGTGGCGCTTGGAGCCATGGCTTAGTTAGTCATGAGGTGCTGGGTGACAGGTTGGACTTGATGATCTCTGAGGTCTTTTCTAACCTCATTGATTCTATGATATTAGGAAAAAATTCTTCGCTGCAATGCTGTGGTCAGGCCTTGGCACAGGCTGCCCAGGGAGGTGGTGGAATCCCCATCCCTGGAGGTGTTCAAAACATCTGTGGCCATGGCACTTGGGGACAGGGTTTAATGGCCATGGTGACGTTGGGTTAATGGTTGAACTCGATGATCTTGGAGGTGTTTTCCAACCTTTATGATTCTGTGAGATCTTTAAAATGAGAACTGGTGCAGTTTTGTCTCAGCAGCTGAATGCCAATGGTGTTGGGTGTGTTTATTCTTCAGAGGATAAATGTCATCTTCTATGCCTGGGCCTGACCTCTGTGTCTCTAATGCAGCAGCCAAGGTCTTTGCAGCACATGTGATTATCTTCAGATGGCTATTCTGAAAGCACACACTCCTTCCCTTGCTCCTGATGGGGACTCAAACAGCTCACTTATGCCTTTGGGACTATTATGACCATTTCTAAATTATTTTAACAGTTTATTATGAAATTGTTTTCCATTTGCCCAATTAGGCTGCACTGAGTTCAGTGAAATCTAATCTGGAGCTGCAGTGTCCTGGTTTGTGTCGTTTCAAAGGCAGCGTTCAACGGTGGCCGAATTTCCCAAGCTCTTTTTCTGCCTCTTGACACAAGCAGATATTTTTTTTGTCTCTCTCTCTCTCTCTCTCCCCCTTTGAGGGAAACAAGCTGATGGAGTTGTTATTTATAAGAGCTTGTCTAATCTGTTGCTTCTTTTTATGGTAAAACCATTTCAAGTGACAAATCTGTTGATGGTTGGTGAGATGCTTTCAGAATATCTTTCGCGCATCGGCATTAGAGGTCTGCAGCTGAGTCCAGCAACGGGCTCAGATGATGATTCCTGCACTTCTTCCTTCAGGGGAAAGCAAATCCCACCTTTTGCTGCTGGTTTTCACCCCCATCCCTGTTAGTCCATCACACAGAAGCCTTTCCAAGCTGCAGTGGGATCCCGCTGCGTTGCACAGATAGGAGCGACCCCACGGCGTGCGAGGAAGTAGGACCCAGGGTTTGCATATCAAAACAGAGTGAAGGATGGTGTAGGGTTTCCATGGAAACTGCAGGCTTTGATGGCACATCCACAGCAGAACAGCAACATGTGGGATGTACCCACCTCACCCAACTGAGCACAGCATGCAGCTCAGCTCAGTGCTGGAGCTGCAAGCCCATTGCTCTGCTCTTTGATCCAGCCGTTTGCTCTTGGCTCTTGGAGCAGTTATTGCTCCTTCAGCAGGAGCTGGGGACATTGGTTAAGAGCCTGTGTTCTGCCAGCTAGTGCTGCTGGAAAGAGATTTCAGACCTCCAGTAGCTCAGAGGGTTGTGATCAGTGACACAGTTAGAGGCCTGTAGCTCATGTTGTTCTCCAGGGATCAGAACTGGGTCCAGTCATGTTCCACATCTTCATCAGTGATGAAGGGAAAGAGTGGACCAGGAGGAGTGGCTGACACCCTGTCAGGCTGTGCTGCCATTCAGTCAGAACTGGACTCATGGAGAGTTGGGCAGAGGGGAACCTCTTGAAGTTCAGCCAGGGCAAGTGTAGGGTCCTGCACCTGGGGAGGAATAACCTCTGCACCAGGACATGTTGGGGGTGGACCTGCTGGAAAGCAGCTCTGCAGGGGACCTGAGAGTGCTGATGAACAAAAGGTTCACTGTGAGCCAGCAGTGGGCCCTCATGGCCAAGAAGGTTACCAGTATTCTGGGGTGCATTCAGAAGAATGTGACCAGCAGGTCAAGGAAGGTTCTTCTTCCCCTCTACTCCACCCTAGGGAGGCCAAATCTGGAGCACTGGGTCTGGTTCTGGGCTCCCCAGTTCAAGAGAGACAGGGAACTACTGGAGAGAGTCCAGTGAAGGCTACAGAGATGCTGAGGTGCCTGGAGCAGCTCTGTGGGGAGCAAAGGCTGAAAGCCCTGGGGCTGTTCAGCCTGGAGAAGTGCAGCCCCAGAGAGCATCTGATCAATGCTCAGCAAGAGCTAAAGGGCAGGGGGCAAGAGGCTGGGGCCAGAATCTTTTCAGTGGTACTCAGCAAAAGCACAAGGGGAATGGGCACAAACTGGAACCCAGAAGGTTCCATCTGAACAGGAGGAGAAACTTCTTTGGTGTGAGGGTGCTGGAGCCCTGGAGCAGCCTGCCTGGAGAAGTTATAGAGTCTCCTTCTCTGGAGAGATTCCAAACCCACTGGGACACTGTGATCCTGGGCAATCCTTGGCCTCTGCTCTAGCAGGGGGTTGAACTGGATGATCTCCAGAGATGCCTTCCAACCCTCACTGTACTGGGATGCTGGAATTCTGTGGTACTACATAGAGCCTGATCACAGACAGCAGTCAGCGTAGTGGAGACAGTCTGGAATGAGATAGAGGAATGCTGTTCTAGGCTGTGGTTGAGGCTTCCATTAGTTACCTTCTTGTGAGCAGATATTGTCCTCTAGTTTAGCTGTGTGCCTAATGAGGGAACATGGATCAGTTCTGCCAGAAGAATGTGCACTTTATTGAAAAGCTGCAGAAGCAGCATGCTGTGCTCCTTGGCATGGCATTTTCTGAGGCTGCTGAATGGATTCAGGTGGCTCACAGTTTACTCCTGCCCTTCCTGGACCTTGGAGATGTCCACAGTACCTTTGCCAAGTTATTTCCTACAAGCTTACCCGCTGCAGAGGCTGGATGTGGCCCATTGTTGTGTGCTATTGTGTGCAGCTGTGAGGTGTCTTGATAGTCTCTGAAGTCCACAGACCCAGGAGGATCTGCACAGTGTAACTGAGCACGTTTGTGAGCTTGGATCTAAGTCTTCTTTTCTTTTTTTAGGGGCTGAGTAAAAAAGTTGGAGTCTCTTCCTCCATCCTGCAAGGGCTTTGGATCTCCTACAGCACTGAAGGTCTCTCAATGGCTTTGGCATCGCTGAGAAACCTCTACACCCCCAACATAAAGGTACTGGAGAAGGAGGCAAGCTGGGGAGGTTTAGAGCTCACATGCACAGCACATAGATTGTTCCCTGTAGCTCCCTGCCCATGGTAGTGGTCCTGTCAAGGTGGGTGTTGGTCTCAGGCTGGGGAGACACCAAGAGGCAGTGGTGGAGTCACCATCCCTGGAGGCGTTTAAAAGCTGCACAGATGTGGTGCCGAGGGCTGTGGTTTAGCAGCAGTGGTGGGATTGTGAGCTCTGGGTGAGTGGTTGGACTGGATGATCTCTTCCAAGCTCAGCAGCTGTGTGGCTGTGAGGGACTTAGCTCTAAGTGGAGCTCTCTGTGCCTCCGCAGGTCAGCCGGCTGCTGATTCTCGGCGGCGCCAACGTGAACTACCGCACGGAAGTGCTGAACAACGCTCCCATCCTCTGCGTCCAGTCCCACCTGGGCTACACCGAGATGGTGGCCTTGCTCCTGGAGTTTGGGGCCAATGTGGATGCTGCTTCAGAGAGTGGCCTCACCCCCCTTGGCTATGCAGCTGCTGCTGGCTTTCTGAGCATCGTGGTGCTGCTCTGCAAGAAGAGGGCCAAGGTAAAGCGACTGAGTTCCTCTGAAAGCTGACTGAAGCTGGTCCAGGTTTCTGCAAGGCAAGGCACAGGCTGCAGGCTATGGCTGACTGAAGAACATCTTCCAGCAAGGGTTTAAACTAGAGCAAGGGAGATTTAGGTTGGACATTAGGAAGTTGTTTGCTGCGTGGGTGGTGAGACAATGGAATGGGTTGCCCAGAAAAGTTGTGGATGCCTCACCCCTGGAAGTGTTTAAGACCAGGCTGGATGCTGTCTGAGCAACCTGGTCCAGTGGGAGGTGTCCCTGCCCATGGCAGAGGGTTTGGGACTGGATGATCTTTAAGGTCCCTTCCAACTCAAACCACTCTGTAACTTCAGGATGCTGCTGTGGAGGGTTGGATTTTCTGCTGAAGTCTGGTGGCTTTGAAAGTCTTGCATTGACACCAGGTAGCTCCTGAGAGTCTGTGATTAGCATTCTGGGATTCTAGAATTAGTATTCTAGAATTCTAGGCTGGAAGCCCTCTGCTGTGAGGCCAGGCTGGGAGAGCTGGGATTGTTTAGCTTGGAGAAGAGAAGGCTGCAGGGAGTCCTTCTGGTGGCCTTGCAGTGCTTCAAAGGATCCATCAGAAAGCTGGGGACAGACTTTTGGGCAGGACCTGTTGTGACAGGACAAGGGGTGGTGGTTTGAAACTGAAAAAGGGAGATCGAGACTGGAGAGAAGGGAGAAATGTTTGACACAGGGTGGTGAGACATTGGCCCAGGCTGCCCAGAGAGGTGGGAGATGCCTCATCCCTGGAACCATCCCAGGTGAGGATGGACAGAGCTCTGAGCAGCCTGCTCTAGTTGCAGCAGTCCCTGCTGGGTGTTGGTAGCTTTAAAGGTCCTTTCAGGGTTGCTTAGCCTGGAGAAGAGGAGGCTCAGGGGAGACCTTATTACTCTCCACAACTCCCTGAAGGGAGGCTGTAGCCAGGTGAGGGTTGGTCTCTTCTCCCAGGCAAGCAGCACCAGAACAAGAGGACACAGTCTCAAGCTGTGTTTAGGCTGGATGTTAGAAGTAAGTTCTTCATAGAAAGAGAGATTGGCCACTGGAATGTGCTGCCCAGGGAGGTGGTGGAGTCACCATCACTGGAGGTGTTTAGGAAGAGCCTGGATGGGGTGCTTGGTGCCATGGTTTAGTTGATCAGATGGTGTTGGGTGATAGGTTGGACTTGATGATCTCAAAGGTCTTCTCCAACCTGGTCTGGTCTATTCTATTCTGTTCTATTCTGTTCTGTTCTGTTCCAACCCAAACCATTCTGTGGTTCTATGAATTCAGGCATGGGGCAGCAACATGTCATGGGTTAGAACTACCTAATTGCACTGCCCTGGTGGCCTGCTGAAGCCTGTTGTGGAGAAGTCCTTGAACCTCAGAGGGTTAAAACGGCAGCACTGTGTTTGCAGCATGGAGCATTCTTTATATATCTCCCTGAGACACATTTTCCCCAAACCTCTACCAAAGCTGTCCTAGAAAAATCCCCTGTGGTGAGCTTGGTGGGGAGTGTTTGGGGTTTTTAATTGTATGTAAAGGGTCAAGCTGAAGTATTTTGTTGGAAGAAGAAAATTCTGCTGGCTTTTTGAAGTGGGGCCTCCTGGAAGCAATTTGTGGTTTCTCTATATGTTTAGCTTTCAGTTCAAAAAGCAAAATATGGGTTTGTGTAGTTTGGGTATGGAAGTTGGGATGGCTGAGGGACCCTTTTAGATCTTGCTGTGCTGTTTGTAATAACACAAGGACAGCATGAAGGGAAACAAAAATAAGAGACTTCTGCTTTTGTTGGGATGTTTTGAGGGGCTGGGTGGCACCCTGACATTTGTTGGGAAGAAAAAGCCATTCCCTCTCCAAGTAAAGGAATGTTTGGGCTACAGAGTGCAATGTGGAAGTCCTACCACTCAGAGCTTTCCTGCAGTATCCCCTGTGACTGCATTGAGCAGACACCCCAGAACCAGCCTGGTTTAGTTTGAAGGCTGAGAGATGTTTGATTGTGGCACAGAGAAACTGCAGCAGTGACTGCTGCATAAGTTGAGAGATAATAAAATATTAACAATATTAATGTATTATAATGTGAGGAATCTTTCTCATGTGTATTATGTAACCATAGTGCATAGAATATTCATCTCATGCTTATAGCCCTTATTTATAGCATGAGAAATGAGAGGGGAGGTTCATGAGAGAAATGAGAGGGGAGGACAGCAGCTGACCCCCCTGCCCAGTGTTCTCCAAGCTACTGGTGTTGGGATAGGACCAGGAAATCTCAGCTGATGTGTAGAGGCATTGAGTGAAGCCGTGCCCTGTCCTCAGAAGCCAACCAGATCAGTTCCTGCAGGGCTGCCAAGTGTGGTCTCTGTTCCCTGTTGACTTCTGCCTGCGCTGGGTTCAAGCTGAGCATTCGACTGCAGGCTCAGGAGCTCCTGTGTCTCCCAAAAGCAATGGGATCTGGGAACCAAGCTGGTTGGCCTGTTCTGGATTTGGATAAAGGAGGTGATAGTGTACTCAGCACAAGAAGGACATGGACCCGTTGGAGTGAGGCCAGAGGAAGCTGCAGCAATGATGGGAGCGCTGGCCTCTGCTGTGAGGCCAGGCTGGGAGAGTTGGGGTTGTTCAGCTAGGAGAAGAGAAAGCTCCATGGAGACCTTGTGGCCTTTCAGTGCTTCATGGGACCCAGCAGAAAGCTGGGGACAGACATCTTAGCAAGGCCTGTTGTGACAGGACAAGGGATGATGGTTTGAAACTAAGAGAGGGAGGCTCAGACTGGTGAGAAAGAAGAAATGTTTAACACTGAGGGTGATTAGACCCTGGCCCAGGCTAGCTCTGGAACCAGGTCAGCTTGGTTGGGGCTCTGAACAACCTGCTCTAGTTGTAGATGTCCCTGCTGATTGTAAGGGGATTGGACTAGATGGCCTTTGAGGGTGCCTGTGATGCTGTGATTTCCATCAGCATGAAAAAAAACCACTTTGCTGGGCTCCATAACACAAAGAGGCAAACACCTTTGCAGCCTTAGAGTCAGGGAAAAAGCTAAACCCAGTGGTAACTGACCCAAGGCAAACACTTGTGCCCAAGAGGGTGTCTCAGCCTGAGACAGAGCTGCTCTGGGAGTGGTTGTTTTCTGGTCATGGAAGGGATAGTTCACCAGACAAATGCACATGTTGCCCATGTGGCATTAGTTTGAAGGCAGGGCTGGAGACTGAAGGAAGGAAGAGCTCATGGCCAGGGTTTGGTTTGATTGCCTTTTATCATCTCTTCAAGGTGGATCACTTGGACAAAAACGGTCAGTGTGCTCTGGTCCATGCTGCTCTCAGAGGACACTTGGAGGTGGTGAAGTTCTTGATCCAATGTGACTGGACCATGGCTGGGCAGCAGCAGGGTGTGTTCAAGAAGAGCCATGCCATCCAGCAAGCCCTGATCGCTGCGGCTAGCATGGGATACACCGAGGTGAGACCTGCCTGCACCCCGCTGCTCCGCGGGCTGGGAAGCCAAGGCTTGGCTGCTTCATCAGGGTGGCCAGCAACAGGACAAGGGGGAAGGGTTTGAAGCTGAGGGAGAGCAGGGTCAGACTGGAGCATGGGAAGTTCCTCGATACAAGGGTGGTGAGGCTCTGGAAGAGGCTGGCCAGGAGGGCTGTGGATGCCTCCTCCCTGGGGCTGCTCAAGGCCAGGTTGGATGAGGCCATAAGCAACCAAATGGAGTTGAAAGGCATCCCTGCACATGGCAAGGAGGTGATCTCTGAGTTCCCTTCCAACTTAAGCCATTCTATGTTTCCTAGCCAAAACATTGACCAAAGAGGCTCTTGGAAGTAGAGTCACTACCTGGGTCCTACTCTTTCCATCACAGGCAGTAGGGTTCGGAGGTCCCTTCACAAACCCTGTGGTCTGGGCAGGTGTCCAGGAGAGGAAGCTAACAGGCTTTTAATTTGTTGGAATAAACCTTTAAGCAAGGAACACATCCCTGGACATGTTCAAGGCCAGGTTGGACAAGGCCTTGAGCAATCTGGTCCAGTGGAAGGTGCCCCTACCCATGGCAGACACAGCTAGAGGGAACTGGTGCTCCAAAGGCTCATCCTGTGTGGTCACAGCAAGACACTTGGGGTTTATTTTGCTTGTACAGGGCAGCAGTTTCAGTGATGGATCTCTGGAAGGATACTTAGTTGAGCTCAGGGAGCCAGGCAGAGCTGTTCCTTCTCCTCAGTGTGCTGAGAGCAGCTGGTGTTAGGTGTCAGCAGTTTCTATGTAACACAGGCAGGGTCGTGAGCTGAGATGTCATTTTGTTTCAGATTGTCTCCTACCTGCTGGATCTTCCAGAAAAAGATGAAGAAGAGGTGGAGAGAGCACAAATCAACAGCTTTGACAGCCTGTGGGGAGAGACAGGTGATTGCTGTAGCTGCTGTAGCTGCTTCCTGCATGTTTGTGTTTGGGAGCTCCCTGAAGCATCCCTGAGCCCTGGTGTTGTTTTGATGAAGGGGGGATCAGTCCCTCTGATCTCATCTCAGGTACAGGTGCCAAGGTGGAGCTGGCACTCCAGCTCAAATCAAACAGAAGTTTGGGGGTTGAAAATCCTGAGCTTCTGCAGCTCCTGGCACTTTTCAGGAACATGCAGGAACACAGCATCCCTGAGAGCCACACCACTAATTTCTCTGACACATCTCACACCAAGTGAGATGCAGACGAGATGCTGCTCTTTCTCTCTGGATGTGGAACATATTTGTCCCAAGCTTCTCCTTGTTTCTCTCTCCCCTTCCCTATTACATGCAGCAGCATGACTTACATTGTTTTCTGAACACTTGCCATTATTTAGCACCTGGTAATGCACCAAATGTCCTTTGGTGCACTGCTGTGTTTCTGTGTTGATGATGTGGGCCCTCATTTCCAAACAAAAGCAGCCAGTGACCCTTTCCACCCCACAGCCATGAAACAGCCATCTCCATTTCTTGAGATACTCAAACCTGGAGTTGTTGGCTTTTAACTCCAAGGAGCTGATAAATACTATCTCCTGTCTTTTGTACTCAGCTCACTAATCTGCTTGCATCACTGGCAATGTTCCTGTCAAGTTAATACACCAAGGTAATGTTCCTGTCTGGGTAACAGAGCACTGAGTTGGATTCTGTCAGCTTTGCTTAAAAGTGACAGCAGCCAAGGGTACAAAGAGTAGCTGGCATGTGGCTCAGGCTTTGGTCAGGTCAGTTTTGGTTTGAAAGGAGGGCAGGAAAAAGCTGGGATGTATTTTGAGCTGATTTGTCTGCTCTACCTTTGGAAAATAATCTTTAGTAGAGCTTTTGTAATGAATGAAGTCTATCAGAAAGCATTGCCCCTGAGCTTTGAAGGACAAAGGTGGAGGGATGAGGTGTTCCAGTAGGAGCCTGGTGAGTGGTTGGGCTGCTCTGGGGCACTCATGAGGCATTAGGGAGAGAGTCAGCTCCTGCAGCCACAGGGACAGTACTGAGTAGCAAGGACTGGATACCTTCCTGTGTGACCTGCTCTAGGTGATCCTGCTATGGCAGGGGGGTTGGTCCCCTCCCAACCCCTAACATTCTGTGAGCTTGTGCCATAGTAGAGGAAATAAAGGCACAAATCAGTGATTTCAAAGTGTCTCTGGGGTGTGATGGGTGAAAAACATCAGCTGGATGTGGACTTAGTGACAGGAAATGACAGTGGCTTTGCCATTGGTGAGCTCAGAGGGTGACCTGAGCCAGCTCATCCAGTGTTTTTCTCTGGTTTCTGAGGCCTATTTTCTCAATAGGATGTGATCCAGATGCCTTCAGAGTTGCATCAAAAGCCACTAAGATGTCTCTTCTCAATGTAACCTCCTGGGCAGCATCAGATGCTCTCAGATCTTTGACTTAAGGTAGTCTTGGCTGGTCTGGATGAATCCAGGAAAGCTATAGGTGTTTACCAGACTGGTGTCTAACCTGCCCATCCCTGGAGCTCTGCCTTCACAGCTCTCCTGCTCAGCCATGCTGAGCACTGCACTCTTCTCCCTTGCAAAGTCCAGCTCTTCTCTTTCCTCTTTCCCTGTGTCCTGGGCATCTTTGCCATTCCCTGTCCATTGCCTCAAGGACTCTTCATTAGAACCTTTTCCATCTCTGTTATCCCATCCCTTTCCCCTCAATAATGCCAAAAGCTGGGCCCAGATGGCTGGGGTGTTCTCTACCTCAGAGGGGTTTCTGAGTAACTGGGATAGCTGGGGATGTGGATTTGGGAGTCAGGAGTCACACACAAATGGGGGAGCCATCTCAAAGCCAAAACCCTGTGTCCCATTAAAACTGGTGGTAGGTAAGATGGCAAAATCAGCAAACCCCACCAGATTCAGCAGCCTCAGGTCCTGTCACAGGCAGGACAAGTTTCCATGGATCTCAGGACTCCCTTTCAGGTTGTTTTGTTGTGATTTTCCCCAGATTAAATGGTGAGTTCAGCTCCATTTGAAGAGAAATCCTGTTTTCCACCTAAAAATAGCAGCTGCTCTGAAAGTCTGCATCATGTCTGGTCTGGGTTTTGATACTTGTTGCTGTGTGTCTAATCTTCAGCAGAGCAGAGCTGACTGCCTGGCTCTGTGATATCAGCCTGATATCATCCAAATGGCCATGCCAAGTGACATCATAACTTCAGGAATTGCTGACAGCACACTCTGGCCAACTCCAGATGGAATATTTCCCTCTGGGACAAAACTAATACCAAAAACCCAGCACACACACACACAAAAGAAATACCTGAGTCACTTGTAATAACTCCATCAGAGTTGGAGGTGCAAAGAATGACTCCATCAGACTGGGTTTGTCTTGCTGCCAGGCTGTGAAATGGATCCACGTGCCATAAAGGAGCAATTGAATGATTTCTCCTCCAGATAAAGTTGTTTTTTCTTCTCTAAGCAAACAGCCACACAGCACAGAGGCAGCAGCAGAATGTGCTGGTGCAGGTCCCTGGTGTTGGAGGCCGTGGCTGGTCTGATGCTGGGGGAGGGGGAGCCAGTCCATACCTGAAACTTGTCTCTGGTTTTGTTTGAGCCCTGTTTTGAGAAACCCAGCAACCTCTTCACAGAGTTTGTGCCAAGACTTTGTTATTGCATGGTGAGTTGTTCTCCTGGCACTGGGTCCTCATGGAAAAGCTGCAAAATGAACATTCCTGTTTCCCAGCCCAGGATCGTGGCCCCTGCTCCTTGGCTGGGCTTGGTGGACTTGCCCTGTTGCTGCTGGGCCACAGGAGCTCTCTGGCAGACAATAAAACTTCAAACAAAACCATTCCCATTTCTCCCATTTCCTCTCATCACCTTTCTGTGGCTTTTCCAGTCTCCTTTCAGCAGGCAGGCACAGCCTTACCTTGTGCTGTGGGGTTTTTGGAGACCAACAGCCGTTGTGAAGGCACATTGGTGATGTCAGAAGTGAGTCCACCCAAGGAGGAATAATTGCTTAAATAGGCAGAAACCTCTAGAGTTTTCCTGAAGTAGTGTAATGGAGCTTTGGGGATTGTACAGGTAGACACCAGCCACAGGGTAGTGATCTGGGCTTGAGGTACCAGCAGTGGAGCTGGAGCCTGGGGATGTCAAAAGCCACTTTGGTTAGAAGGCTGGAGGTGGAGGGCTGGGGTACCTGTATTCAGAGCAGCTCATCACAGTTGGTGGGACCCCAGAGCTTGGCTGGTCCAACCTTCTGTTCCAAGCACAGGCACTGATGAATTCTGGGTGTACCTTGGTGGGCTGGCCACCTAAGATCCATCTGGACTGAGCTCTTTTCAGCTCTTGGAGGGTTTCTCCAGCTCTGTGGACAAATACTTAGTGTCTGTGCATTATACAAGATGACCTTGGATAAGCTTCCCTCAGCAGCAGGCAGCAAATCCAGGTCATCGCTGTGGAACCTTCCTGAAGCACCAAGGTCTGACTGCTCAGTAGCACAGCAGCTTTTGAGCTGCAAAGGACAGGTTGGAGCTCCATGCCCATCCCAGTTGCTTTGACCCTGAGGAGCAGAGAGGCAAAAGCACACATCAGTCCTGGTGGAGGGGAGCAGGATATGGCCATGGATCAAATCACCTTGTTTCAGGGATGTCTTCTGCAAGGAACATCTCGTGGTGGAACGCCAAACCCCTGGGTGACTTCCAGCACTTCCATTGTTGCAAACCTAAGTCATTTTGACGTGAAATACCTCAAATTAACCTGCAACATGTCAAGTGGGGGCAGGTATATAGAAATAGCACCCCCAAAGCCCTGCATTCCAACCCCTCTGCTGTGCACACTACACACAGTCCTCCTTCTATATTTGTGGCTTACGTTTCAAACCCACATGGAGCTGATTATAGATTTTTTTTGCAGCATGTTCTGCTTGTGGCAGCAAGAGGATCTTTTTTTATATATATATATGTTGTGTTTTTTTCCCTTTTAACTCTTGGTGTCTCTCAACCCCAAGAGAAGAAAACTCAACCTTAACGTGGAGCAGCAAAGCGAATTAATTAATACCCCACCCCCCCACCCCCAGCCATTAACAGTGTTGCAGTTGGAAACCCATCAACACCTCGTAGTCAGCCATCCCACAGGACTGTGCTTCAAAGAAAACAACAAAAACCAAGCTGCAGTCAGATAGAAATAGACTCCCACCTTCTGCTCAAACTCCTACTAGAAGCAGCACAGAGCATGGAGCTGGAGGGAGCTGTGCTGAAGTGCACAGAAAGTTAAAGAGAGGAGGGGAGGAACTGAAATGTCTAAAATTAATAGCAAGGAGGAGTCAAAGGCAGGTCCTGCACTGGGAGCTATTTTCTAACCCAACCCTGCTCTCTGAGTCAATACAGCACGTTTTGTCAGGGAGAGAGCTGTCCAGTGGTGGCTCTACCCACCTGTAATGCTGTCGGCGTCTGTGCTGCTCTGAGGAGACCTTCTTGTGGCCTTTCAGTATCTTAAGGAGGCTTCAAGAAAGCTGGGGAGGGACTTCTTAGCATGTCAGGTAGTGATAGGACTGGGGGAGTGGAGCAAAAATAGAAATGGGTGTATTCAAATTGGATGTTAGGAAGGAATTCTTCACCATGAAGGTGGTGAGACACTGGCACAGGTTGCCCAGGGAGGTGGTGGAAGCCTCATCCCTGGAGGTTTTTAAGGCCAGGCTGCAGGTGGCTGTGAGCAACCTGCTGTAGTGTGAGGTGTCCCTGCCCATGGCAGAGGGGTTGGAACTAGATGATCCTTGAGGTCTCTTCCAACCCTGACAACTCTATGATTCTAAATGAGAGAGGATTTGGGGTCTGCACAGGGACCTTTGCTGGTAAGATCAGTCCTGGCCAGAAAGAAAGCCTGGAATCAGCCTTTTTCTTGGCAGAAGGGGTCTACGTGCTCAGACCATGTTTGCCTTCTGATTTGTTTCCCTGGTTTCAAAGATCTGCAGCCTAAAGTGGGACATTAAAAAGTGAAGCCCCCACCTGAGTTATGCTGCTCTGTGCTGGGTCAGACAGAGGAAAGCCACAAATCTCATTGACATCTAGTGGCCAGCATTGATCAGTCAGTGCCTCCAGCCTGACCCTTCACTCTGGTCTCTTGAGTCCAGGCCAGGCTGCAGGAGGTCTTACCAAGACAGCAGCTACCTCAAGACCTGTGCTTTCTCTGGGCATTGTGTTCCTGCCAGGACACCCTCAGTCCTGCAGCCTGTGGCTTTTGCAGTAGGGCAAGCTGCAGGAGCACAGGGGGGAATGGTGAAGGCTTCATGTGACAAGGTTCAACATCTCTTTGCAGCAGCACCTTGAGCCTCAGTGACACGTTCCTGCAGGTGGTTTTATGCTTATTGCAGTTCTTAACTGGTTCCACTTGCAGGAAATAATAAAAGCTGATTGTCCCAATCTGCCTCTCTCTATAATATCTTGAGATCTTTTCATGGAGGAGCTGACCTTTGAAAGAAACTACTGAAGCAAGAGCTAGAACTGTGCTGATCCAACCCCTTTTCCTTGTTCATTTTTACCTGCCACCAGACACATTTGGCATTTCAGGCACCATTGCTTTGGTATCTGTCAGGAAGACCTCTTCTGGGACGGGAAAAAAACTCCATGGAGCATGTGGCTTCTTTCCTTCACTGCTCTTCTCTCTCCTGCAGCTCTGACCGCAGCGGCCGGGCGCGGGAAGCTGGAGGTCTGCCGCCTGCTCCTGGAGCAGGGCGCGGCGGTGGCTCAGCCCAACCGCCGCGGGGTCGTGCCGCTCTTCAGCGCCGTCAGGCAGGGACACTGGCAGGTGAGTGGCTTCCTCCTGCCGCCTGGGGAGCCTGAAAGGTGAGGTCAGGCCATCCCTTCCATCTTGCTGTAATGTGAGTGGAAAAGACAAGCCCCAGTCCTTTGGGGCACAGCTGGAGTGAGAAGAAGTGAGATTGGTGCTTCAAAGACCCAAAGCTCTGGCTGGCTTCTGCTTTTGCATGAGTGCAGCTTGCCCAGGGAGGTGGTTGAGACTTCTTCCCTGGAGATACACAAGGTGAGGCTCAACGAGGCCCTGCACAAGCTGGTCTAGTTGAGGATGTCCCTGCTGACTGCAGGGAGGTCAGACTGGCTGACCTTTGGAGGTCCCTTCCAGCCCAGACTATTCTATGATGTTATCTTAGCATTTGGGAAGCCACTGGCATGTTCTTGACTTGAAAGGTCACTTTTCCTGGCTTTGCACCACCCTTGCTTCTTGCATGCAGAGGGCATCCATGCCTTGGGAGGTGAGGTTTGAAGACATGGGGACCACTCTGGTTTCTTCCCTGCTGGGTCTCTTAACATGCAAGGTGTGTTCCCAGCTGGTGTTTCTACCTGTGGCCTGCCTCTGTGTGTTGCAGATTGTGGATCTCTTACTCACGCACGGCGCCGACGTGAACATGGCAGACAAGCAGGGCCGGACGCCGCTGATGATGGCTGCATCTGAAGGACACCTGGGCACAGTGGAGTTTCTGCTTGCACAAGGTTAGAGCACTTGCTTGGAGGTGTGATGGAGACCAGCCACGGCCAGCCCCACCGCAGTATCTCCTGCCCGGTTTGTAAGGTCAGGGTGGGGATTGCAATCCCACTGCCGGATCAGATGGTGAGAGAGGTTCTCAGCATCCAGCTTGTTGGAGAACAAGGCTACAATAGTCACAGCCTTCATCTTGGCTGTCCATTTAGTTGTCTGTGTGTGATGCCTACAGCCTCAAACCATGCATTTGAGTTAGAAAATAACCTGCCACAGGTGCTTTGGGCGTTGGGCTAAGAATAAGCCCTTTAACCGTGCTTGGAGCTTTCCCCTTAGCCAGCAGCATCAACAAGTGATGTGACTGAACCACCAGCATCACCATGGAACAGGCAGGCAAGATTCAGCCACAGGGCCTGGATGTATTTAAAAGTTACCTAGATATGGTGCTTAAGGATATGGCATAGTAGTGGCCCTGGTAGAGTTAGATAATGCTTGGTTTTGATGATCTTGATTGTAGGGGCCTACAAGAAAGCCAGCAAGGAACTTTTTACAGGGGCTTGTAGTGATAGGATGAGAGGCAATGGATTGAAGCTTGATTGAGACTGGAGAGTAGGAAGAAATTCTCTACAGTGGGGGTGGTGAAACACTGGAACAGGTTGCCCAGGGAGGTTGTGGCTGTCCCCTCCCTGGAGGTGTTCAAGGCCAGGCTGGATGAGGCCTTGAGCAACCTGGGCTGGTGGGAGGTGTCCCTGCCCATGGCAGAGGGTTGGAACTGGAGGATCTTCAAGGTCCCTTCCAACCCAAACATTCTATGACTCTGTAAATCTTAGAGATGTTTTCCACCTATGGAAAAGCTATGTTTTAACCCTTCCCTTGCCAGTGCTATCATTGCCACCCACCCCTTTGACACCAACACCAGCAGAGGATGAGGGTAAGGCCTCAACACAGGCGAGGATTTGGTTGGATTCATTGCAAATAAAGGGGAGACATCTCACTCCTCAGCTCTGCACTCACAGATTCCCTTTGCTCAGTACTTCCAGTGTCTAATAACTCTCCTCCACAAGGACTTACTCAGCCAGCAGGGACATGGTTCAGTTTTATTCATTTCTGCCAAACGTGTTGGAGGTGAGTCAGAGCCGCAGGCTGCCTGCAGCTCGTGTGAACACCATTAGTCCTCATTTCTCTGGTTCCTTAGGGACTTGGGGTTTTTTTCTTGACAAATAGCCAATGTTTGGTTTGGTTGGTTCAGTTTCCTTTTTTTTTTTTTGGCTAGAAATAGGATTTAATTCTTGAGATTTGTATTGCAGGTAAGATCCCTCTTTGGGAAGGGATTTATGCTCCGTATCGTAAGAGACAGTGAGAGAGCCTTTAAAGCAAAATGTGAGACCCTTGGATATTTTCTCTAGTGCTTGCAAGAACATTTTTGCACTGTAAAATTGCCAGGCTTCCAAGAACAACTTTCTCATTGCCTGTCTGTATGTCCTGAGCTACAGGCCAGGCCTTGCTGTCACTACTGCATCAGGAACAGTGTGGCCAGCAGGAGCAGGGAAGTCATTCTGCCCTGTGCTCAGCACTGGTCAGGCCACACCATGAGTCCTGTGTCCAGTTCTGGGCTCCTCAGCTTAGGAAAGATGTTGAGATGCTGGAAGGTGTCCAGAGCAGGGCAAGATAGCTGGGGAGGGGTCTGGAGCACAGCCCTGTGAGGAGAGGCTGAGAGAGCTGGGGTTGCTTAGCCTGCAGAAGAGGAGGCTCAGGGGAGACCTTCTTGCTCTTTCCAGCTCCCTGAAGGGAGGTTGTAGCCAGGTGGAGGTTGGTCTCTTCTGCCAGGCAAGCAGCACCAGAACAAGAAGACACAGTCTCAAGCTATGCCAGGGGAAGTTTAGGCTGGATGTTAGGAAGAAATTATTTCTGGAAAGAGAGCTTGGCCACTGGAATGTGCTGCCCAGGGAGGTGGTGGAGTTACCATCACTGGAGGTGTTTAAGAAGAGCCTGGATGAGGCACTTGGTGCCATGGTTGAGTTGATTAGATGGTGCTGGATGATAGGTTGGACTTGATGATCTCGAAGGTCTCTTCCAACCTGGTTAATTCTATGCTATGCTATGCTATGCTATGCTATGCTATGCTATGCTATGCTATGCTATGCTATGCTATGCTATGCTATGCTATTCTGCTGTAACCTGCATAGGGATGAGACAAACATCAGTTTCAGGCACGAGTTGTGTATGAATTCATTCAATTAAATTCATTCCATTAATTATTTTCTGACATTCTGTTTTTAAAAGAAAATCAAATTCACACTCCCCATGTTTAAAGTTGCAATTTGGCCTCCTCTTGCACTTGACCCATTCTGTGTAAAAGGCTTAAAATAAGTTGGTTTTTGGTTTGGTTTGGGGTTGGGGCTTTTTTTTGCCTTGAGAGCTGTGCAAGTTGCTTGAAACTGGTGAAGGATGAAAATGGTTATGGGATCACCAGTAAAGTTTTCCTGGTTCTTTGGACACCCAAGAGCCCAAGAAGTCAAATACTAAAATATCTGTTTTGGGTGGGTTTTTTTGCTTTCAAAGGTCCATTCTGTTCAACAGCTTCATAAACTCCACTAAACAATGCTGTAACACATGGTCCTGAAAAGTGAGCTGAAGCCTGGGCCAGAGTACAGTGGTTTGTTTTAATTAAAATGGCTTTGACAATCCTGTTCAGTGTTTCATTAAAATCCAAGTGTGTGAATCATAAGCCATGAGCATTAATTAGTGTGTTGCAAAGCAAATCTCATTTGACTCTACTTGATTAACACAGCCAGCGTTTGTAAACACTTTTTATTAACAGAGTTGCAGTCATCAATCAATTTGAAACCCAGATTCCTCGAGTCACCTGCTGCTCTTGCTTTACACCCAGGAGTAATGGGTGTGGGAACAGTGAATTAAGCATCCCTGGTAGCAGCTCTGCTAAAGCCAGCTTTGTTTACACCAAGCAACAGAATTCCTGGTGCTCAGTTGTGTTTGGAGAGAGCTTGAGTCTGCAGCTGCTTTTCCTGCTAAACTCAGCCCCTCGATGCTCACAGAGCCATAGAATGATTTAAGTTGGAAAAGACCTTCAAGATCATTGAGTCCAACCATTAACCCAACTCTGCTTAAGTCCACCACTGAGCCATATCCCCAAGCACTGCATCTACACAGCTTTTAAACACCTCCAGGGATGGTGACTCCACCACCTTCCTGGCCAGACTGTTCCAGGGCTTGACAAACCTTTCAGTGAAAAATCTTTTCCTCATGTCCAGCCCTGATGCAGCTTGAGGCTATTTCCTCTTGTTCTGTCACTAGTTACTTGGGAGACCAACCCCCACCTCATGGCAGCCTTCCTTCAGAGGGCTGTAGAGAGCAATGAGGTCTCCCCTCAGCCTCCTTTTCTTCAGACTAATCAACCTCAGTTCCCTCAGATTGTGCTGCCTGGGGGTGTGTGGTGCATGTGGGTGCTGCTGAGCCTTGTCCCGGTGAGCATAACCCTGCCTGGGCCACTATGGCTTTGGATACATCCTCTGTGCAGGAAGGATCCAACCATCCTGGCCACTCTCTGCTGCTTTTTGATGCTCCAAGGGCCAATTGTTTCTTTTGTTTCGTTTTTCTCTAGCTTTGTTTTGTGCCTACAAGATAACAAGGAAAGGAGGTTGTAGAGCATGGAGTTGGGTCTGTTCAACCAAGGAACAAGTGATAGGACAAGAGGAAATGGCCTCAAGCTGCCCCAGGGGAGGTTTAGGCTGGACATTAGGAAGAATTTCTTTAATGAAAGGGTTGTTAAGCCCTGGCCCAAGCTGCCCCGGGGAATGGTGGAGTCCCCATCCCTGGAGGTATGTAAGAGTCATGCAGACATAGTGCTTAGGGATATGGTTTAGTCAAGTACTTGTCAGTGTTGGGTTCATGATTGGACTCGAGGATCTTAGGCCTTTTCCAATCCAGGCAGTTCTCTGATACTAAATCATGAACTCTGGCATTAGCCACTTAGTGTTTTTAGGGAAGGAGCAGCCCAGCCCTTCTCAGAAGACAAAATCTTTCCCCCTGCAGCAGGGATTGATCCCATGAGGTCACCTTAAGCCACTTGCCCTCACAACCATCAGCTTGGTCCATGCCTGACTGCCTTAATGCTTACTAGGTCAGAGATCCCCGAAGGAGCTAGGGATGCCTTCAGAGTCAAGTAGAGGTTCTGCTGGGAGGCACAGCTGCACTGGGAGCTCAGACCTTTTGCCCAGCCTGCCCTGGAGCAGTTTGGGCATTTCTGCAGCAGCACATGTTGTCTGCTCACTTAGACCTTCAGCTTCCAGTGCTGCAGTGATACCCTGAAGTCTGTGGCCATCCCCTTGTGCTGTGGTGTGTCTCTTCCTCCACTGGACTGGGAAAAGTGTGGGAAGGTTGGGTGATGATGTTGCTTTCCAGGCTTCCTTCTTACTGCAGGAGCTTTCTCACCTGCTCCAGAAGAGTCAGAGAGAAAGCACAAGAAAAGACTTCAGTGGTTTGATTGCAGGAGAGTAGCTGGTACAAACAAGGAGGAATGAAATGAGGCTCTGTCCTGCTTTGCTGAACAAAAGCTGGCCTTGGGTGAGCTGTGGATCATCTGGAGGGCTTTCACAGAGCTTCAGAAGGGTTCCTGAGTGCAGTGGGACAATGTGAGAGAAGGTTGTCAAGATGTTGGGAGTTCATGTTGTCATCCCTCAGCTTGTACATTGGAGCTGCCTTGCAGCCACTGTCCCTCCTTGGCTCACCAGGTTGCCCAGACAGTTTGCCACTGCACTCACTAGCACTTGATGTTGCAGTGGGAGGCAACTGGGATGCTGTGGCTGTGCTGGGAGCTCCAGGCAGATGTTTCTGACCATCCCAAGCAAATGTGGATGTGTTGTGCTCCACAAACACAAAGCTGTGTGAGCTGGAAGCCCTCTCAGTTTTCTGTCACCTGGGCGATATGTGCTAACTGGGGATCTGCTGGCTGGGATGAATGGGAAGGTTCAGGAGATTCACAGTAATCCCTCACTTGCTGAGCTTTCTGGAACCAGTGAAGACATCACACTGGGCAGTTTAGAGTTTACCTACAGGAGAAAAGCGCTGCAGCAGCGATTCATCCCAGCCTGCTGGCAGGGGCACCCCGCAGGTAGCCGCGATTCCTCGGAGGAGCAGAGCTGCTCCAGATCTATTCTGCATGCTGGAGAGCTGGAGCCCTGCCTGTGCCATGGCAACAGGAGTTGTCTCCATGCCACGAAGAGGAGTTTTCACTTAGTGCTGCTGCTCAGGGCTCAGATGCCTCTCCATATGCCTTAGGAAGCAACACTGACCCGTTGGTATGGCAGCACGGCTTCTCCATCCAAGAAAATGTCAAGGCCCTCTCTCCTTGGCTTGCAGTTGGCAATAGTTTATCCCACAACGCTGTATTTATCTTGGGTAAAGTTCAGGGAGAAATACTGCTGGAAATGGTGTGGCTTTGGGGGAAAGGGAGGGGAGTGAAGAGGGAGGAAACTATGTGCTTTTTCAGAAGAACTGAGCTGAGTTGACTGAGCTCCCCTTAGCATGCCATGACCTGCTGAAACAGCAGAATGGTCTTCATCTCTGACTCACACTGGACTGGGGCTTGATTGGGGGGGGAGGGGGGAAACAAACACAAAAACCCAACAAACAACAAAAATAACCAAAGCAGTTAGGAGGAAAGATTGATGTCTCAGATGAGAGATGTCAAATCCACCCTGCTGCTCAGATGATGTTTGCCAGAAAAGCCTCCAGAGCTAGGTGCGAAAAAGTTTGCAGCTTGGTGTGAATTAAAACTCCCTTTGCCACAGCTCCCATCGGTGCTTTTGGAGCTGCCACGGAGGGTGGGCTCCAGGGTGGGGGAAATGTTAATAAAGTCATGAATAATCCTGCACGGAGCTCGGGAAATCAGCTGGCAGCACCGAGTCGTGCCGCAGCGCTCAGCCGCGGACAGCTCTCAACTGCTGCTTGTTCTTCCAGGTGCCTCCATCGCTCTGATGGACAAGGAGGGCTTGACAGCCCTCAGCTGGGCCTGCCTGAAGGGACACCTCCCTGTGGTGCGGTCCCTGGTGGAGAACGGAGCTGCCACCGACCACGCGGACAAGAACGGGCGCACGCCGCTGGACCTGGCGGCCTTCTACGGCGATGCGGAGGTGGTGAGTGGCTGCAGGGAAGGACCGCTTGGTGTCACAGCCTTCAGCTGGTACACTCTGGCTTGGTGTGGCAATCAGCATAGAGAGTCACAGAGGCATAGATGGCTTGGGTGGGAAGGGACCTTTAAAGATCTTCCATTCCCACACTGCAGTCAACAGGGACATCTGTAACTAGAGCAGGTTGCTCAGAGCCCCAAACAGTCTGGCCTGGAATGGGTCCAGGGATGGGCATCTATCGCCTCTCTGGGCAACCCAAGCCAGGGTCTCACCACCCTCAGGGCCAAACATTTCTCCCTTCTCTTCAGTCTCAATCTCCTTCTTTTAGTTCAAACCATCACCCCTTGGCCTGTCACAATAGGCCCTGCTCAGAACTCTGTCCCCAGCTTTCTGATGGGTCTCTTTAAGCACTGAAAGGCCCTGGAGCCTTCTCCTCTCCAGCCTGGCCTCACAGCAGAGTGCTTCCAGCCCTTGGATCACTATTGTGATCCTGGCCCTCCATACGTGCAGGCACTTCACAGAGGAGAACACATGAGACTGATGGACCCTCAGACCCCGTCGGGTTTGGTGCAAGCAGTGTGGCAGAGCAGGCTTAGGAACACAGGAAGTGACAGCTGGAAAGACTTCTTTGCTGTGAGGGTTGTGGAGTCTCCTTCTCTGGAGAGATTCCAAACCTGCCTGGACATTGTGGGCAACCTGCTGTGGGTGACCCTGCTCTAGCAGGGAAATTGAACCAGATGACCTCCAGAGGTCCTTTCCAACCCCCAACCACGACAGGGTTGTGATTTTGCTGGTTGTACCTCCCCAGCAGTGCACAAAGGTCTCCCCCAACAGCAGCACTGACTGCCAGGCCTCTCGTTGCAGGTTCAGTTCCTGGTGGACCACGGGGCCATGATTGAGCACGTCGACTACAGCGGGATGCGGCCCCTGGACAGGGCCGTGGGGTGCCGCAACACCTCGGTCGTCGTCACTCTGCTGAAGAAAGGAGCCAAGATAGGTAGGGACAAGGGGACAATGCGCCGCCAGCCGTGTGCCCAGGCAGGACCTGCAGCCCTGGGGCTGGCTCCCTGACAAACCCAAGCGTGACCCAGAGGCAGCCCCAGCCCAGGCTGCCGCTCCGCGCTCGGCGCAGAGCCCTGCCTGCCTGCGGCGCCCTCGGTTCAAAAAGGGGAACTAGGGAGAGTTTCTTTTCTTTCTTTTCTTGATAACTATCGTCTTACTTAGCCCAGTTAATCAATAAACCACTGTCTCTTTGGCAAGGTCTTTCCTCTGGTAATGCCTTTTCTATCTTTACTAGTCTTGAGTCGGCAAACGTGCAGTGTCCATGCATTGCTGTGAGCTGCTGCCTCCACTTGCTCTGTGTACGCTTCCAGATGTAGCGTTCCCCGCACCGTGCCGCACAGCTGCTCACGTTACCTTTATCCTGTCCAAGGGGATTTTGCTGGTGCATTGGCTTCTCTGCTGCCTGCCTCTCACAGCTGCTTTGTTTTTTTTGTTTTTTTGTTGTTTTTTTTTTTCCCCCCTCTCCTTTCTTTGTTTGTTGTTTTGGTTTGGTTTTTTTTTTATCTTCTTTTCTCTTTCTTTTTTTTCACCTTCATCCATTATTTTTTTTTTTCCCCCCCCCCTCTCTCCTACAACTTTTTGTTTTCTCCTTTTCTTTGAAGGTTGTCAGACGTTACCGAGTCGCCCACGAGGTATATCTCATTGCTGTCAGCATCAGCTTCGATCTGATAGCTTTGTCAGCCTTGCTTTCTCCTGTTTGATTTAGCCTGCATGCGTCCCCAACACCTCTAATCTTTTTAATTTACCTCACCTTCAAATAATTATTATTATTTTTTTTTTAAATGACTGTTGCAGAGAATAACTTGAACTCAAAAACTAACCTCCTTCCCCCCCCAAAACAAATGTACTGAATCTACTTATAGACTATCGTTGACTTATTCTTCACCCACACTAATGAGCTGTCCCCAGAGATATTTCTTTTTGCCACCCCCTCCCCTCCTGGTCTCAGTCCTTGAGATCTCGGCTGGCTCTGCATGGGGCAGCCCCCTGCGCAGAGCCGGTGTGTCCCTAACCCCCCCACCCATGGCTTCACACCAGCAGCACTTAGACACCACCCCCTTCCCTTTGTCCTGTTTCCCACCTTCATGGATTTTTCTACTCTAGCGTTTCACATCTCGTGAAGCTGGAGGTCACAATCCACTCAAATGCCTATCGACAGCCGAGCTGCAGGTTTCCCAGAGACTTGTCGTTCAGAAGCGCATTTATGTAACCACTCTGCTTTCTCCTTCGGAGGCTGTTCGGTTCCTTCCCCCCCCCTGCGCCCCGCCCCCGGCTGGTTCCACAACCGGCACTGCCCTCTTGTGGAAAAGGCTCCCGGCAGCTCCCAGCCCATCCCAGTGCTGGGGGTGAGGATTAGCCTCAGTGACTGCAAAGGAAAAAACATTGCAATGGGGATGAAGTTAGTTTAATTGTCAGCTCAATCATTCGGAGCACTCTGCCCTTTGACCGTGCCAAGTTGTTCTCTCCAGCAGAAATTTCCCACCCCAGGATATTTTTTCCACCCAGCTTCCTACCACCCTTGCATTGTATGAGTTTTTTACCCATCATGCATCCTGTACACTACAGGTCCAGCAACATGGGCGATGGCAACCTCCAAACCAGACATCATGATCATCCTGTTGAGCAAGCTGATGGAGGAGGGAGACATGTTTTATAAGGTGAGAAGGGTGAGCTTGGGGCAGTTGAAGCTTGCAGCTTGTGTCCAGTTCTGGGCCCCTCAGTTTAAGAAGGACATTGACACACTTGAACATGTCCAGAGAAGGGCAACGAGGCTGGAGAGCGGCCTCGAGCACAGCCCTACGAGGAGAGGCTGAGGGAGCTGGGGTTGTTTAGCCTAGAGAAGAGGAGGCTCAGAGGAGACCTTCTTGCTGTCTGCAGCTACCTGAAGGGTAATTGTAGCCAGGAGGGGGTTGGTCTCTTCTGCCAGGCAACCAGCACCAGAACAAGAGGATACAGTCTCAAGTTGTGCCAGGGGAAGTTTAGGCTCGAGGTGAGGAGAAAGTTCTTCACTGAGAGAGTCATTAGCCATTGGAATGTGCTGCCCAGGGAGGTGGTGGAGTCCCCATCCCAGGAGGTACTCAAAAGGGTGCCATGGTTTAGTCATGAGGTCTGTGGTGACAGGTTGGACTTGCTGATCTTTGAGGTCTCTTCCAGCCTTAGTGATACTGTGATGCTGTTTTGACCAAGCAGTGCTGCTGCCTCAACCCATAGCAAGGCAAAGCTGCTGCTCACAGTGTTCCTCCTGTTGCATACTGATTTTGGTTAGTGGGGTTGGGGGATTGTTTGCTGAAGCAAAGCCAAATCTCTCTGCAGTCTGGATTTGAGCCAGCACTTCGTTTCCATGTGGAAAACACCAGAACTCAAGTGTTTTACAGAGCTTTGGAGCATTTATGTGGCAAGATTGTTGTTACCTAGCAGGCTGACTGCTGTGGAGCAAGGCAAGGAGATAATAAACCCCAGAAGAGACTCCTGGAAGAAACTTTTTGCAGTGCAAACAGATTGTCAGGAGGCAGATGGCTTGGTCATGTCCTTTAGCCCATGGGATACATTCCCCCATTACAGTCAGAGAGTCTTTTTGATGCTCTGTGTTTATTTTAAGCCACTCTTTAAAACCTGGAGATCTGCACACACACACACACAAAATGTGCAAGTACAACAATGATTCACTGTGGTGAGGCTCTAAGGGTGAAGCAGAAAAATATGCAAGGCTGGCATTGTAAGTGGAGTTATCTGCCAGAGATACAGCTGAGAAACCTGAGCCTACCAGGTTTTAAAGCTCTGTTATTGGTAGCTGCAAAATTTATGTCTGGGTCATCATAAATGCCCTGTGTCCTAGATCCTATCTGGCCCTCTTTCTTTCACCCTAGGCACCATGGCTGCGCCCCTCCAGGGTGCAGATCATCCCATCCCAAAATTAGGTGCCCAAAATAACAATGAGTCACCCTTTGAAGGTGACTGTGGTGTCCCAATAACTATAAAAGGAGCCTACCTGACAGGCTTAGATGGAGACACCTAATTTTGAGACACCTAAAGCCCAGGGAGCTGAATCTCAACCCATTTGTCCAACTTGCAGAGCCACATCAGTGCCATAGCATTTAGCTTTGCTATTGCAAAGGTTGCTTCAAGCCCCAGGACCTCCACCCAAAGTCCCACACTTCATGTTCCTTACCCTCCCTGATGCTTCCTAAGCTTTGGGTGTAGGGTGTCCTGCAGACATGGGTTGTTGATCCCCCAGCTCAAAAGGTCATCCACCCAGAAGCCAGATGGAGTTGTATCAAGTTAGCATAACAGTGCCTGATATATTTCTTGCTGTAGTGTGACAATTCTGAATGGAAGAAGATGCCAGAGGGAGCTTGGAGCTGCCTTCCAGTACCTGAAGGGATCCTACAGGAAGGCTGCAGAGGGACTTTTCATAAGGGTATCTAGAGACAAGACAAAGGGGAATGGTTTGAAGCTGAGAGAGAGCAGGGTTAGACTGGAGCTTAAGAAGAAATTCTTTAGTGTGAGGGTGGTGAGACTCTGGAATAGGCTGCCCAGGGAGGTTGTGGATGCCTCCTCCCTGGGGCTGTTCGAGGCCAGGTTGGACGAGGCCTTGAGCAACCTAATGTAGTTGAGAGGCATCCCTGCCTGCAGCAGGGAGGTTGGAGTAGATGATCTCTGAGGTCCCTTCCAACCTAAGCCATTCTATGAACTCAGGCTTTGAACAGGCTGCCCAGGGAGTTGGTGGAGTCACCATCGCTGAAGGTGTTGAGAAACATGTGGCCATGGCACCTGGGGGCATGGTTCAATGGCCATGGTGATGTTAGGTCGAAGGTCAGACTCAATGTTCTTAGAGGTTTCTTCCAACCAAAACAGCTCTGTGGTTCTAACTCAACTGGCACAAGGCACCTGCACGTCCAGACCAGATTGTCCCTCGATCAAACATCCTGGCTTTCCTTTCTAGAAAGAGCCTAGAACCACCTAAACTGTTCATGGGGCTGGTGAGTGAGTTCTCTGCACTGAAGCAAACCCAGGGATGTGTTCTGACCTGTTCTCCTTCTATTAGAAAGGTAAAGTGAAAGAGGCTGCCCAGCGCTACCAGTACGCTCTGAAAAAGTTCCCCAGGGAAGGGTTTGGAGAAGACCTGAAAACCTTCCGTGAGCTGAAGGTGTCTCTGCTCCTCAACCTCTCCAGATGTCGAAGGAAAATGAATGTAAGTCTGCCCTCTCCTCGTGGCCCCAGGCACAAGCCACCAGCTCTCAGCCTGTGCACACAGACACCTCCATCCCCCTGCTCTTGCTCCAGCCTCTCCTGGTTGTCCTTCCCAGGGCGCTGCCGTTCGGTAATGCCGAAGGAGTCATCAGTTAATGTGCATTGCTGGTGATTAAAAATTCATTGCTGTGTTTATAGCTGTTTGAATTTTTTATGACTGCCTTTTGATGAGGATGTGAGCTGGGGGTGGAGGCGTTCTCCACATTTCTAGAGCAGGGGGGAGGGAGGAGCCAGGAGATGTGCTCCTTTGAATACTAATTAATTTAAAACGAAGGAGCATATGCTTAGGGGGCTAGTGTTTCCCTGGGGCACTGACTCATCCAAAAACACCCCCATGTACTCCCTCTCCTCCCAGAACTGCTGGATCAATGTCACTCCCATCCAGCAGCATCAGCTCCTGCAGTGGGTCTGGTCTTCCAGCAGACAAGTGCCACCTTCCCCTTGCTCTCTAAGCAGAAGCTTTCACCTCTGCAGCTTAGAGTCTACATAGACTCTGAAAGTGCTGTAATCCACCAAAGCCATGAGCCAGTGAAGAATACACTGGAGGAAAAGTTCTTAGGCTGTGAGAGTTAGGACTGTTCAGCCTGGAGAGAAGAAAGCACCAGGGAGACCTGAGCAGCCTTCCAGTGCCTGAAAGGGGCTACAAGAAATCTGGGAAGGGACTCCATACAAGGGCTTGTAGTGACAGGACAAGGGGGAATGGCTTGAAGCTTGAGGAGGGGAGATTGAGGCTGGACATTGGGAAGAAATTCTTGACAGTGAGGATGGTGAGACACTGGAACAGGTTGCCCAGGGAGGTTGTGGATGTCCCCTCCCTGGGGGTGTTCAGGCAAGTCCTGTTTGTAGGCACCGAGATGTCTCAGTCCCTTCCTCCGTGAGCAGTTTTGTTCAGCCCCTTCGTGGTCTGTCCATGTGTTCAGAGTGGGAAGCAGAGGGCATGGGAAAGGTTTCCTGTGGCTTTCAGCTATGGAAAAACCCTTCAGGAGATAACATTCCAGCCTCTGCAAGACCAAAGACTGGAAAGGAATTGCATGCACTTGGAGGGATACAATCAGTGAGAACAGAGCCAGTGGCAAGCTGGCCTCTGAGGGTGCTGACAGCTTTGAGAGGCCTTTGAGTCTTTGGAGGTGCCACTGGAGCTCCCTGGCTGTAAATGGTGTTGAATCCATGTGAAATATTCTGGTACCATCAACCTTTCCTTGGGACATGTGAACAACCACAAAGCAAAGTTGATACTGAGTTTGTTTGCTTCCCAAGCTGTGTTTGTTTGTCTCTCTGTGCCTGTTCAGTCACTCACCTGCACACCATTTGTAATGACAGGACTTCGGCATGGCAGAGGAGTTCGCTACTAAAGCTCTGGAGCTGAAACCGAAATCTTACGAAGCTTACTATGCAAGAGCAAGGGCCAAACGCAGCAGCAGGTGAGGAGGGAGAGAGACAAAAGTGCAAGGGGCTGGTCTCTGCAAGCCTGGTGGCCACACCGACCTAGGCATCCACCATGCCAAACCCTACCAGTTGTCCCCATGGGAAGAGGTGGCAAAGGAGCATTGGTTAATGGGATTGCAAACCTCTCCAGCTCCAAACACCCTCCCTGGTAATTTCTGGAGACAGCTGAACGTGCAAACCTTTTGAGAGGTGCATCTTAGCTGAGCTTTGTCTGCCCCTCTTACTGCACCAGAAACCTTGACACCAAGGTTGAGTATTCTCTTTAAATATACACTTTAGTTCAACCACAACTTGGACTCAAAGCAAAATATGACTCATGGAAGCCCTGTGGCCTGTGTTATGCAGGAGGGCAGACTCCTTCCTCATGGTGGTCTCTTCTGGCCTTCAGATCCGTGACTCTCTCTGTCCTGCAGCGCTGTCTGCAAGGCAGAAGCTGCTGATGAGCTGTGCAGTGGCCACGCAGGTGGTGAGCTTTGAGCAGCAGCTTGTGCTCAGAGCGCTGCAACCAGCTCCTAGAGAGCTGCAGCACTGGGATCTCACTGCATCTCAGATGGATCCTGGAGGATTCCCTTGTTAACCTCCCTGAAGGCTAAAAGATGTGAGATTGGATTGATTCCAGGAGCAATCAGTGCCACTCCTGAGTGAGCAGGAGGGCTTGTGTTGGAGTCCTATGCTCCAAGGCTGGGCACAGTCACTGCAAACATCTCAGTTTTAAACAACAGCCTTTGCCCCATCAATGGCCATGCAGAGTCACCAATGGCTGGAGGTATGTTGAGTCCACCTGTGCAAACATTGTAGCTCAGCAGACACCAGCACCATTTGACCTTCCATGGTGGAGGCCATGCATGGAACCAGGCTCCTGGCCCAGATGCTGCTGTGTGTCCTGGTCCATTGGGTTTGGATGTGGGAGGTGGGACCTTCTGTTCTGCAGAGAAGTCCTGCTGGCTGAGCCACACTGACCTCATGCCTTCCCTCTAATAGTTTTCCTCTCCATTGTTTCCAAAACACTTGTAAGGAAGGAGAAGAATTGAGTTGCTTTGCAGATGGTATCAGCCTCCACACACACAAGTGTCCTTTTCTCCCCAGGTCTCTCCAGCATTCTGCTTTTGGACCACTTTTGACCACTTTGGCTTTTCTTCCCTCTTTCCCAGTTTGTGCCCAGCAGCACAGACCAGGGAACAGGAAGCTTTTCCCTCCTCCACCTGGTCCTCAATGGCTTGTGCAAAAACTTAAACTGATGTTGGGAGGTGCTGGGGAATTTCACTGTGATCACATCCCCAGATGAGATGTTCTAACAGATGGTTTTGCCCAGAAGCAAACAGTGCCCCTGTAAATGACAACCCCCCCTTCCCCAATCCCTCACCTCCCTTTTACTCCTCAGACTGCCCTTTCCCTTACAGGGGCTTCCCTGGGCGGCTCCTTGACCTTCCTCCATCCCTTCATTCTGAAGAGCTTAGCCAAAGCCATAGCACAGCTGGAGAGACAAGCCTTGCCTGCAGTGCTGACCCCTGGGAAGCCCTGAGCTCTGGAGCCAGCCCTGATGCTGGGTGGTCTTGGCATCAGGCAGAGGTTCAGTTTTCACTGGCGTCAGCGGTTGCAGCTTGGTCAAAGCTGCTCTTGTGTCCAACAGTGGTGAGCTTGGCTCTTGGCAAGCAATGCTTTGGGTTCCCCTTAACTAACAGAGGGGCAAAGCTTCTGGTGGTGTGGTGAGGAGCAAGGAGCTCGCTGTAGCACACACTGCAGAGCACAGGCCATTTTACTAGTCAGGGTTGTGCCAGCTCAGGACTGTGTTCCCCCTTCCCCAGAATAGCTGGTGATGGTTTTCAGTCAGCTTGGATAAAATAAATGTGAGGGAGGGACGTAAGGTAGAGTTTGAGGGACACAGTGAGTGGTAGCATCTCAGCATCACAGTGGCAGCAATCACAGCCATGTCCCTCAGTAACACAGAGAAGCCTCTTAACCACCTAGGAGCCTCCAAGAATGGCTCCATTCATATCCAGAGTAATTTCAGTTCTCATTCTGTCCCTTTGTCGAGCAGACAGTTTTCAGCAGCCTTGGAGGACCTGAACGAGGCCATCAAGCTGTGTCCCAACAACCGTGAGATCCAGCGGCTGCTGATGCGGGTGGAGGAGGAGTGCAGGCAGGTGCAACAGCAGCAGCAGCAGCAGCAGCAGCAGCCACCACCACTGCCTGTGGAGCCTGAACCTGAGGCCCAGCATGAAGAGCTGTATTCTGTCCAAGATATCTTTGAGGAGGAGTACCTTGAGCAGGATGTAGAGAACGTTTCCATTGGCTTGCAGACAGAGTCCAGGCCAAACCAAGGGCTGCCCATCATCCAGAGCCCACCCCCGTCCCCAGCTCACAGGGACTCAGCCTATATTTCTGGCTCACCTCTTGGCTCTCATCAGGTCTTTGATTTCAGGTCCAATAGCTCCGTGGGTTCACCAACCAGGCAAGGTTACCAGTCCACATCTCCTGCTCTGTCTCCAACACACCAAAACTCACATTATAGACCCAGTCCTCCACACACGTCCCCTGCTCACCAGGGCTCCTCTTACCGCTTCAGCCCACCTCCTGTTGGCAGTCAAGGGAAGGAATATCAAAGCCCACCACCTTCTCCTCTTCGCAGAGGCCCTCAGTACCGTGCCAGCCCCCCAGCAGAGAGCATGAGTGTCTATAGGTCACAGTCCGGTTCCCCAGTTCGTTACCAGCAGGAGCCCAGCGGAGTCAGCCAGCTCCCCGGTAGGCCAAAGTCTCCCTTATCCAAGATGACGCAGAGGTCCTTCCAGATGCCCCAGCTGCCCGTGGCCGTGCCGCAGCAGGGGCTGAGGCTGCAGCCAGCCAAGGCACAGATTGTGAGGAGCAACCAGCCCAGCTCAGCCGTCCACTCGAGTACTGTAATCCCCACCGGTGCTTACAGCCAGGTCGCCCACTCGATGGCCAGCAAGTACCAGCCGGCGTCGGGGGAAATGGGGGTTAGCCAGAGCAGGTTGGTCTACCAGGGCTCCATCGGAGGCATCGTTGGCGACAGCAGGCCGGTGCAGCACGTCCAGGCGAGCCTCAGCGCCGGAGCCATCTGTCAGCACGGAGGGCTGGCCAAAGAAGACCTTCCGCAGAGACCCTCCTCGGCCTACAGGGGAGGGATGAGGTACAGCCAGACGCCTCAGATCGGGCGAAGCCAGTCCGCTTCCTACTACCCAGTGTGCCACTCCAAGCTGGACCTGGAACGTTCTCCCCTGCCTGCCAACCAGCTGGGCTCTCCAGACGTGTCCCACCTCATCCGGAGGCCTATCAGCGTTAACCCCAGCGAAATCAAACCTCACCCGCCGACCCCCAGGCCCCTGCTCCACTCTCAGAGCGTTGGCCTCCGCTTCTCTCCTTCCAGCAATAGCATCTCCTCCACCTCCAACCTGACTCCCAACTTCCGCCCTTCCGCCTCGATCCAGCAGATGGAGATCCCCCTCAAGCCAGCCTACGACCGGTCGTGCGACGAGCTGTCCCCGGTGTCTCCCACGCAGGGGGGGTACCCCAGCGAGCCGGCCCGCTCCCGCACCACGCCCTTCATGGGCATCATCGACAAAACCGCTCGGACTCAGCAGTACCCCCACCTCCATCAGCAGAACCGGACCTGGGCCGTGTCGTCAGTGGACACTGTCATTAGCCCTACGTCTCCTGGCAACCTCCCCCAGCCGGAGTCCTTTAGCCCTCCTTCTTCGATCAGCAACATTGCCTTTTATAACAAAACCAACAATGCACAGAATGGCCATTTGCTAGAGGAAGACTATTACAGCCCCCATGGGATGCTGGCCAATGGGTCCCGGGGAGACCTCCTGGAGAGAGTCACCCAAGCCTCCTCGTACCCCGACGTCAAGGTGGCAAGGACGCTGCCTGTGGCGCAGGCCTACCAGGACAACCTGTACAGGCAGCTCTCCAGGGACTCCAGGCAAGGGCAGACATCCCCAATCAAACCAAAGAGACCATTTGTGGAGTCTAATGTGTAAAAGACGCTTGTTGGAGTGAGACCCTCATGTTTTCAGCACACACTTCCAAGCTTGATTTCCATGCATATTATTATTATTATTAATTATTATTATTATTATTAATTATTATTATTATTATTTTGATTTCTCTTTGGTAGCTACACGACCGAGTTGCTCCGGTACTTTGTGTGGTGGTCAGACAGCCATGCACGTGCTCCAGCCCTTTCATTCCCCCAGCTGACCATGAAGCCAACGTCAAAGCCAAGCCAGTAGCGTTTGCCCAGTTCCGGCCGAGTTCCCAACCAGGCTATCTTAGTGCTGTGGGGTGGCCCAGAAACAGCCCCTAGGCAGTGGGAGGTAACCAGCTCCTTTTCAAGAGACAATCATGCTGGGTTTAGAAGGGTTTCTTTTGTCTCCCTGAGCTTTTACTCCATTCTGATGGGAATTCCTAGTGGAAGCAGAGCAGGGATCGTTACAGGAGCCTCTCCCAGGTCCCCATGCCAGCTGGGCCCTTCAGCTCTTTGCCCCACCCCCACCCCAAGGAGCAAATTCCCTGCAGCAAGTGAGGGCAGGATGTGTTCTGGTACCCAGTAGCTATGCACAAAACCACCCTGCTCCAGCTGGATTCCTCCATCCATCATCAGCTAGGAGGGGTGGGCATCACACCATGCTTTGCTGCTTCCCAAGCTACCTGCTTGGTGCCCTGCCACTGGTTTGCTCTGGGACATTTAATGAGCATTGAGAGGTTGAAGTTGGCCCTTTGTAAGTGTTTATCAGTCAGCCAAAGGAACTGGCCAGGAACCTCTTGGGCCTGACCTGGGATCACAAGAGCATCTTCACACCATTAGCAGCCACCTGCACCTCACACACAGCACCATGTTGGCACCACCTGGGTTTAATGTTGGGGGTCTCCTTGGGTGGGTGTTTGCTTTTCAAGGAAAACCAAAATCTGGCTTAGCAAATGGTGTTCAGGGAGGAAAATTTGGATTCTTTCAGTTGTGTGTAGGTGTTTTTGTGATGAGGGTGCACAGCGTGGCATGGTGGTTCCTGAGGCAGGAGAGGTCCTTCAGCAAAGCCAGCCCTGCAGGATCCCTTCCCCACAGCTCGGGGCTGTGCTCCTCAGGGATCCAGACCAGAAATCTCGGGAGGCAGTTGCTGTGTTCATGCCTTTGCATGGTGGAGACTCTGGTGTGCTCTCTGAGGAGCTGGAGTTGAGAGAGAGATCTTTCTACTTTATTTCCATGAGCTCTTGCAGGACATGGGTTGGCTTGGGTTTGTTTTCTCTTTTCTTTTCTCTCTCAGTCGAATCCCCTCACATCAGGACTCGGTGTGAAGAGCAGGGGATGCTTCCAACATCCTCTTCATAGCATTTGTAATAATTTTTCACTTTTCTCTGATGTTTTTTTTGAGGGGGTGGGGGATGGTTCCAGGACTTTCTTTACAGCTTCATTTATTCCTGGTGGGTTTCTCATTCGCCTTTTCATTTGCTGAGGGAGAAGGGTGGGATGGTCTGGGGGGAGACTGCTAACGCTGTAGCTTGTTCTAAAGCAAAATAGTGCCTGTTGCCCACACCAAACCTCACTCATATCAGCTCTTGGGAGCAAAGTCAGTGCCCAGCAGGAGGACTGATGATACTCTCTGGTGTTCCCAAAGGGCTATGCCAACTGATTGCAAGACTTCTTGAACCAAATCATGGGGTCCAAGCTCCTCTGGTGTCAGCAAGCATATCCCCAGTGTGACATCAGAGCAGCTCCATCCATTTACACCAGCTGAGGACTTGGTCCCATACTCTTCATCAAACCCTAGCTTCCATGGGGGTTTTCTTTCCTTTCTCTCTGTGTGGCCCAGCACATCTTAGTTGCTGTTTTGTTGCCTAACTTGCTCCGAGCCAATTGGGATGTGCACACCTTGGGATGGTGGAGGCTTGTGTCTCATAGACACATTGAGAGGGTTCAGGAGGTGTTTCTTCTGTGGAGT
The DNA here is from genome assembly GCF_014839835.1 of Dryobates pubescens. Lineage (NCBI taxonomy): Eukaryota > Metazoa > Chordata > Aves > Piciformes > Picidae > Dryobates > Dryobates pubescens. The sequence goes on along the minus strand of NC_071647.1, from coordinate 3,922,000 downwards.
TTGGAGAATTTTGTGCTCTAGGGAGCTGGTTGGTCTTTGTCCAAGGCAGTGTTTGGGTTGAGGTTGGTGTTTTCTTTCTCAGGGTGCAGCCCATTGCTGACTCTTTGCTTCAAGACAGGGCTCAGTGCAGTGGGGGGACTGGGTATGTGGGCACAGAGCTCTGAGCTGTGTTTCTCTCCTTGCAAAGAGAGGGTGATGGGGCTTTTCCTCCTCTTTTTTGTTTTAAGTAACATGTTCTGCTTTGTTAGGAGTGACCAATTTCTTCTCCAATAGGAAGGAGCAACCAATCTCTTCTTCCCCATGCACTGCACCTCTAGCTAGGAGCTGTGTAGGTCTGGAGAAGCACCAGTTGCTTTGTTCATCCCTGCCATGCTCCAGCTTTCTGACCAAGTGGCTCCCTGCCTTTAGTTGCTTCTTTGAAAGGAAAAAGTGACCAAGTCCACCCCCATCCATGCCACACACTGAGCGAGACACACTTTGCCCATGAGCTGGTTCTGTCCATGGAACAATCCAAGAGCAGCAATCCAGAGCTGCCTCTGCTTTGCTCTCACTGCTCACCGCCTTGCGCTCCCAGGACCGTCCTCCCAAAGCTCCCCTCACAGCCACTTTGTGTAGAACTGTTGGGCTTATAAAGGTGTTCCAAGGGGGAAAGAAAGGAGGCCACACTTTGGAGCACTAACAGCAAGCTGAAGGGAAGGGTTGACTGCTGCCACGTGCAGGTTTTTCCCCCTACTCCACCTGTTGCATTCCTCACAGGATTCTTGCACTAAGGGGGTTCCATCAGTCCTCTCTGTAAATGAGTGCACTTTACTGTTGGAATTTGTTACTATGAGAAGTACTGGATATTTAAGCATTAAGTAGTGTCTTCATTAGAGAATAGCAAAACAGCTCTTGTCTCTTTAGTGTATTTTTCAAGAAAAAGAAGAAAAGAAGAAAAAAAAATAAGAAAGGAAAAAAAAAATAAAGAAAAGAAAAGAAACACTGAACCACAAGGTTTATAGCACAAGAACTGACTCTTGTATATAAGCACTGACAGGTTGAGTCATTTTTAAGGACAAAATTCTTTGCAGTGGTTTTTAAAGCACTTCCCCAGCAATTCTCGTAGGGGCAGCCGAGGCAGGCTGGCTGCTGTGGCCCCCCCCAGGGTGGGTGGAGGAGCACACCTCTGCTTGGCAAAGCCCTTCTTAAGGCAGTCCCTGTGTCCTCAGAGTCGTGGTTTGGATTTGGCATGGACAAAAAGCTGAGGTTGTGCTGTGCTGTGCTGTGCTGTGCTGTCGTGTGTGGTCCTGTTGTGAAGCGCTGCTGTGCACATGGCTCGGTGGAGCATGAGGCTCAGATCTCTCACCTGTGTCCCTTCACTGGCAGCTGAGGTGTTGATGGAGCACACACAGTTTCAGGCATGGTGCTGTCTTGTCTGTCCGTGCTGTGCATTTAGTGACTCTTTGCTGGTGGCCAGCCAGTGCCTCCATCCCCTCCCCAGCTGCAGTGGCACCGTGGCCAGCCCCTGTTGTGCAAGGAGAATTCTTAGGTGCACCGAGTCAACCAGGTTCTTGATGGCCTTGAAACCTCCCGGTTTGGTTCTTAGGTAGGTGGTGCTGATGCCCACCCCTGTATTTAGCTGACCTTCATGTGAAGTGTCTCTCATCCTCTGCCCACAGCCGCTCTGAGAGCTGGGCGTGATGCCACAGCACTGAAATCTTCCCTCCCAGCTTCAGGAGTGGGCATCTGCCACGTCCCTCGGTGGGGATTCACCAGCTCTTGCTTTGCCTCCCAGGCTGGGAGGATGCTCTGGTCCCAGGGGAGGGGACACCTGCCTTGTGGGGGTTTCTGCAGGGGTCCCCACCAGCCGGGCTGGGAATGGCTTTGGAGGGCTTTGAAGATAGTCATTAGTGGGCATCTGAAGTGCTTGGAAAAGGTTTACAGAGATCGATCCCTTGGGATCCGTCTCCAAAGGCAAAAGCACTGCACAACCTGAGCCACCTTCTCTGCACCACTGCTTGGGAGGGTACGGGGCGACCAGTTCCCAGCAAACCAAGCCGTGCGTCTGTCTGTCTGTCTGTCCACTGGTGCCTGCAGGGGGGTCTGTCCAAGCACTGAAATTTCTGTGGTTTATTGTTTTTTGGGTTTTTTTTTTTTGTTACTTCTTTGAACCTGGCTGTAAAGAAAAGCGCTTGGCTAGCGTGAGCCTTGGTGTGTGCGTGTGACAAACACCTCAGCCAGTCTTGGATGAGGTCCGGAGCCAGGGTGGCTACTAACTTTGGAGCTATTCCTCCCCCGCCTCGTCCGAAGGTTGCTGTACATTCAGGGTTACCCAGAAGAAGTCAGGCTGAAACCCAAGTGCCAGCTCTGCCTTACCTAGAGAAGAGCAAGCCCGGCGTGCCTGCTCGTCCTCCTCCTTCCTTGCAGAGTGGGGTCTGTGGTGAGCCGTCCCGAGCTCTTTGGTGGTTGTACTTTGCTTTTAGCCTTGGGAATCCAAGATAACTCTTCTACCAGGATTAACAGTGTGTAACCAAGGGCTTAGGGGAAGAGCTGCCGACCCCGCTGGGACCTCTGCGGATAGGTTGCCTTCAGCCCCGTGCTGGCTGCTCCCCGCCCCCGAAGCCCGGCGGGGCCGCGTGTTGGACACCAAGCACAACGGTTGAGAGTTAATCCTCCTGTTTCTTTTCTCAGATCTCTGTGAATAATTGCTGGATTTTCAGTCAAAGCAAAACTCTTCTTTTCTTTTCTTTTCTTTTCTTTTCTTTTTTTTTTTCTGTTTTTAATTTTTTTCTAATATATATATATATATAAAAAAAAAAAGAAAACACAACACAAAACCACTAAGGGCTCAATTCTTTAGCAAGATGCGTTCGTGTCCAACTCCTGACTGTATGCAGCTGGATCTCACCACAACTGTTACAGACCTACCCCCCGAGAAAGCCGCAGCCGGCGCGACCGTCAGCGGGAAGGCCGACGGACACCAAACCCATCCCACCGTATCCTTCCCCCTGCTCATTTTCTAGCTGTCACAGTGCTGGGGAGTCGGCAGCCGGGGGCCCATCTGCCAAGATCACATCCCATCGTTGTGAAAACAGAGGGGGCTGCTTTGCCTTTCAAAACAGACTTTTGTCCCTCCTGGGTGACGCTGTCCGGGGCCGGTGGGGGGCCGCGGGATGTCTCCTCCGGCGGGCTGGGGTGTGCTGGGTGGGTGGGGAAGCTTCACGCTTGGTTGGGGGGGTGGGGGTGGGGGAGGGTCGGGTGACTTGACCGTGGATCTGCCTCGCTGTGCGCTGCTAAGCCAGACACCGAGAGCAGCACTGTGTGCTCTGTAAAGTCCCTTCTGTCGCTGCCACCGATACCCGAGAGACTGGTGCGGACTCTGCCAGTACTGCTGGTGCCATCCCTGCCCAGCCTTTTCTTGCCCATAGTGTTGCATTCAGCCTTCTGTCTCCCTTCTGTCTTCACATCCGAGAGGATCTGAGTTTGGTACAAACAAACACCTACGAGTAACACCCACTTTGTGCTTTGTACAATCCCCCCTCCCTGGTTGCCATCCTCCGAGACACTTGCTGGGAAGATCTTTAAGACACTTTTCCTTTAGCTTTTCTATAACTCTGATGTAAAGGACTTTCTCCCTGTACAGTATATTACTCAGTGCATGTTCTGTTCTCTCTCTACTGATATATGGAACACCACACAGTCGTGATAACCGTGCAGCGGGAAGAGCAGCCCCTGCCAACAGCGGAGGCCTTCGCCTCTCATCTATAAGGAAAGAAGAACACATATTTTTTCCTTTGCTGTATTTGCTTGAGCAGAGTTTTCTTGTCTGTACATGTGAGCTGTGAGATAGATGTGAAAAGTTCAAAAGAATGCATTTCCCCCCCCACCCCCCCCACCCCCCCCCCCCACCTCACCCCAATGTATACAGATTGTAATCTGTACAATGCAAACTGTATGTATGAACAAATGTACTTATTTATAAATGGTTAACACTTGGAAACGGCCACTGGCCTCCTGTTTTTCCCCTGCTGGGAGGAGGGAAGGAGCCTGCTGTGGCTTCCCCACATGGAGGTGACTGAGGCTGAGAGGCCTGGGGCTGTTGAGCCTGGAGAAGAGCAGCCCCAGAGGGGATCTGGTCAATGGCCTGCATCAGGAAGAGTGTGGCCAGCAGGAGCAGGGAAGTCATTGTGCCTCTCAGCACTGGTTAGGCCACACCTTGAGTCCTGTGTCCAGTTCTGGGCCCCTCAATTTAAGAAGGACATTGAGACGCTTGAAGGTGTCCAGAGAAAGGCAACAAAGCTGGGGAGGGGTCTGGAGCACAGCCCTGGGAGGAGAGGCTGAGGGAGCTGGGGTTGCTTAGCCTGCAGAAGAGGAGGCTCAGGGGAGACCTTCTTGCTCTCTACAGCTACCTAAAGAGAGGTTGTAGCCAGGTGGGGGTTGGTCTCTTCTCCCAGGCAAGCAGCACCAGAACAAGAGGACACAGTCTCAAGCTGTGCCAGGGGAGGTTTAGGCTGGAGGTGAGGAGAAAGTTCTTCTCAGAGAGAGTTGTTAGCCATTGGAATGTGCTGCCCAGGGAGGTGGTGGAGTCACCATCCCTGGAGGTGTTTAAGAGGGGATTGGACGTGGCACTTGGTGCCATGGTTTATTAGTCATGAGGTCTTGGGTCACAGGTTGGGCTTGATGATCTTTGAGGTCTTTCCAACCTTATAGATTCTATGAATGCTCTATGAACCTGGCACCACCAGGAGCAGGAGGGGACAGAGGCAAGGCTGCCATTGCAGGGGTAACAGAGACAGGAGGAGGACAGGGTTAGCTGCAAACATTTATTAGGTTGGGAGCATCCACTGAGCAGACAACACATCATGTGAGAGGAAACCATTCCAGACACGAAGACACTGAACTTGTGCAGATGCTGGGGAGCCCCAAGCCCCCAGGGAGCCCATTCTGGGGAGCAGACCCCATGTGTGCCACACTAGAGGGTGGTGGGCTGCCAACAAGTGGGAACCTTGGTGATGGCAAAGTCTCTCCTCTGCTATCAGCTCTGCAAATAGGTTTGGGGCTCTCACTCCCTGGTCCCCAGAGCCTCAGTACTGCTGCCACTCTGCCACTGCCTGTGGCACTGCTGTCCCCATGGGGCAGGCTTGGGGGGTCACCAGGGGCTGCACAGGGCAGAGCTGAGGAAGATTGAGGCCAAGCAAGTTTGAACCCAGTGGGCAGCATTACACCACAAAGCATTTCCCTCTCCAGCTGTCCTTGGCACCCTGAGCTGCACAGAGCCCCAGGACACTGGGGACAGGGCACACAGGAACACCCTACAGACACCACGAGGAGCCTGCGCTGGGGACTAGGGAGCTGGGGGTGTCACTGGCTGCCATCACCAGGACTCTCACCCTCTGTCAGGGTCTTGAAGTCCATGGACAGGGCCAGCTCCTCGGCCAGGGGCGGGCGCTTCCAGTCGTCCCGTGTCAGCACATAGCCCACCACCAGCCCGAAGGCCACCAGCAGCAGCCCCAGCGTGTTGGCCAGGATGCCCTCAGGCACAAAGTGGCTGTAGGAGTCACTGTGGGAGACAGAGGAGGATGCTGAAGCCTCAGGGTGTGGGTGGCCAGTCCCTGCCCTGGTTGTGACCTCCTCTCCACCCTCATTCTCTGGGCACGCAGCCTGGGAAAGGTGTTTTACTCCAAATCAGAGCAAGAGGTGCTCAAGAGGGGATTGGATGTGGCACTTGGTGCCATGGTTTAGTAGTCATGAGATGTTGGGTGACAGGTTGGACGCACTCTCAGGTCTTTTCCAACCTTATTGATTCTATGATTCTAAGAGGAGGCTGCCTGCATGCTGCTCCCTTTGTGGAAGGACACAAGAGGAAAGTGGGGGCATGGTTCTATAGCCTAGTTATAGGCAGCTCAGCAACTCCCCAGCCATAGGGAGGTGGCTCCTTGGCTGCCTCATTGCCAAGTCCCCACAGTGCTGTGACTGGGGGGGGAAGTGGGAGGACACCTCCGTGTACATCTGGGTCCACTGCCAGGTGTGAGGGCAGAGGCCTCAGGGACATGAGCATCCCAGGGAGGGGTGGTCTGAAAACACCTGGCTGTGGAGAGGTGGTGGTGGGTGCTTTATCCCCATTCCTAGTGCAAACTGCAACAGGATCCAGGCCTTGCTAAGCCTCATCTGGCAAGTGACTCAGCAGCAGCAGAACTGAAGCCTCGGGGGGAGGTTTAACAGCCACGGAGCTATGGCTTGAGCAGGAGCCAGACTCGGGGACCAGCCCTTTGATGAGGCTCAGGGGGCTTGAGGAGGCTGCTACCCGGCCCAGCTCAGTCAACCCACCTGATTTTGAAGAGGAGCATCTCGGTGATGCCCAGGAGGCAGGCAGTGATGGAGAGGATGAAGAGGGAGATCCCAAAGAAGATGTGCTGGGGCTTGTACCGGCTGCGCAGCGAGAAGGAGGCACCGGGGAAGAGGAAGAAACCACAGCCCAGGAGCCACTGCAGGGACATGGGGATGGATGTTACAGGGTGTGGGGATGTTATGGGGTGCTGCAGCGTTGCCTGCCCTCTCCCGGGGGCTCCCCAGCCCTCACCTGCAGGAGGTAGAGCACGAAGGTGGCCATGCCACACCAGCTGTGCAGGCTGTACATGTCAGGGATGCCCTTGGCACGGTGGGACTCGAAGACGGCGACGATGCCTGTGGAGAGGAGCCTGTTAGCTGCGAGGGCTGGGGCCGGCCCCGGCCGCCCACCCCAGCCCTGGTGCTCACCGACGAGGGCGATGACCAGCGCCAGGCCATGCAGCAGTGCGTGGAGAGCCTTGGTGGAGCGCTTGGCTTCGTGCCTGAACACCCGGTAGACCAGAAGAGCTGGCAGAGAGAGGGCAGATGAGCGTCCGTGGGGACCCCCAGCCTCCCCGGCACCCCGCGTCTCCCAGGGGTGCTGCACACGCGGGTGGGGAGGTCCTGGAGCATCTTCCAAGCCTCATCTGTCATCGCTTTGTCCCCTTTGCTCCCTGCCCGGCTGCAGCCACGACAGGGGGCTCGTCCTGCAGCCCTGCTCACCGTCGCCTTGGAGGAACACCATGCCCAGCACCATGCAGAGGGGGTGGACGTTGAACTGGAGGGAGCTGTGCCAGGCCACACCACCCCGGTAGCGACCCAGCCAGGCTCCCGTGGTGATCAGCAGCGTCAGGCCCAGCAGCTGGGACACGGCCACGTACGCCGAGAGCCCCGCGGGGCTGGCGGGCGGGGGGGCTCCGTCCATGCCGGCCTGTGGGGACAGAGAGGAGGGGGCGGCGAGGCCGGCGGCCCCGCGCGACAGTGGGGTCCTGGTCAGCCGGCCCCAGGGCAGGGTCCTGCTGCGGGCAGCATCCGGCACGGCCGCCCCGCCCTCACCTGCCACAAAGCCGAACGCTTCCTGGTGCGCCTCCCACACCGGAGGTGACTCCTGGCCACCAGGACACACCCAGCCCTGTGCTCCTGTCCCTGCGCTCCTGCCCCAGCCCTCCTGTCTCTACTTCTTGCTCCTGCCCACGTCCTGCCCGCCCGCTGCCTTCTGCCCCAGCCCTTCAAGCACGCCAGCCCTCCATCCTCATTTCCCCATTCTCATCCCATCCTCATCCCTCCATCCTTGTCCCTCCATCCCTGTACCTCCATACCGTTGTTCCTCCATCCTCATTCCCTCACCCTTGTCCCTCCACCCCCCATTCCTCCCACTCTGCCCCCATCCCGTATCTCGCCCTCACCCCCTCCCCAGTTCTGCAAGTTCAGGGATGAGAGAGGTTGCTCAGGACCCACCTCCAGGGGACATGGGGGCTGATCAAACCCCCATGCTGGGGGGCACATGGACACACGGTGTTACCCAGCCCCACTGCAACCGCACAGCAGAGCTGTCCTACGGTCCCCGCGACCCACCTGCACCCGCGCCGTGCTTCGTGCTGGGTTATCCCCCAGTGCTCCCTGCTGGCCCGGGGATCAGAGCCACCTCCACCAGCACGGCCACCTCCTGCTTCTCAGTCAGCCAGGGTCGAGTCCCAGTCGCAGGGGCCAACGTCCCACCTCTGTCCTGGCCCCAATGTGACAGCCTCTGGGGAGGAGCACCCAGCCAGCTGCAGCAGACAGACCCATGGTGCTGCCAGCGCTGGGGGGAGCTTGGCTTGGGGGGATGCATTAAGACCACGCAGACACTTTATTCCCAGCCACCTTTATTGGATCAGCTGGATAAATGAGTTAAAGGGAATTGGTTTATCCCATTAGGTTGTACCACAAAGGCTGCCTGCCCCCAGTGCCCGGGGCCATGGGATGCTCTGTGGGATGGACATGGGGACCAGGACGGGGAGGGGAGGGGCAGGGAGAGGCACCAGCTCCTTCCTGCAACCCAACAACCTCCCCCAGACCCTCTCCACTTCCATGGGGCTGCTGGCTCCAGGGGGCATCCCAAATGGGTGCCCAGGTGTCCCCATCCTACCCTGCACATCCTCCCACCGAATGCAAACACCTGGGACAGGCACAGGGGGACCAACTTGGTCTCTAACCATGCTGAGGGACAAAGAGTGACTCCTCTGGCCATGGGAACTGGCAGTGGGACATAAGGAGGTGACTTTTGAGCTCTGTGATTTACCTGTTAGACCTAAAACTCTCTCTTTAGCCCCAAACCTATCCCTTTAGCCCCTAAACTATCCCATTAGCACCAGACCTGCCCCATCCACTGACAAGAACTGGGAAAGCTGGAGGAGGCCAGGCACCTTTACAAAGCCAACCCGTGGTGGGGGTCTGCCTATCTCACCACCCTCCCAATCCCATCTCTGACCCCCCCTGCACCCCCAAACAGCCCCAGTCCCCCCTTCCACAGCAAAGCCAGGGCTCCCCTCTTTTGGAGGAGGCTTCTTCACTTAAAACCCTCCAAGGCAGCCTCTCATTTCTGCCTCCCCAAAATCCCTGGAGGGGCTCTTGGGATTTCTCTGCTCTGGATGGGGGCTGTAGGATCATGCAAGGGAGGAGCTCACTCCTGCTAAGAGCTGGAGGGGGTGGGGGAGAGGCTGAGTGATGTATGGGGGGGGGCGGGCGGGGGGGGGGGGAGGGAGGAATTGAAGGCAGACACCCACACAGCATCCCCCCCATTGCTCCCCACCCTACCTGTGGGTGCCAGGCGGTGCTGCCAGTGCCAGGCCCGGCGGTGACAGTGTCTGAGCAGGGACAGGGACACGGCGTTGGCAAGGCAACAGAGCGATGGCAAAGAAGGGGGGGGGGGGCTGAACCCCTCAGCATGGCTGCAGAGGGAGGGAGGCCGTGAGGGGGAAAGGAGGCTGCAAAATCCAGGGAGTAGGAGGGGGGACCCCATGAAGGGTGGGGTCTGTATATGGTGGGGACAGTCCCTGATGGGGTGAGTCACTGGCACTAGTGTGACAGCCACCTCCCCCGCCCCCAAACTGTGCCAGGCCCTGTCTGCACCCACCTGAGCCCCCACAACCTGTGAGACCCCAGCCCTAAACCAGGCAGGAACCCCAAAATTTGACTGGAGCAGTCCCTGGGGGTCCTGTCCCGGGTTTGGAGCTCAGTGCCCCTGTCACGCTGCAGGGTGATGTGGCTCCAGGGCCCCCTCCTCAATTTCCCGGGAGCCCTCCAGCGCCACCGACCGCATCCTGCACCCCACTGTGGGATGTCCCTTAGGGAGAAAAGCCAGGAGGAGGGATATGAGGGGAGATGGGGAGATCCCCGCGGGTCCCCTTCCGCAACACCTCCTGGCCCACCTGCGGACAGGGGTTGCAGCGCTGCTCATCGGGGCAGGCAGCACCCCCGGACTCACCCGCCCCCCGTGTCTGTGCGTAGCCGTCGGCCTGTCCGTGTGTCTGTCCGTGTCTCACGGTGCCACTAGGTGTCAGCAGGAGCCCGCGCTGCGCGGTGCCCTGGGCGGATCCAACCTGCCAGGAGGACCTGAAGCATCCTGGGCCCTGGATCACCCGTGGGATCCAGAGTGACCGTGTGGGATCGGCAGCATCCTTGAGCCTGGATCCCCAAAGGGCATGCCCTGAGCCAGATCACCCACGGGAGCCAGGGCACCCTCACACTCGGAGCAGCTGGTGGGATCTGAAGCACTTTCAGCCCTGGACCAGCCATGGGAGCTGGAGCATCTTGGGATCTGGAGTAGCTGCTGGGATCTGCTGTTTCCCTGTTGCAGATCAGGTGTAACTATCACTGAGTGCAGGGTTGTCCCTCTGACCTTTCTCCTTGGGCACACAGGGTTGTTCTCATCTTCTCAACCTCTCCTGAGTAAAGGCATCTCCAACATCCCCATCACCACCTACCTCCAGTCAAGGACTTGTGCCCAGGGGCTGGACAACTCCCTCTACCACCACGTCGTGATTCAGCAGAGCTGAAAACTCAGTGCAGCCCCAGAGCCCGATGGAACTTTGGCACACCAAGGGCAAAGTCCAAGCTCTGCTGGAGCCCAGGGCAGAGTCCCAGGGCAGAGCCCCAGTGCCACCACTCCCAGCATTCATTCCCAGGGAGCAGCCCACCATGTGGGGCACTGCCACAGGAGCCACTGCCACCTCCCAGACCACATTTGAGCTTTATCACTCTGCCAGTTGCTGGGAAATGGTTTACCAGAGCTAATCAGCTAAGCTGTAAACGCCACCACAAACCGCACTATAAACCATGAGCTGCTGGGCTGTGGCCAGGCTGGAAAAAGCCAGGCAGGTTTCTGGGCAGAGAGGAGGAAGGATTTCCCCCACTATGGTCCAGCTGAGACCTTTGGAAAAGCCTTGAAGGGGATGAGATGAAGAACCCTCCTTATGAGGAGCAGCTGAGGGAACTGAGGTTGTTTAGTTTGGAGAAAAGGAGGCTGAGGGGAGGCCTCACTGCTCTCTACAACTCCCTGCGAGGAGGATGGAGCCAGGTGAGGGTTGGTCTCTTCTCCTGAGTGTCAAGTGCTAGAACAAGAGGAAATGGCTTCAAGCTGCACCAGGGGACATTTAGGTTGGACATTAGGGAAAGTTTCATTGCCTCAAGAGTGATCAGGCAGGGGAACAGGCTGCCCAGGGAGGCAGAGGAGTCACCATCCCTGGAGGTGTTCAGAAAATGTGTGGCCATGGCACCTGGGGACATGGTTTAGTGGCCATGCTGGTGTTAGGTTGGTGGTTGAACTTGATGACCTTAGAGGCCTTTTCTGATCTTAATGACTCCCTGAGACCTGGAGGTTCATCCTTTAGGGTACCTGGCAAGACAAGAGGCTGCTTCCTCTGCCACGAGCAGCCCTGCTGTAATGTGGCAGCAAGCAGCTTCAGAAATGGTTAGAACTGTGTCCAGCTGCCCCAGCTGCTCTTTCAGCAGCCAGAAGGATGCAGCAGCTCTCAACCCTACATGACTAAATGGATGTGGTTGCTTGTCCCAACAACAGCAGTGACAAAACCAAGGGTGGCACATGGCAGCATTTGCCGAGGGGTCCCTGCACCCTCTGCCACATGCAGGGGGGACGTGGTGGCAGCTGATCTGGGCACAAATGAGTCCCTTCAACACTGGCCAGCAACTTCCTCTTACCCAGGAACAGCAAGTCATTTGTAACCAGCTCTTTAATTAAAGACACTGCCAGGGGCACAATGATTTTATTAACTCTGCCTCAGCCGTCCCCAGGCTGCCAGTAACAAAACTCTCCCTGCACTGCCAGGGTGGAGATGTGTGGGTTGGGCAGCAGAGCTAGGGCTGCCTGTCCTGGCATGGACCTGGAGGGCTTGGGATGCTTGAGGTTGATCAAGGATAATTGAGACTGCTCAGAGATGTTCAGAGATGGTTGGGTTGCTCAGAGATGCTTGGAGCTGCTCAGAAATCCTTGGGGATGCTCAGGGTCACTCAGGGATTCTCAGGGGTGCTCAGGTATGTTTGGGGCTGCTCCGAGCTTCTTGGAGTTGCTCAGGGATGCTCAGAGATGCTTGAGACTGCTCAGGGATGCTTGGGGCTGCTCAGAGATGCTCGGGGCTGCTCAGGGCTGCTCAGGGATGCTCAGGGCTGCTCAGAGATGCTCAGGGCTGCTCAGGGATGCTTGAGGCTTCTTGGGGTTGTTGAGGCTGCTCGGAGCTCCTTGGAGCTGCTCAGAGCTGCTCAGGACTGCCACGTCTCCCTGCAGATCAATGAGTCAAAGCAGCTCAGCAGATTCTGCTCCAGCTCCCGGCCCTCAGCCAATCCTGGCAGCAGCTCCAGGTTTGTCCTGGGCTGCTATGCACCTGCAGATCGATAGGAGCATCATCAACTGATAATGCATGACCAAAGCAGCAGTTCCTGCCCTTCCCCAGCTGCTCATCCCCACCACGGCGCGGGAGGCTTCCCCTCCCTCCACCAGAGATTATCAAATTACCATTTTGCTGATCTAACCTCTTCTGCTTCAGCTCCTTTTCTTTCTTTCTCTCTCTTTTTTTTCCTCCCTTCCTAAATCAAGTTTTTATCGCTAAGAAATGCTAATTTGCAAGACGCCTCCCCAGCGGCTTGCGAGTCGAGAGCCCAGCTGCCTCCGAGGAGCCAAGCTGCTGCCTGGAACAACCCCAGCCCCTGCAGTTCCCTGCAAACCCCCAAAGCTGGGGCAAAAATAACACATTTGCACTAAATGTGGGGGGTGGGGGCGGGGAGGAACAAAAACAAAGCCACCAAACCAACCAAAAAGGAAAGCTGTGTTCGGAGAAGCACAGAATAGTTTCAGTTGGAAAAGACCTCTAAGCTGATTGAGTCCAACTGTTACTCATCGAGTCCAACTGCTGACCTAACAGCACCATGGCTATTAAACTATGGCCCCAAGTGCCACGGCCACTTCCAGGGATGGTGACTCCACCACCTCCCTGGCCAGCCTGTTCCAATGCCTGATCACTCTTGCAATAAGGAAATTGTTCCTAATCTCCAACCTAAACCTTCCCTGCTGCAGCTTGCTTCCATTTCCTCTCATTCTATCACTTGATACTAGGGAGGAGACACCAACCCCCACCTGGCTCCGACCTCCTTTCAGGATGCTGTAGAGAGCAGTGAGGTCTCCCTTGTGCCTCTTTCTTCCAGACTAAGCACCCCCAGTTCCCTCAGCTGCTCCTCAAGAGACCTCTTCTCCATGGCCATCACCAGCTTTGTTTCCCTTCTCTCGACCTTCTCCAACCCCTCAATGTCCTTCCTGGAGTGAGGGACCCAAAACTGAACTCAGAATTTGAGGTGTTGGGAGGCTCTGACTGCCAAGGGGAATCTTGGGATTAAACACAAATTGTCCTGCTGGGTCACATCAGGGGAATAGAATAGAATAGAATAGAATAGAATAGAATAGAATAGAATAGAATAGAATAGAATAGAATAGAATAGAATGGAATGGAATGGAATGGAATGGAATGGAATGGAATAGAATAGAACAGGATAGGATAGGATAGGATAGGATAGGATAGGATAGGATAGGATAGGATAGGATAGAATTAACCAGGTTGGAAAAGACCTTCAAGATCAACAAGTCCAACCTATCACCCAACACCATCTAATCAACTAAACCATGGCACCAAGGGCCTCATCCAGGCCACTTCCAGTGATGGTGACTCCACCACCTCCCAGGGCAGCACATGCCAATGGCCCAGTGTCGCTCCCCAGTTCCCTGGAGTCCTGTGAAAGCTGACAAATGTTTGATTCCCAGCTGGGCCAAAGCTCCCTTGGGAACCCAGCTCCTTAGCAGGCAGGGATCAGAGCAGCCTGGCTGGAAAAGACACCGCTTCTCCTCCTGGCAGCAATTAAACCTCCCTCTCCTCCTCCTCCTTCTCCTCCTCCTTCTCCTCCTCCTCCTCAGCAGGAACACAACTTTGCTGAGCCAGGGGGGTGATAGGATCAGTGCAGCCAGAGCAAACACTTAATAATCTCTCTGAGAAGAGGCTGAAGGCGAGTTTATGGTGGGTTGTTAATAGCAGCCTGGATAAAGAGCGGCGATAACCCGCGCTGGGCTCGCAGCCGGTGATTAATGCTCCCCCAGCAGTCACGCTCGCTCGCCCCAGGGCTGGGATTGTTTTCAGTTATTAGAGAAAGACCAAAAAAAAAGGTGAAATAATGGACTTTGCCATGTTTTATTGGGCTGATGAGTGCAGAGGGAATGCGTTGGCCTCTCTGCTCGCCCTGTATCGGTGCCTAGATCCGGCCGGCTGGTAAGGAAGGAAGGGGTTGGAGGGATGAAGGATGAGAAACGAAGGAGGAAGGATAAGGGATGAAGGGCAAAGGATGAGGGATGAAGGAGGAAGAATTATTACTGGCCAGGCTTTTGCTTCTTGTCCTGTGATTCTCCCAGCTGTGTGTCTGGCACCAGGAGCATCTCCTTGCTCTGTGGCCCAGGGCAGGTTGACTTTCAGGAGTCTTGCATTTATTTATGACCCTCCCTGGCTATGGGCAGCATTTAGGGGCCCTGAGCTGATGGCTGCCTTCAGCACGCTGCATTTTCAGGGCCTTGGAGCGTCAGGGCGCATCCTCAGGCTGCTGTTGCTGGTCCCAGCCTAGGGGATGAATATTGAAGAGATCCCGTGGTGGAAACCACATCTCCATCCCCTTCCCATCCACCTCTGGCCCCCATCCAGCACTGAAGGTTGAAGAAACACAGGCTGGGCTGCTGGGGCTGCCCCATGCACCCACCCCAGCCCCTCATGCCCCTCATGCCAAGTTCAGGACAAGCTTCCTCAGGGCCATAAACCTTTATCCTAGGGCAGGTACTTGCTGGGAAGAATGTTTTTTGCAGGGCAGGGTGGAAATGGTGCTGATAAGGAACATTTCTGCTGTGTTCAGCCTCTGGCAAGAGCTGAGTGTGCACTTGTGGTCATAAACCAGCAATGACTGCTGCAGGACCAGGGGTGAGCTCCCCGCCATTGCACCTTCTCCCCATGTAGAGAGGACATGCCAGGCACTAAATAATCTCCTTTATCCAGGACAAAGCTGGAAATGGCCCCATGGTGCTGCCAAATCCCCTCAGCAGAGGCATTTTGCAGTCAAACAGTGAGGACGTGTCCAGAGAAGGGCAATGAGGCTGGGGAGAGGCCTCAAGCACAGCCCTGCGAGGAGAGGCTGAGGGAGCTGGGGTTGTTTAGCCTGCAGAAGAGGAGGCTCAGGGGAGACCTTCTTGCTCTCTACAACTACCTGAAGGGAGGTTGTAGCCAGGAGGGGGTTGGTCTCTTCTCCCAGGCAAGCAGCACCTGAACAAGAGGACACAGTCTCAAGCTGCGCCAGGGGAAGTTCAGGCTGGAGGTGAGGAGAAAGTTCTTCCCTGAGAGAGTTGTTAACCATTGGAATGTGCTGCCCAGGGAGGTGGTGGAGTCCCCATCCCTGGAGGTGTTCAAGAGGGGATTGGATGTGGCACTTGGTGCCATGGTTTAGTCATGGGGTCTGTGGTGCCAGGTTGGACTTGATGATCTTTGAGGTCTCTTCCAACCTTGGTGACGATTCTGTGACCCCTGAGCCCCTCTTGCCATCCTGGTGACATCCAGGGGCCTCAATGGCCACAGCACTCACTTCAGTGGTTTCCCAATCATTTTAGCAGTTACAGGTCTGGAGTAAGTGCCAAAAGCTCCAGTTGCTTGGGGTGTTTCCCTTTTATTTTATTATTATTTTTTTGGGGAGGATTAGGGAAAGGGAAAAAAAAAAAAGGGGAAAACAAGCTGTTTGTTTAGATGAAAAAATCTGGCCCTAGGAGGTGGTTTTTCCTTTCTGCCTCCCAGCAACGTCACCACATCTGGGAAAGCAGCTTAACGAATTATGCACTGTGATAATTGATTGAATTCAGCAGTAAAAAAAGCAGGAACCTCCAAACTCAGGCTCCAGAGAAGGAGGGGGGGAAAAAAATTCTCCATGTAGTGATCTGTATCAACTGGTTCAAGAGTCTTTGTCCCCGCCATGAAACCACCAGGAAAAGTAACACACCAGGCTGCACACCTGGGGGGGAAAAAAAGCTCTTTTTGAGGTTTAAATCAGGAGGGAATCCTTCCTCTCCCCTCTGGAAGCACTTTGGTTGCTCAGACAGAGATGAATCAGGACAGGAGTTTTGAAGCACCCTTGAGAAATGGGATGGGGAAGGTAAAATGTGATTTGGGATAAAATAAGGGAAGGGAATGGAATAAAATAAGGGGGGTGGGGGGGAAGTGGAATAAAATAATGGGGAAATGGAATAAAATAATGGGGAAATGGAATAAAATAAGGGGAAAATGGAATAAAACAAGGGGGAAATGGAATAAAACAAGGGGGAAATGGAATAAAACAAGGGGGAAATGGGCTTGAGCAGCCCTGCCAGAGGCTGTAGGGCTGGGATGCTCCCAGGAAAACCACCACATCTTCCCAGCTCACCTCCTTCACACAACCACCACCCTTCACCCTCTCCCACCTCTGGTACTTTACAGCTTCTCCTAAGAACCATTTGCTGCCAGACAAATTCTTTCTTTATTCTGGGGACTCTGGGGCTGGAGCCTCTCCTATCTCCCAGTGCCTGGAGATTTTGCAGCTCTGGTAAGCCAAGGGGCTCCTCCAAGACGCTGAGAGCAAGTCGTGCCCCTTCTCGAGGGAGACATCGCCGTGCTGCAGTGCCAGTCCAGCCCTGGCACACGTGTCCCTGCACACAGGCTCCAGGGAGGGGGAGGACCACATCCCCACGCAGCTGGTGACGGCGATGCAAGCCGATGGGAAGCATCCTCCCAGCCCAGGGCAGCTGCTGGGGACACCACATCTCACCCAGCGTCCCCTGAGCCCACGTCCCCGGGAGCGGTTCAGCATCCGTCTCCGTGGCAACACATTTTTCACATCCTTCCATACCTCCTGTCCCTCTGGTCTGTGGTGCTGGCAGCCCTGGGTACCCTGTGTGCTGGGAGCAGACGAGTGTCCATCACCCACCCCAACAGCCCTGGGAGGGGTGGGGATGGCTGGGAGTGGCCCCCTTGCTGGGTGTCTCTGAGCCCATCCACGAAGGGTGCTGGGGCACAGCATCTCTAAGCTTGAAGGCATCTCATCTGCCTTCCTGGGCCAGTAACTGCTTTACCTGCCAGCACTCTCCTGCATGTAGGATGTTGTTCTGCTTAGTCCCAGCTGGATCTTTCTGGGATGGGATGTCACAGAGCTGCAGTCGTCCTTGGAAATGCAGCCGTCGGGAGGACCTCTTGTCCAACACAAAGTCCCTCGGCAGCATCAGCTGCCCCTCCTGCATCAGCCTGGGAAGATGCTCCTGTGCAGAATGATGGAGAGCTTCCCTTCCCCTCAGGACTGCCCATTGGAAATGCCAGCCTTGGGAAAGGCCTCTCCTGCTGGGATTTCAGGATACCAGCACCATGCTGGGATTGCTGAGCCCATCTCAGCCACGCCTCTCACCCAAGACCCCCCCACCAGTGCTGGAGGCTGTGCCACAACACCTCAGAGCAGGGAGAAGCCCTCCCCAGTGCAGCTGGGGGGGTGCAGGAAATCTCCATTCATCAGTGCTTCGCCTCCAGCCAGACTGGAGCCAAACCAACCATTTTTTTCCAACTTCCCAGGAAACTGGAGTTCCCAGAGACCTGTGGCTGGTGGGAAAAGGGCTCAGCAAGAGGGCTGCGGACAGATACTGGCTTCACCCCTGGCTCCATGATGTCCAGGCTCACAGGCAGTGCCAGCGCTGTTTGCATGGACTTTGGGTTTGGGGTCAGAGGATGAGGACTACTCCAGTGGCCTCACCAGCCCATACAGGTGGTGGGTGGTGGGGCAGAGTGGGAAGCTGTGATTTTGGGAGGGAGGTTTAACACACATCAGAGGGCCACAAGCTCCTAAATCCTGGGGGGATTTTTCTTTGGAAATGACTCTGCACACCCCCTAGGGCCCCCAGCCCTGGCAGGAGGACTCATGCTTTGTTGGGGGCCATCTTGACCCCATGAGCTCACACCAAGGGGCTGTGGTGGTGCCCAGCTGTGCTGCAGCACTCAGCAGGGCGAGAGTTTCCCTCTGCCCCCCCTACAAAAAGCCTCTTCCCTCTGCTGCAGGTGTTTGCTGTGTCCCCATGACGTGGTGGCCCTGACCACGGGTGATGGGTTCAGCCAACTCAAGGCCTAAGCCCAGCCCAGGCATGATTCCCTGGGCAGGGGCCAGGCCCTGGGGGAAAAGAGATTTACTTAAATAAATAGGAAAAAAAAAATAAGAACAACAAAAAAAGAACAAACCAAGAAAAAGAGGGGGGGAAAAAGGCAAGGAACTCTCTCAAGCCCACTGACATGGGTCTGGTTTTCATTTGGAAGGAACTTTTTGTTACTTATTTGTCAAGAACCTAATTCCTCCAAGTGCAAAACACTTGGTGTGATGTGATGGGATTTCCTTCCCTGCCAGCAGAGATACTCCCATTTCTCTGGAGGAAAAAAAAAAAGAAGAGGTTATATGGGGAAGGGGGGAGGGGGTCAGGCTGGCAAGAAGCAGCAGGAGATGGACCTTGGCTGCCCTCCAAGGGAGTGTTTCCCCTGCTGTGCTCACCCTTGTGCCCCGCGGTGGGTGGCCAGGATGCTGCTGAGGGACCTTCTCCTCGTGATGCCGGTGCAGGGAGGGGATGTCCTGCCAAGCACCACGGGCTGGTTGGGCTGAATCCCCCTTCGCCGAGCCAGGAGGGGACCAGGACCCTGCATGGATGGAGCTGGCTCCCACCCACCCTGTCCATCCTTGCCTTTCTCCTCCTTTCTCTTTTATCTGCCTTTCCCTCCATTCTCCTTCCTTCCCTCCTGTCCCAGCCCCTTCCCTCCGATCGCACCAAGCTCCAAGGGGACTTTGCCCCCCAAGGAAGGGCTGGTTGCCGGCTCTCCCCGCACGCCCGGGAGCTGCCGCGGGGCTAGCGGCACGCTCGGGGCTGCTCGGCTCGGGGAGGCAGGCTCGGTGGGCAGGGTTTGCGCCAAGGCTGCTGCTTTATAAGCAGCCGGCAGCGGAGGCAAAGGCGTCTCGCAAGGCACCGAACGGCGCCCCCCCCGCCCGCATCCCTGCACCGTTCCCGTCGCGATGACCCCGGCGCTGGGGCTGCTGCTGGGGCTGAGCCTGGTGGCTGCCCTTCGGCCTGGCCTTGAGCCCCCCGAGCATACCTCCGATGAGGAAGGGGCCATCCTCTTCGCCAGAGACTACAACACCACGGCCGAGCTCGTCCTCTACGAGAGCGTCTTGGCCAGCTGGAATTACAACACCAACCTGACGGCCGAGAACGCTGCGCTGCAGGTTGGTGCTGGAGCAGGGGCAGTGCCACCATGGGGGTGTCCCCAGCACGGGGGACTGGGAGGCGGGGGAGGGGGGGAACGACACCGGGGTACGATAGGGACACTTGGTGTAGTCACCTTCCTCCTCTTGGGTTTCTGTCTCTGCGCTCCCAGGATGGCAAACCAGGGCTGGGACTTGGAGTCTGGGAATCACAGGATTTTGCCCCAGATTTGCCCTCAGAGAGGTTTTGCCCCAAAACAACAACCCCGGACCTGGAGCAGAGCCTGGGTTATTTTTAGAGGTGATTCTCCCTTCCCAGCACCTTCCACCCCTTCCCAAGCAGGGTCAGGTGTCAAGTGTCCCTGCCCCTGCCCCGTGCCAACACATCCCAGTGCTGTGCTGCATGCCAGGGCTGGGGGATTGTGATGTGGGGCAGATGCCAGGGGCCCATAGCGTGCACGGGCAATGGGGTGGCATTGGGTTGGAGACTGACACCCCCTGTCCCTGTGTCCCCATCCCACGAGGATGAAGCCAGCTTTGGGAAGCACCCCAGGCTTGGAGGCATTTGCCATCAGCCAGGCAATGTGCGGGCAGAGCCCTGCGGGCAGCGATGCTGCCTGTGCCCCGCGGGCAGCTGCGTGTTTGGCCAGGGGGTTGTGTGGGACAGAGAGTTGGAGCAGCCTGGGGTTTGCTTGTGGTTGGATGAGCTGCAGCAAGGCCTGGTGTGGTGCCTGGGTGGGCTGCAGAGGTTTGCACAGCCCTTGCTGTGCCCAGGGAGATGCTGGCTGCCCGGGCGTGAGGAGGGTGTAGCCACCCCGCTGCCACCCCATGTAGATAGTGGTGACCAGGGCTTGGTGCAGCTCTTACGTGTGCTGTGGGACCCCAGCAGCACCCCTGCAGCCCAAGGAGTGCCACACAGCCCTGAGTGCCTGTGGATGCCATGGGGAAGGGGACTCGCTGTGCCCTGTGGCAGGAAGGAAACGCAGCTTCCTGCACGGGGAGAAGTTCACCGCCAGGTCCAGCTGCTGCCAACTTGGCAGGACAGCCCAGAGCACCCAAGTGCCCCTTCAGTCCTCTTTTTGGTGAGCTGACGTGATGTCTGGGCAGGTGTCCAGCGTCTGCTGCAGATGTGGTATGGTCAAGGACCCTGGGACAGAGTGGGAGCATCGCAGGCCAGCCAAGTTCAAGGGTAGGGTCAGGAAAGCACCTTGCATGGTCTTGCCTCAAGAGGCATTTCCAAGGCAGCTTTCATCATTTCCTGTGTTAATAAATACCCAAGGAGCAGGGCCAGGAGCTCCCAGGCTCCCAAGCCAGCCCAGGAAGAGGAGGGGATCCGGCCCTTGAGATTAGTCCATCAGCAACAGGGAGGTGTGTGCTGGGATGGGGAGGCCCTGGCTGCTGAAGGGTTAACAGCTGGACAGCATGACCCAGAAGGTTGAATTCTGGGGGATCTGGGGAAACTGTGGACTAGGCAATGCCCCACAAACATCTGTAGCACCTGAGCCAGGCCACCATGGGCTGGGCTTCTCCAGAGCCTGCCGTCAGAGGTGGCCCCAGGGCGCAGTGACTTGGGGAGCAGAAGGCCAAAGGCAGCAGACCCTGGCCATACAGGGATGGACAGAGGGACACTGCAATGACAGACAGGGAGCTTGGCCACAGGAGAGGCAGTGGGCCATCTCCTGCAAGCTGGGGCTCTGGGTGAGAGGCTGGAAGTGGTCTTTGGGGTTTTGAGCCTGCTCATGGGTGAGGGACATCTCTGGGTGCGTGGATCAGAGCAGCCACAGTGTGGGGAGGTTGATAGGGAGAGCTGGGGCAATGTGAGCATCCAGGGGTTCTCTGAGCCCTACAAAGGGGCCCCTCCACAAAGAGTGAAGGTGAAGGGCCAGGGCTGGCCATGGTAAGGGGGTCTTGGGCAGTGCCATCAGCCTTGTCTCACTCTGCCAGAGCTGTAGGGAGAGTTTAGGGTATGATTTGCCTGACCAAGCACAGGAGCTTGTAGAAGCAGAAGTCAAAACACAGCTGGACTCTGCTTCCTACAGCTCCCCTGGCTCCACAGTGGGGTCAGGGCAACAGTGAAGAGATCCCCAGGTTGCAGCATCTTGCTCCAGCACAGGGTGTCCATGGGGCTAGCACACCCTGGTATGTTGGGGGATCAGGCCAGGGTGATGCTGTGGGTGCTGGGATGTCAAAGGAGGTGGTGGGTGCCCAGTGATGGGCAGGCAGGGACATCTGGTGCTTTCAGTATTGCCACCCCCACATGGGTGCCTGCCCCGGGCAGCCTCCAGCCCATCACTCCCTTCCCTCCCTGCTGCCAGCCAAGGGAATGTGAAGATTAAAATAAAACAAACCAGCCTTGCTTGAGCCAGGCTGGAAATGCCACAAATAACTGCTAATGAGCTCCATAAATCACACCAGGGACACACTTGGACAGTGGACATGGGTAATGCTCCATCCTGAACGTGGTTCAGGTCAGGACACTCTCAGAGGAGCAGTGTTCCCCAGAAATACTGCCTGGGCTGCAACCACCTGCAGCACACCCTGTCCCCAAACCAGCCACTGCCTGCAGCTCCAGCTGCCTAAGCAACCCCCACCCCCCCACCACGGTGCAGGCAGCTCCTGGCTGTCCCATGGCCCTGGGAAGGGACATCAGAGATGGCAGGAAACGGGTGAGAGTGAGAGACCCAAAAGCAGGGGCTCTGTGCAAATGGGTGCCCCTCTGCATGTTGAAACCCAGATATGGCACTTAGAGGGCTGCAGATGGCCAAAGGAGGTAAGCACAGATCTAGGTGAAGGAAAGAGAAAAGGGGATGTGACATCTTTGTGGTTCTGCAAGGGTGAGGAGCAGCAGGAGCAGGAATAAAATGAAACCAGACTTCAAAGCTCCTTCTGAAACTGGGGTCTGGCAGCTGCCAGAATCAATCCAGGACCACATAGATACCCTGCCCACATGGCATGGTATCCTCACCCCATCCTGGCCCTGACATCCTGGAGCCACCTCCAAAACATCCTCAAAGGCCACCTTGGCAAGTGCTTGCCAGGAGTGCTGCAGGCAAGCAAGGGCTGCAGACCTTGCCAAGTCATCTGGAAGCAGATGTCTCTATCTATGAATGTCAGAGGCTGGGGACAGCCCTGTCTGTCACCTCCTGCCCTGTTGCCTCTGGCTCCTGCAAACCTTTGCAGCTCTGAACCTGGCCTCCAAACCACTGCCAGGGTGGTAATGTGCCCCAGGGCTGCTTCTGAGCCCCCGTGTCCCCTCTGGCTGTGCAGGTGGAGGCATCGCTGGAGGAGCAAAACTTCACAGAGCTGTGGGGCAAGAAAGCCAAAGAGCTCTATGGCAGCATCTGGAACAACTTCAGTGACCCACAGCTGAGGAAAATCATTGGCTCCATCCAGACCCTGGGACCCTCCAACCTGCCCCTGGAGAAGAGAGAGCAGGTAGGGGAGGTGCCAGCACAGCCCTGGGCATCGCTGGGGTGCTGTGAAAGCCTCTAGAGGGATTTCCCCCAAGCCTCCAGGCTCTGCTGCTGGCCCATTTACTCCACCACAAGGTTTTGAAGGGTTCTTCTGCACAGGGAGGCCAGTGATGGAGGGAGGAGATGGGCTGCTATCTCGGGGATGTGGGGTGCCTGTTGGCCTTGTTATCCAGCCCTAACATCAGCTTGGAGCTATCCCAGTGGGAACTGGAGATTTCCTGTTTACACAAAACAACCTTGGGCGTCACCTGGAGACCAGCCAGGCTGTGCCCATGGCCAGGGGCCAGCTGGCTCAACCCCTCACCCTGGGGTTCCTTGGGGGTGCAGCCCACTGCAAAGGAGGGCTGCTGCAGCCACCCAGCTCCTGAGCCCTCCCTGCAAGCTAAGAAATGCTGTGCCTTGGTGCCACAGTTCTGCCCTGGGGACATCAGGACATCCTGAGGCTTCCCCACCACAGGCCTGAGCTCTCAGGGCAGCTTTACCTAAATGACATGAGGTTTTGCCCTCCACAAAAATCTTCCCCAGGCTGGTGTCCCCCACCAGGAGTGCACTGCCATGGCCTCCAGCCCAGCCCATGGCTCCCTGGCAGCCCTCCCCACCAAACCCCCAGCAAAGCCCTAGTGATACACTTCCTTCCGGAGAAGTCTTGGCCCCAGTTCCTTCCAGGAAACCCATCCCTGCCCCTTCCCAGATAGCAGATAGCATCACATAGCATCACACACATCACATCCCCTCCCTGCACATCTGCCACGTCTCGCCTGTCCCCAGCAGCTCCACCCCACAGCCACCACCAACACCCTCTGTCTCCATCCCAGCAGCTCCAACATACAGCCACCACCCTCACCCCCTGTCTCCACCCCACCAGCTCCATCCCACAGCCATCACCATCCCATGTCTTCATCCCTGGGCTGGGCTGGAGCAGAGGGTTGAGAGCAGAGAGAAGGACGGAGCAGAGGAATTTCCTTCCCTGGGAATGGGCTCCCCGAGCATGTTCCAGGAAACCTCCTGTTGCTATTGTTTGCTGTTCTGGAAGCTCACAGAAATAAATCCCCCTCCTCCTGCAGCTTTTCTTGGTGGTTTCTTTTCCCCACTTAGATAAACAGCCTGTGGCACAGCCCTGCTGACAAAGAGCTTTATAAATAGCCCTGTGCCGGGACACCGCGTCCCGGGGGGCTGGCGAGTGGCCGGGCAGGGGTTGCCTGTCCCAGAGAGTTCCCCTGCTCCCACCATGAGAAGGGTGATGAGCTGGAGCCCCTCTCCTGCAAGGACAGACTGAGAGAGTTGGGGCTGTTCAGTCTGGAGAAAAGGCTCTGAGGAGACCTTCTTGTGGCCTTCCAGTGTCTGAAGGGGGCTACAAGAAAGCTGGGGAGGGACTTTTGAGGGTGTCAGGGAGTGATAGGACTGGGAGGGCTGGGAGGACTGGGAGCAAAACTAGGAATGGGGAGATTCAGATTGGATATTAGGAAGAAGTTGTTCACCATGAGGGTGGTGAAAGCCTGGCACAGGTTGCCCAGAGACATGGTGGAAGCCTCCTGCCTGGAGGTTTTAAGGCCAGGCTGGATGTGGCTTTGAGCAATCTGATGTAGTGTGAGATGTCCCTGCCCATGGCAGGGTGGCTGGAACTGGCTGATCCTTGAGGTCCCTTCCAACCCTGGCAGTTCTGTGATTCTATGACACCACTCATCCCACCAAACCCACGCTGTGTAAACACCCTGACCTTCCTGACAGCCCTCCAAACACACACCCCCCCAGCTGGGAAGTCTGTAGATCCCTCCTGGAGAGCCATTCCCATCCCTTTCCTACCCCAGTGTCTTCTCCTTCCCCACAGTACAACACCATCCTGAGCAACATGGACAAAATCTACTCCACAGCCAAGGTGTGCCTGCCCAACAGCACCTGCTGGGACCTGGAGCCAGGTATGGTCCTTGTCCCTCTGCTCCTCACGGCCATGACTTTGTCCTGGTGCTCACATCCCCAGGCAGGTTGGGATTGGCAGGTCCCACCCGTGCCCATCAGGATGGATATTTGGGTCTGGCTTGATGGTGGTGGCTGCTCTGCAGAGCTGCTGTGGGATGTGACCTCCTCTTGCCCCTCTCTCACATCCTGCTTGTCCCCTCTGTGCCAGACCTCTCGGACATCATGGCCACCTCCCGCAGCTACAAGAAGCTGCTGTACGCCTGGGAGGGTTGGCACAACGCCGCCGGCAACCCTCTGCGTGCCACCTACGAGGAGTTCGTGAAGCTCAGCAACGAGGCCTACAAGATGGATGGTATGAGGGGGCTGGGGGCATGCAGAGGTGGCCAGGGACAGGGCTGGGGGCTGGGGCAGTGGGCACCTTGCTTGCATTCGCTGGCACCAGCGCTTCGGAGAAGGGGCAAAAATCCGACCGCTGGTCCCTGGCATCAGCTCTTGGGGCTGGGTGGGAGCTGGTGCCAGGGCTCATCACTGCCTCCCTGGCAGGATTTAACGACACAGGCAGCTACTGGCGCTCCTGGTATGACTCAGCCTCCTTTGAGGATGACCTGGAGAAGATCTACAACCAGCTGGAGCCACTCTACCTCAACCTGCACGCCTTTGTCCGGAGGAAGCTCTATGACCGCTACGGCCCCAAATACATCAACCTGAAGGGTCCCATCCCTGCTCACCTCCTGGGTAAGAGGAAGCACCCCCAACCTGTGTAGAAGGGTGCTGGTGGGGCCACAAAGGCCAGAATGGCACAGGGAGGTCCCAGGTAGCACTGCGTTTCTCTTCCTCCCAACCTACCTGCGGCACTGCTCCAGCTGCCTTCTCTCCTCAGGCAACATGTGGGCTCAGCAGTGGAACAACATCTATGACCTGATGATCCCCTACCCTGACAAGCCCAACCTTGATGTCACAAGCACCATGGTGCAGCAGGTGATGAGCTGAGAGACTTCCTGGTGGCATAAATGGGACAAAAATGGGAGGTGTTGTCCAAGACTCGCACGTGATAGTGCCCCCTTATAAGTGGTTTCTTATACCCACACAGGGGACAGCAGAAAGCCATGTCTGGGGGTTGAAGGGACAAGGAAATTGGAATGGAATGGAATGGAATGGAATGGAATGGAATGGAATGGAATGGAATGGAATGGAATGGAATGGAATAGAATGGAATGGAATGGAATGGAATAGAATGGAATAGAATAGAATAGAATAGAATAGAATAGAATAGAATTAACCAAGTTGGAAGAGACCTTTGAGATCATCAAGTCCAGCCTATCATCCTACACTATCTAATCAACTAAGCCACGGCACCAAGCACCCCATCCAGATCCCACTTCCCCTCTGGCAATGACCAAAGACACAGTAGGCCTTGGGCTGGGGGCTGCATCCACACTATCACACAGCTCCAGGTCCTCCTGGTGCACCAGCCCTACTCTGCTTTCCTGTTAGTGCTGAACACCAGCACCACTGGCCAGTGGTCCTTAGGAACATTCACCCCATTTCTGTGGCCAGGGCTCCCCATCAGGGTGAGAAAGGCAGGCCCTTGGTCCCTTGGAGGAACCCACCTCATCTCCACAGTGCTGGGAGAGCACCAGGGACAATGTCCAGGGCATGAGCAGTTCCTTCCTCGGCCATAACCTACTTCCTGCTGCCCACCAGGGCTGGAATGCCACCCACATGTTCCGTGTCTCTGAAGAGTTCTTCACCTCCCTGGGGCTGCTGGAGATGCCCCCTGAGTTCTGGGACAAGTCCATGCTTGAGAAGCCGGCAGACGGGCGGGAGGTGGTGTGCCACGCCTCAGCCTGGGACTTCTACAACCGCAAGGACTTCAGGTGTGTGGGCACAGAGGCACAGAATCAATAAGGTTGGAAAAGACCTCAGAGATCATCCAGTCCAACCTGTTACCCAAGACCTCCTGACTACTAAACCATGGCACCAAGTGCCACATCCAATCCCTTTTTGAACACCTCCAGGGATGGGGACTCCACCACCTTCCTGGGCAGCACATTCCAATGGATAACTCTCTCTGGGAAGAACTTTCTCCTCACCCCGAGCCTAAACTTCCCCTGGCATAGTTTGAGACTGTGTCCTCTTGTTCTAGCACTGCTTGCCTGGGAGAAGAGACCATGGCATGCAGGGGCCCAGGGGCAGACCCTGCTCCAGCCCTCTTGCTGGGCACCGTTTTGGGTACCACCAGCCTGGCTGTGCAGCCCAGTCTGACACCTTCTGGGGTGAGGTCTTGGGGCACCACACTGCCCTGTCTCCCCCTCCACCAGGTCTTTCCTTTACCCCACCCCGGGGTGCTACCACTTCCTCAGGGGCTGTCCTTTCCATGGAGGGGGTGCCCAGGGTGCCGGGGTGCCCAGGGTGCCGGGGTGCCCAGGGTGCCGAGGTGCCTCGCTCAGCTGGGGCAATGTTGTGCTTCCACCTGGCAGGATCAAGCAGTGCACAGCAGTGACCATGGAGCAGCTGTTCACAGTGCACCACGAGATGGGCCACGTCCAGTACTACCTGCAGTACAAGGACCTGCCTGTGTCCTTCCGCAGCGGGGCCAACCCCGGCTTCCACGAGGCCATTGGCGACGTCATGTCCCTCTCTGTCTCCACCCCCAGCCACCTCAAGAAGATTGGCCTCCTCAGCAGTGCCACTGAGGACACAGGTATGGCAGCCCCCCTGAGGAGCTGGGCAGCCTGGAGGTCTCAGGCACTGCCCAAGTGGGCTGCAGCCTAGCAGTGCAGCCCAGAGCAGACAAGACCCCACGGCTGGTGTGTGCTTCCCACCTATGCTTGGTTCCATGCATAACCTCTTCTCATCTCCATGGGTCCATGTAGGAGCTATCTTGGACTCACAGAATCATTGAGGTTGGAAAAGACCTTTAAGATCAAGTCCAACTTTGGACCCAGCACTGCCATGACCACTAAATCATGTCCTGAAGTGCCATGGCCACAAGTTTCTTGAGCACCTCCAGGGATTGAGCCTCTACCACCTCCCTGGGCAGCCTGTTCCAGTGCCTGACCACTCCTGCAGCAAAGAAATTGTTCCTCATGGCCAAGCTAAACTTTCACTGGTCCTACTGTTAGTTACTCGAGAGAAAAGACCAATCCCCACCTCACCCCAGCCTCTTTTCAGGGAGTTGTAGAGAGCAATGAGGTCTCCCCTCAGCCTCCTCCAGACTGAATAATCCCAGCTCCCTCAGCTCCTCGTGAGATTGTTCTTCAGAACCCACCAGCTTCACACATTGTCTCCACAGGTCCATGCACAGCCCCTTTTTGTCTCCATGAGACCCTGTAGGAGCTCTCTTCTCTCCATGGGTCCATGTATAACCCTTCCTTCGCTCCATGGGTCCATGTAGGACTCTTCATGGCTCCACCCTCATCACCCCTAAGGGCAGGAGAGATGCTCTCCAGAGCTTGCCCATGCCCTTCCCTTCTCCATCAAAGATCCAAACCTGAAAACAGCATCTTTGTTCTTGATCAGCTTGGACCTTTCCAAGGTTCCCCCCTCCCTCCCCAGTAACCATCCAGCCCAGGAGCTCCCTGCGCAGCTCTGTGGGGGTGGCACTGAGCTCTCACGTGCAAAGTCACGAGGCCAGGCAGCAGGGGACAGGTCTGCTGCCAGCAGAGGAGGATTTGTCACCACAGGGCACTGCCTGGCTTGGCAGGAGCCTCTCCCCCCGCCCAGAGTCTCTCAGTGAGGTGCCAGGGCAGAGGCTGGCTGAGGAGACCAAGTGCTGGCAGACTGCTGCCTCAGGGCTGCTTTGTGGAGCAGGGGCAGTCCCGGGGTCCTCCTCCTGCCGTGTCATTAACCACCTTGGATGAGGAGAAACCATCTCAGCAGCCAAGAGCCATAAACACCATGGAGCAGATGGTCCCTGCCTCAAGGCATTGCTGCCCAACTAACCAGCCCTTGGCAGCTGTGCCACCATAGAGATGGCAGCCAACAGCCCCTCAGGGCAGTGCCGCCAACTGCTCTCTGACCCCACAGCTTCAGCTGGGTCTCCAGCAGGTGCTTATCCAGTCTTCCCTCCCCAGATTGCCTTGTGGCAACAGGGAAAGCAGGTGTTGCCATCCTTTGTGGTCCCCATGATTGTCTCAGAGTTAATTCCAGTTCTGGATCTAAAGCTGGACCTAGGTCAGGGACCATCTACACTGTTGTGACAGCCCTTGACCATGAATATCTCCAGGGATGCTTCCATCACCGCATGTGATGGTGACATGCTCCTCCACCACATGTCTGGACAACCTCTTCTGGTATTTCATTACCCTCACTGTGAAGAACTTCCTCCTAATGTCCAAGAGTTACACTCGCCAGAGACCTTCTCACTCTGAGAGCCAGGCTGAAGGCAAGGGGACATCATGCTTGCCACTCCCATTGTCCTCACTCAGTGAGGAGTCACTCTGTCCCAAGCAGGAGCTGTACCTAGAGAAACCTCCCAGGTCCTACCCATCCTTCTCTAGGGAGCAGGACGATGTCTTGGAATGCTGCCCCCGGCTCTCATCCACACCTGCTCACCCTCTTGCCACAAAAACCCTAGTGGCCATGGTGCTGCCCAGCCAGAATCCTTCCAAACCTGGCTCAGACTCTACTTCTTGCAGAGAGCAACATCAACTACCTGCTGAAGATGGCCCTGGAGAAGATTGCCTTCCTGCCCTTCGGCTACCTCATCGACCAGTGGCGCTGGAACGTCTTCAACGGCCGCACGCCCCCCAGCCGCTACAACTACGACTGGTGGTACCTGAGGTGGGGATGGGCACCCAGGGCATGGGAGCTGGGCATGTGCAAGGAAGGAAGGCAGAAGAGAAGGGAGAGAGGGAGGGAGGAAGGAAGGGAGGAAGAGAGGAAGGGAGGAAGGGAGGAAGGGAGGAAGGAAGGAAGGAAGGAAGGAAGGAAGGAAGGAAGGAAGGAAGGAAGGAAGGAAGGAAGGAAGGAAGGAAGGAAGGAAGGAAGGAGTAGTGATGGAGATGACAGGGGAACAGTGAACAGAGGAGTGGGTGGGTGGGTAGATAAATGAGTGGGATGGATGGATGGATGGATGGATGGATGGATGGATGGATGGATGGATGGATGGATGAGGGAATGGATGGATAGGTGGGGGGGATAGATGAGGGGACAGATGGATGGGGGATGGATGGATAGGTGGGGGGATGGATGGGGGAATGGATGGATGGAAATACATGGAAGCATGCTCTAATTGTGCAGATTTCTTCAGCACTGTGCCTTCCCTTCCCATTCCCTGCCTTGACTCTTCAGCCCCCTCATTTCCATGCTCATGCTCTTGTGCTCTGTTGTCTACAGAACCAAATACCAGGGGATCTGTGCTCCAGTTCCAAGGAATGAAAGCAACTTTGACCCTGGAGCAAAGTACCACATCCCTGGGAACACTCCTTACATCAGGTAGAGAGGTGCTGGCGAAGGGATGGAGCTTGGCTGAGCAGAGGGGATGGGGACTCAGCTCTGTGGGCAGGGACCGGGGCACATTGCCCCTGCTGAAGACACAGAGACCATCCAATGCTTGGGACCGTAACTGGCGGGGAGCTGATGCGTGGCCAGGTGCCTTCCCCCACCCCCTGGGGCTTGTCTGCCTCCCTTTGCCCCCCAGCACTCACCTTGGTGGGCTTCCTTGGCAGGTACTTTGTGAGCTTCATCCTCCAGTTCCAGTTCCACCAGGCGCTGTGCCGGGCGGCCAACCACAGCGGTCCCCTGCACACCTGTGACATCTACATGTCCAAAGAGGCTGGAGCCAAACTCAGGTGGGGACAGAGGAGGGTCGGGACGGTCGCCACGGGCAGATGTGTGCATGGAAGCTGATGGTGTGCAAAGGAAGGAAAGAAGACAGGAAGGAAAAGTGGCTGTGGAGATGGCTGGAGGAATAGCTTTGCAGATGGATGGATGGATGGATGGAAATACATGGAAGCACTGGGGTGGGGTGAGTGGTTCTCACCAGAGTCCTGCTGTTGTCCCTGTCATGACCTCCCACTCAGGCAAGAGGTCACTAAAGCACTTTTGGTTCCTACAGACTCCCTAGGTCAAATGCATGAGTATGTGACGAGGTGTCCTCAGGCCCCACAGGCAGCACAGATGGGGGCTTCAGAGGCAGTTCCCAGGTTCATGTCCCGCTCAGGAATAGCACCCTCAACCCTTGTGATGCTGAGATACCATCACTGCTTTTCTCCCATCCATCTCCTGGCCTCATGCTGGTTCTTGCTGTCCCACATCTCCACAGGGAAGTGTTGAAAGCTGGGTCTTCCAAGTCCTGGCAGGAAATCCTCTTCAACCTCACTGGCACAAGCAATATGGATGCTGCAGCCCTCCTGGAGTACTTCAGCCCTGTCACCAAGTGGCTTCAGGAACAGAACAACAAGACCAATGAGGTGCTGGGCTGGCCTGAGTTTGACTGGCGTCCCCCTGTCCCTGAAGGTTACCCTGAGGGCATTGGTAAGGCTGCAGTTCTAGTCTGGGTGTGGGGAAGGGCAGAAAGATGTCTTCCAGGGGACATCACTAACCCTCAGAGTGGAGGGAGGTCTCTGCTGTGGGTGGGGGGAGATCTCCATGCCAGGAATGAGAAGTAGCCAGATCCATGTGGAGTCCCACAGGCTGTTACTTCCCATGAAGCAGGTGCCATTGAGGGCTTGAAGCTTGTCCTATTATCCACTCTCTGTCCAATGGGACACACCAGCAGTGTCCCTCTGCCCCCATTTCTTGGCTCAACTTGTTTGTGGCATCCTCCAACCCAACCTGCAGGTCTGGGGAAAGCTCAACCACGACCATGGCTTCTCCATGGGGTGGTGCTCTTGCAAAGAGCAGGACTCTCCTGACCTCCTCCCCTCTTCCCCCATTTCCCTCCTCCTCTAGACAAAATAACAGATGAAGCACAAGCTAAAGAGTTCTTGGCTGAGTACAACAGAACAGGGGAGACAGTGTGGAATGCCTACACCGAGGCGTCCTGGGCCTACAACACCAACATCACCGACCACAACAAGGAGATCATGGTATGGGAATGACCCCGGGGCTGTGCAGGGTGGGCCACCAGCCAAGGCAGGCAGCTGGCACCAAGGACATGTTTCAGATGAGCTCTGAAAGCAGAGCAGCCTCTGCCTCTAGCCAAGCAGTAATGCTCTTACCTGGGAGGTGCCTTTTCCATCAAAGCCCTCCTCGTGCCAGGAGGTACCCACAAGGGCAGCTATGGGGAGGTTGTCAATCATGGCAGGCCAAGTGATGTTTCTAGTGATGCCCTGTGCCCCAGGGATCTCTTCAGAGTAACTTCTGTTCCCTCCTGTCCTTGCAGCTGGAGAAGAACTTGGCCATGTCCAAGCACACCCTTGAGTACGGCATGAAGGCCAGGCAGTTCGACCCCACCGAGTTCCAGGACCAAAGTGTCACTCGCATCCTCAAGAAGCTGAGCGTCTTGGAGAGGGCAGCTCTGCCTGAGGAAGAGCTGAAGGAGGTGAGCTGCAAGGGGACAGAGCAGCAAGGGGTGCCCCTCTGTGCAGACACAGGTGTCCCCCAGCTTTTAGGCAATGCCACAGGGCAGCCACCCCCTGCCCTTGAGCGCGACGATGGTTTGGTGCCTTCTACACAAAGCCATGATCCTTGTCTCCAGGATTCCCCTCCCAAAGGCTGCCTGCCCCAGGCTGCAGCGGGGTCTGGCTGCAGGTGACAGTGGCACACTGCTTCTTGGCCCCAGTCCTTCTGAGATTGACTTCCCTTTGCCTCCCTTTGGGGTCACACTTGGCCAGAGGAAAACACTGAGACTATCTCAGTGGGCTGTGGCACTGTCCAAGAGCAGGGGCAAGGACAATCAGCTCACAGCGTCTGGTTTTCTTTGCAGTACAACAGCCTCCTCTCAGACATGGAGACCACATACAGCGTAGCCAAGGTCTGCAAAGATGAGGAAAATTGTCTGCCCCTGGATCCTGGTAAGACCTGGTGTGTCAGGGTGTAAGGCCCAGAAGGGAGGGATTTTTAACAGGGACGTGGAGAAAGACCATGAAGGAGCCTTCCCACCTTCTCTGATGGCCCCTGAGCTGCACACTGGGTCTAGCGCCGCTGTATCAGTCCAACCCTCCGACACTTTGGCTTCATTGCTCTCCCTTCAGACCTCACAGACATCATGGCCAACTCTCGGGACTATGATGATCTGCTCTTTGCCTGGAAGGGCTGGAGGGATGCCTCTGGGAAGCAGATCAGGAGCAGCTACAAGCGATACGTGGAGCTGAGCAACAAGGCAGCTGAGCTCAACGGTCAGTGCCCCACCCCAGAGCCACACTGTGGCCTTAGCACCCCGGGAGCAAGGATTGGGCTGATCATCCAACCCTGGGCCAAAATGCTGGGAGTGTGGAGATCTCAGGCTCACAGGGTGTTAGGGGTTAGAAGGGACCTCCAAAGATCATTGAGTCCAACCTCCCTGCCAGAGCAGGACCACAGAATCCAGCACAGGTCGCACAGGAGCACATCCAGATGGGGCTTGAAAGTCTCCAGAGAAGGAGACTCCACAACCTCTCTGGGCAGCCTGCTCCAGGGCTCTGGGACCCTCACAGTGAAGAATTTCTTCCTCACATTGAAGTGGAACCTCCTGTGCTGTAGTTTATATCCATTGCCCCTTGTCCTATCCCAGGGTGCAACTGAGAAGATCCCACCAACTCCAGGGAGATCCCACCAACTCCAGGGAGATCCCACCAACTGACATGAGATCCCTTGCCCAGGGGCCTGGAGCACCTGGGCAGCAAGAGAAGACTGTTGCCCAAGAAGGGCAGTGTCTGACAGCTTCTGCTTCTTGTCCCCCCACAGGTTATACAGACAATGGAGCCTTCTGGAGATCCCTGTATGAGACACCCACCTTTGAGGAGGATCTGGAGAAGCTGTACCTGCAGCTGCAGCCCCTGTACCTCAACCTGCACGCCTACGTCCGCCGAGCCCTGTACAAAAAGTATGGTGCAGAGCACATAAACCTGAAGGGTCCCATCCCTGCTCACCTGCTAGGTAAGGGTTCTGCCATGGCTTGCTCCAAGGCATGCCAAGAGTTGAAGTTGGTCTCTGTTTGGCTCTGGCTGAAGAGCCAAGGACCCATGAGATGGGGCTGCAGAGGCCAGTCTGCCCCAGGAAAGGGCAACAAGCCCAGCAGGATGTGACCTCTCCTGCATGGACAGGCTCCAGCTGCATCATCCTTGTGCAGGCAGGGCAGGGAGCAGGCAGGGCAGGGTGATCCACCAGCACAGCAGCCTGGAGTAACAGCTCGCCTTTGCTCCTCTCTCCCTGTCTCCCTCCTGCCCTGTCTTCTCCTCTTGTGCTTCCCAGGCAACATGTGGGCCCAGTCATGGTCCAACATTTTTGACCTAGTGGTGCCTTATCCAGATGCTACCAAGGTGGATGCCACCCCAGCCATGAAAGAACAGGTCAGTGGGTTTCCAGGCTGCTCTGAGGAAGCCCTTTGGGACTCAGCACCCTTTGGCCATCATGACCACCCCTGTGGCCAGGTGCTCTGGTGCTGACAGAACCTGTCACGCTTCATCCATATTCTCTACCTGCTTGGGTCTGCCAAGGGCTGGCTTCAGCTCTAGCTGCCACCAAAAGATCTGCACTTGCCAGAGGAGCAAGGCTGTCCCTGGCCTGCCATCCTTCCCACAGCCCCCAGCACCCCTAGCACCCCCTGCTGCACCTCACCAGGTCCTCTCTCTGCTGTGTCCCCAGCACTGGACACCCAGGAGGATGTTTGAAGAATCGAATCGTTTCTTCACCTCTCTGGGCCTCATCGCCATGCCCCAGGAGTTCTGGGACAAGTCCATGCTTGAGAAGCCAGCAGACGGGCGGGAGGTGGTGTGCCACGCCTCAGCCTGGGACTTCTACAACCGCAAGGACTTCAGGTGCCCACGGGGAGCAAGCGGCAGCCCCAGCTGGCAGGGCGCTGGGGCAGACAGCGATGGCTTGGTAGAATAAGGGCACAGGGCCCAGTGCCACCTCAGTGTCTCTTGCCCTGTGGCTATGGCAGCCCCCCTCTGGCACGGCTGGCAGGAGCCCAAGTGCCGGGTAAGGGCAGTCAGAGCCTTCCCTGCCGTGGTAAATGGAGAAGCCAGTGAACAGGGACAGGGAAGGGACAGGGACAGCTGGAGAGGTAGGAGACATTGCAAACAGCAAGCCAACAGCGTAGGACAAGCTCAGCTTGGCATCAGATGTGGGCTGAGGGCACGTGGAAAGGGAGGCAAAAGGGGAAAAATAGCTCCAGGGAGCATGGCCATTCCTGGAGCTTTTCACCCCAGCACTGTCTTCCCTTCTCCCCCCACGCCACGTATCCTGGTCCAGGATCAAGCAGTGCACTGTGGTGAACATGGACGACCTAATCACGGTGCACCACGAGATGGGCCACGTCCAGTACTTCCTGCAGTACATGGACCAGCCCATCTCCTTCCGTGATGGGGCCAACCCTGGCTTCCACGAGGCTGTTGGGGACGTCATGGCTTTGTCTGTCTCTACCCCTAAACATCTGCACAGCATCCAGCTGCTGGATGAGGTCACTGACAATGAAGGTAAGCTGCCAGGGGAGGGTCACACAGAAAAGAGGGGGGGAGGGGGCAGCTGGAGGTGTAGAGGGCCAGGTTGGGCTGGGCAAGGTGGAAGGGCTCAGGGACATGCCAGAGGGATTTGCTTAGATGGAGGGGACAGGGCCTGGGCGGGGGGGGGACAGCCTGCTCCTGGGCAGAATGACCCACACAGGGTGAAGAGGTGGTGGGTCCAGCCCTGCACTGCTCCCATCTTCCTCCCCTTGGCAGAGAGTGACATCAACTACCTGATGAGCATTGCCCTGGACAAAATTGCCTTCCTGCCCTTTGGGTACCTCATGGACCAGTGGCGCTGGAAGGTGTTTGATGGGCGGATCAAGGAGGATGAGTACAACCAGCAGTGGTGGAACCTCAGGTGTGCTCAAACTCAGACCTCTCTTTGGTGCAAGGGCTTTGGTCACCTCCCTGCTGCGAGTCTTCTCCCTGTGGCCCAGCTGGCTGCAATGGGACCTGATGGGATGGGTACATCGCCCTTCACGGTGTCCTCACAGCCCAGTGTGTCCCCTCCCAGCCTACCCCACCTTCTCCTCTCCATGCTGGGCTAACTCTCCCTCTCTGGCCCAGGTTGAAGTACCAAGGCTTGTGCCCACCAGTACCAAGATCTGAAGATGACTTTGACCCTGGGGCAAAGTTTCACATCCCTGCCAACGTCCCCTACATCAGGTGAGCAAGCGGGTCTGGGGCAGGAGGGGCACCGTGTGGACACAGAAGCAAGTATCCAGTTCAGATGCCGGTGACAGCACCTTGTTTCATGGCTGGTGGGATACTTGGTCATACCATCCTGAGGGTGCTGGGCAGCTCTGAGAGAGTCTTAGAGAGGACAACTGGATTTTGGGGGGATTTCTCCCTCTCCAGGGATGGGCTCATCCACCCAGGCAGCCATGAAACACAGACTGCAGGAATGGCATCAGCAGATCAGCCTGAGTTGGTGCAGGTGGAACTCCAAAGCCAGTGTGCTCCTCCAGACTGGGGGAGTGCAACCAGGGGATGAGGAGGGGCCACATCCTCTCTTGCACAGCCCATTCCCATGTCCTCATCCCTCTCCACCCCTCACCAGGTACTTTGTCAGCTTCGTGATCCAGTTCCAGTTCCACCAGGCGCTCTGTGCAGCAGCTGGCCACAGCGGTGCCCTGCACAAGTGTGACATCTACCAGTCCAAGGAGGCTGGGAAGCTCTTGGGGTAAGTGTTTGGGCAGGGCTACCCAAGATAGTGATGTCCCCAAATATCTTAAAGCCAGCCCAGGAAGGCAGGAGATTGCACAACCTCTGGCCACTCATCCCCTCCCTGCCCGCGGGGTGCTCTGGACCCTGGCTCTGTGGTGTGGGCAGGGGGGGATCCTGGGCAGGGGCACCTTGGGCTGGGTACTGGGGCTGTGATTGCAAAAGCAGCCACTAGATGGTAGCTGGGACTCTGGCAGGTGGAAGGCTCCCTCCTCCTCTTCCTCCTCCCCCTGTTCCTTCTCGACATCAACCCCCTTGCTTCAAGGAAAACACCTGCAGAATTAACCCTTTCACCCAGGAACTGCTCTGCACCAGGCTGGATTCACTGGAGGGCTTTCATCCATGTAGAGCTCTCCTATCCTCCATGCCAAACCTCCTTTCCTGTGCTCTGGGCTGGCAGCAGGCACAGACTGTACCCAGAGTCACTGACACCAAAAACCCCAAGTCCTGAGGAAGAGGGAAGGGGTAGTGGCCAAGAGGGCAATGGAGAATCCACTGATCCTGATTTCTCCTGCCACAGGGATGCCCTGAAGCTGGGTTTCAGCAAACCGTGGCCTGAAGCCATGAAGCTCATCACTGGGCAGCCCAACATGTCAGCTGAAGCCCTGATGAGCTACTTTGAGCCACTCATGACATGGCTGGTGAAGGAGAATGAGAAGAACAAGGAAGTCCTGGGCTGGCCTGAGTACAGCTGGACTCCTTACACAGGTATGCAGGGCTCAGCCAAGCACAGCAGGGCCGTGATGAGTCAGGGCTCAGCCCTCAGTAGGGCCAGGATGGGGCACATGGAGCAGGTGGAACACTCTTGCTGACACTTTGCCACTCAAAAAGTGTTTGAGGGCTTCTCCTTGATTTCTCGTGGAGCTGAATCTAAAAGGGACAGGGCATCCAAGAGACCAGCAAAGGGAGAGCTGATCACCCAGCCCAGCCCAGAGCCATCAGCACCAACCATGTCTCTCATTTCTCCATTTCCCAGCCACTCCAGTTCAAGACCAAGCTGATTTCCTGGGCATGTCCTTGACCAAGAATCAAGCCACAGCCGGTGGCTGGGTCCTGCTCGCCCTGGCACTCATCTTCCTGGTCACTACCATCTTCTTTGGCATCAAGTTCTCCTCAGCCAGGAGGAAGACCTTCAAATCCAGCTCAGAAATGGAACTGAAATAAGGAAGGCATCAGCAGGAGAGCACGGACAGGGTGCAAGCATGGGCACTGGGCCAGGCTGGCAGCTACGCCATGGGCACATTTGCCAAGGAAGCCATGGGCTTCCACAGCCCAGGACTCCTCTCTCCAATCAGGTCAGATGTTTGGGGTTTTTTTCCACTATGCAAGAGCCAAACAGAACAGAACTATTTATTTGTCAACGTCTGCATCAGGGGAAAGAGGAATTCAGGCACCGGCAGGCACGGAGCCACCAGGAGCTGCCCCTGCACCCAGGGGACAGGAGCCGGTCCAGCCTGGGCACCCACTGGCCACCTGCGAGCCGTGGGCAAAGCCACAGAGCCTTCAAGTGACAAAGGACAGTCTGGGGAGGGATGCAGCAAGTTCCTACCCTGGGCTGCCTGCTGCCAGGCTGATTGCTTGCATGGATGAAAAATAAACCTGTGTCTTGTCACCCTCAGAGCAGCAGCTCCGCTCCTTCTTGCAGGTGGGCTGGGCTGGATCTCTATGGGACAGGGCTCTCAAGCAGGAGAGCCCCCACCCCGTGCAAACACAATCCCTAGGGATCAGCCTGGCTCTGGGGCAACTCACCTGTGACACCCAACCTCCCAGGGGAAGATTTAGAGGAAACTTCTTCACTGAAAAGGTAGGCCCTCGAACATTGGAACAGGCTGCCCAGGGAGGTGGTTGAATCCCCGTCCCTGGAGTTGTCTGAAAGATGCAGAGATGTGGTGCTGAGGGACCTGGTTTAGCACCAGCCTTGACAGAGTCAGAAAATGGTTGAACTTGATGATCTTAAGAGGCTTTTCCAACCAAACAATTCTGTGAGTCTATGACTCTATGAAAGCTGAGCATCCCCTTGCAGCATCTCCATCCTCCCCTCCCCTCAACCATGGTTCCCACCACAGATGACAGCTCACCATGCAGCTTGTGCCGGAGGAAGGGGCTGAACTGGGGCCAGAAACGCCCCTAATCCAGGCTTGAACTGTTCAAAGGGCTGGGGAGGCCACCAAGCCCGGGCTGGGACAGGGCTGGAGCCCCCACTGTGAGCAATGACCTCTGTTTACGTAAGAGCAGGGGGGGCTGCAAGGTCATCGATCGCTTCCTGCCCTCCACCTCCTGATTATCTTGGGATCAGCCATGCTCCAGGCTTCTCCCCCCTCCCCATCTTTCTTCTGCTTCTGTAAATAAAACTTTGCATTTGTTCTGCAGTGATTAGGTGCAAAACTAATCCCAGGCTGGGGATTATTGCAGCCTTAAAGAGCCGTGATCTGCCGCAGCCAGGAGCGGCAGGGGAAATGAGGGGATCTGGGATGATCCACTTGTCCCCCTCCTATCCAACAGCCTCTGCCCTTGGTCATGCCTCACATGAGGAAACTGAGGCCTGGAAGAGGCTCATTGCTCCCCAGAGAGGAGCAGAAGGCAGGTGCCTGCCCGCCCACGCTCAGGTTTTTGTTTGCTTTCAATCCTCCTCCAAGCACAGCATGCTCAGAGGGAGGTGAAACCCCAACTGCTTGTCAGACCCCAGAGCCTGGAGCAGCCACCCCAGACGCCTGCACTCACCCTGTGTCCTTCCCACGGCCACATCCTGAGGTGTCTGCTTTATATCCCAGCACGCCGGGCACGCTGCTCTCCCCCCTCCCCAGCAGCACAGACCTGGCCTGGTGAGAGCTGGGTTGGAAGCCAAGTGTATTTTCAGCCTGGGAAAGCAGGCTGGTGCAGGTGTGCTCCATCCAGATCAGCTCCTCACATGTGATTTTGAGCCTTCTGCCTCCCTTCTGTACTATTAGAGGAAAAGAGGTCTCCAAGATCATGAAGACCCTGCAAGTTTCATGAAAATTGCTTCCTGAAGGACAAAGAATGAAGAAGCCACACTGAACACTCTCACTCAGGGGCTGCACCACAAGCTCAGCCCTAACTAGCCATCAGAGAATCCACACAGGAGCTGACCCTGTGCTGGGCTGGATGCTGGACACAGCTACAGAGGTGCATTGAGCTCAGACAGACAAACAACCCAAGCCCACAGCTCATCCAGAAAACAGAAGTGGACACCAGGTTAGCTTCACCACAGGTCCAAGGTCTAAGCAGCAGATGAGGTGGAGCTGGATACCAGTCCCCCTCCAACACAGGTTCAAGGTGCATGTGACAGATGGGCTGGGGCTGGATACCAGGTTACCTTCAACACAGGTTCAAGGTCCATGCAGCAGATGGGCTGGGGCTGGACACCAGGCTACCTTCAACACAGGTTCAAGATGCATGCAACATGTGAGACTGGACACCAGGAGACCTTCAACACAAGTTCAAGCTTCCTGAAGCAGATGGGCTGGGGCTGGACACCAGGCTACCTTCAACACAGGTGCAGAGTCCATGCAGCATATGGAATGGGCTTGGATACCAGGTTGCCTTCTACACAGGTCCAAAATTCACCCAGGAGATCATAGAATCAATAAGGTTGGAAATGACCTCAAAGATCATCAAGTCCAACCTGTCACCCAACACCTCCTGATCATGGCATCAAGTGCCACCTCCAATCCCCTCTTGAACACCTCCAGGGATAGAGTTGGGGCTGGACACAACATTATGCCCAGTGCAGCCCAGGGGGGAGGATCAAAGTCCCACCTTGGAGCTGCTGGGCCTTGAGGGGTTGGCCCAGGTGAAGCTTTTCTGGGCAATGAGAAGCTGGTGCCCTGAGGGCTCTGCCAAGCCCCAGCAATGTTTTAGAAGACACCTCTAAACCGAGGATGAGTTCCCTTCCCTGCTGTGATAACATCTGGAGAGATTTTGCTGCCTTCTGGCTCCTGCATCATGCTTTCTGCTGAAATTAGGAGGCTTAGCAAAATTACTCCCTAAGGAGGGGGGTGAAAATAAAAAGGAGGAGGAGGGGGAAAAAAAGTAAAAGCAGAAAAAAAGGAAGAGCTTCCCCCTTGATCCTCAGTTCACAGAACTCCTTGATGAAGAGCAGCAGGTACCCCAGGCTGGGGGGGGGGGGGGTGGGTCTGCCCTGCACCACCCTGCCCTTGGCCCAGGCTCTGGGAAAAAGGATTTGCTTCAAAATCTCATGAATTCGAAGTAAGAAACACCCTGGGTCCCCTTCTCCAGCTCAGGCACATCAGAAACCCATTTCTCCTTTTTTTTGAGGTTTGTAGAAAGGTGGCTGGGGGGTGGGGGGGGGTCCCCCACCCCGTGGCCCCTCACTGCTGGTGGGGGCCCAGCCAAGCCAGGTCTATTCTTAGCTGGTGTGGCTGGGCAGGAGCAGGCAGGGTGCATGGGGCCGCGTTCCTCACATTCCCCTTCCCCGGGGACAAGGAGCGCCTGGAAATATGCAGCCACAGCTTGGCAGCAGCTGGAGGCCATCAGCAGGGGCCACCCTGGGCCATGGAGATGGGGGGAAGGTAGTGCTGGGGTGTCCCAGGGACGTGCTGAGCCATGAGGGAGTCCCCATCCCTTTCAGCTCACTGCCTGTGGCTTCAGCCCCTGCAAGTCCTGTCTGGCACCATCCTCCCCTGCCTGCTTCTTGAGCACCTTTAAGGTGAATTTGGGGGCAAGTAGGGGACCCTAAAGTCCCCAATTCCAAGCAAGCTCAGGCTCCACCCAGGCTTAGCTCCAAATTCCCTACCAATGGAACAGGGGTGAGGTCCAGTCCAAATGACACCCTTCTGATGTCCTATTCATTCTCCACTGAGCATCAGGCACCTGGGTGGTGCCACCCACACACCGAAAACCCAGTTGGGTCCTACCCTTACCAGGGCATGCACCCGGGGCTGTGAGCTGGTCTGACCCTCTGCCCAGCCCCACAGAGCCCCCAGCCTGTGTGGGCAGCATCCCCCCATCCTGCTTCCCTGGGCTGCCTTGGCAGCAGGAACACAAAGCAGGCTCTACCCACGTCCAGGTGCCACGTCCCCAAG
Organism: Dryobates pubescens; assembly: GCF_014839835.1. Lineage (NCBI taxonomy): Eukaryota > Metazoa > Chordata > Aves > Piciformes > Picidae > Dryobates > Dryobates pubescens. Next base: position 3,880,606 of record NC_071647.1, on the reverse strand, counting down.
ACGGTGGGGCCTCAAGTTGCACCAGGGGAAGTTTTGGTTGGACATTAGGAGAAATTTCTTCCCCAGAAGCCCTGGACCAGGCTTCCCAGGGCAGTGGTGGAGTAAGCAACTCTGGAGGAATTTCAGAGCTGTGTAGATGTGGTGCAGAGGGCCACAGTTTGGTGGTGACCAGGCAGTGCTGAGCTGGTGGTTGGACTCAATGTCCTTCAGGGTCTTTTCCAATCAAAACACTCCCAGGATTCTGTGATGGTCCTTACCTCTCAGGGCTCCCCATTGAGCTGACACTGTCTCAACAAGGCCTCACAGACAGCAGGGTGAGAACTGCCGCAGCCCCAAGCAAGGAGGGAGCATGTGGCCAAGGCCCTGGCACTTGGTTCCTCTTCCCCCAATGCCCAGGAGGGTTTCCAGCCAAACAGACCTGCGGCAGCCCCTGCCAGCATCCCCCCTCCTGAAGACACATCCTGCCCTTCCCCGCAGCATCTCCATGCAGCCACCTGCTCCCCCTTCCCACCCTCCTGGCCCCAAGGACTCGGTGCCTCAGTTTCCCTGGTGTGGGTGGGCAGGATGTGGCCAGCATCCCAAAGCTGAGTCCCCATGGCTTTTGCTGCTGCTTCCAAGTGGGAAGTGGCTGCTTCTCATGAATCAAAGGCCGTCACTCCCTTTAATGTCACCGAGTCCTTCCCAGGTTTGCAGCCTCCCGTTGGGGATCCCCCGCCACGCCATGGCTGAGAGCCCAGGCTGAGGAGGGTTAATTTTGGCTGCACATTTAGCTGCTGTTTATTTTGGGTGAGGTTTCTTTCCCCCCCACCCCCCCCTTTTTTTTTTTTTCCTTTATATTTAGCAAACAAACAGTGGGGAAGGTGAAAGCCTGGAAAAAATACATCAGGATTTGGAGTCAGGGGGTGGAGGAGGGAGACAGGACAAGGAGAATCTCACTGCAGCGTCCATGGATGTTCCCAATTCCTCCCTCCCCTCTCACAGTTAAGCTGGAAGAGGGGAGATTTAGACTGGAGATTAGGAAGGCATTCTTGACAGTGAGGGTGGTGAGACACTGGAACAGGGTGGTTGTGGATGTCCCAGGTTCAAAGCCGGGTTGGATGAGGCCTTGAGCAACCTGAGCTGGTGGGAGGGGTCCCTGCCCATGGTGGGGGGCTGGACCTGGACGATGTTTAAGGTCCCTTCCAAACCATTCTATAATTCTATGATCCATGGAGCATCTTCCAAAAGTGAAGGGCAAACCAGGGGCAGTGCCAGGCAGCCAGGACACCTGAGCCCATCTAGGGACAGAGCTGGTGGCTGTGAGCAGCTTGAGGGACGGCGAGAGCCTCGTCTCTCCGTGCTGGCTGTGTTTGCAGTGTGCCTCTAATTAGAGAGCTGTGCAGAAATGCCGGCTCCGGGTTGGCAAACATTCCTCCCAGCAAGTGCCAGCCGACAGCTGCCGTGCTGGGATTCCAGTGGGCACCAGCCCCCTGCCTCCCACACCTCCCACCCCAAATCCACACCCTGTTCCGGGTGGACTCTCCTGGAGCCTCGTCTCCGACGCACCTGAAGCTGCCAGGGCAGCGCCTTGCCGGGTGGGTGATGATTCTCTGTATGGATCAGAATTCCCCACAGAGATGAGAATTCCCTGCACGGATCAGAACTCCCTGCGCTCCCAAGTGGCTCCTTATGCACTTGTGTTGCAGGAGTAGGGAGGGGGTGGACACCCTTGGGAAGCACCCAGGTCTCCTTTGCTCTGGAAAGCAGGTGGTTTCCCACTGATCCTCTGGGATGTGGGTAGGAAGGGAAGAAGAGGAAAGAAGCAAAACCTCAAAAACACTCAAGGAGGATGAGGAGGAGAGGAAAGAACTGAGCAAGGGAGGAGGAGGATGAGGAGGAGGAGAGTAGGGCAGGGAGGGGGAGGATTACTGCTGGGTTGAATTAGAGGGAGCCCTTTGGTTGCCTTGAACAGCAGGAGAATTTGCCCAGAGAGTCCAATTCTTCCTCTTTGGGATAAAATGTAAGCACAGGATTAACTGCAAACATATGCTTAAGACCCAGGGAATTGAAACAAGTCTGGGCATAGAGTGGTCCAAGGAGGGCAGGGAGGCAGGGCACGGACCAGCAGCCTGGATCTGCAGGGATGCACTGGGGAGACTGGGAGAGCCATGGGGGGATCAGGTGAGCCATGGGGGGATTGGAAGAGCTACGAGGGCACTGGGAAGCTCCTGGAGCTTAGTCAGTAATAACCTGAAAGGGAATGACATGACTCAACTCCATCTGCGAGGGCTGCATGGGGAAGTGGGTCGGTATGGGAGGCTCTTCCATCAGCTATGTGCTGAGATGAGACTCTGGCCAGAGAAAGAAGGATCCGAGTGGTCCTGTTGTCATGCCCAGAGCAGGGTAGTTCTTCCTTGGAGTCACCCCACAGACCCAGCCCTGGCAGAGGAGCTGGGGAGGCTGGGGCTGTGCCCTGGGCCGTGCCCACGGCCCCGCTGGTGACCCTGTGCTCACCTCTGCGGAGGGCTGCGAGCCGGCACGTGCCCTCCCCGGCAGACAATCCGTGCCCACGTGACGTGTCCGTGAACATCCCGGACTGATTTATGGGATGAGAGGAGGGCAGGAGGCCAACCTTAAACCCTGACTGCCTGGTGATTAATAATCATAATTATGATCATATTAGCTGTAGTGATAATAGTTTGCTTTCCCTTTGCAGAACTGGTCATCCAGGAATCTCACAAGGCCGAGTGACCAGCATCCCTCTTCTCCAGCGAGGAAATTGCGGCACAGAGCTGTCTCCCTGGAGTCACCCAGTATATCAACAAGAAAACAGAAAAGGCAGGAGCCTGGACTCCGTGTCCCTCTCCCTCCCCCATGCTATTAAGCTGCATCTGTGTAATATAGAGCAAAACATCCTCCACGACTCGCAGTAAATCACGGCAGAGGCAGTGTGCAGAGTGGATGGGGGGGAGATAATGGGTTTTTCACCCTCTTCAACAATAGAACAAGTTTTTCTCCACTGGGGAAGGATGACTTCTCTGAGAGACAGAGATAAAAGCAGCATCAGGGCTCTGAAATGAGCCTGAAAGGGCGCCTGCTTTCTCTTGCCCACTTGCATCGCTGGCCCAGCTCTGGCAGGCAGTGTGGTGGGTCGAGTGCCCCACGGGCATGGCCTTGTCCTCGTGAGCATTGCTGAGGTGCACTGGAATATTAATTGAAAATCCCAGCAAACCACTCCTGCTGATGATAATGGACCATAATCCTCTTAGACCAATTTCATGCCTGAAAAATTGTGCATAACAAAATAATAACAGCAAGCCCCTCAGTGGACACTGGCCTTAGCAGTGGGCCCAGGAGAAGAGGGCTGGACAGAGGGGATGTCTCAGGAAGAAAAGGGTGATGGTCACCTTGGCCTTAACTCCTGAGGGGCGTGGAGATGTGGGCAGGAGAAGAGATGAACTTGGGGCTAGGTCTGAACATCTCTAGCAGGATGGTATTGCCATGGCACCTCTATGTCTCACAAAGATCTGGGTACCCACTGGGACCTCTGTGCCCTACAGAGCTCATGGGACCTTCTGTGATCCCAGAACCCCCTGCACCCTCTATGTCCCCAGAGCTCCCAGTAGTCCCTGCACCTTCCATGTGCCCTAGACCTCCCAGAACCCTCTGCACCCTCCATGTCCTCCTGAGCTCCCAGTACTTCCTACACCCTCCCTGTTCTCCAGAGACACTACCCCTCCGGCCCCCCCCCTCCCCCCTACTCCGTGCCCGCAAAGCCTAGTGCCAGGTTAGATTCCCCATGCCAAGCCCCCTATCCAAGCAGCCAGCCCCTCCCTCGCTCTCGCCCCTCCCGGCCCTTCAGCACCACCGCGACTGGACAGCGCCAGGAGAGGCCCCGCCCGGCCCGCGGCACCCGGCACCCCCGGACCCCCTGGGATCCCCCGAGACCCTGCCGTCCCTCCTGGCACCCCGTCGAGACCCCTGGGACTCACCCGGATCTCCTCACCAGCATGTCCCAGCTCCCCAACCCTGTACCCCAGCTTCCTCCCCCTGCACTCCCTACCTGACCCCCGGCACTCACCGGCACCCTCTCCCCTACTGCACCCCTGCACTCCCTCCTCCGCATCCCGCACTCTTCAGCACTCTCTCTTCTGCTTCTGCAGCGTTGCACCCACAGACGTACCCCCTCCAACACCTGCACCCTCTCCTCTGCCTCTGCACCTCTGCGTCTCCTCCTCCGCCCCTGTGCACCACCCCGCACACCACCCCCATCATTCCCTGCACATTAGCACCACCTGCACGCCCCTCTCCTACACCCGCCGCCCCCTGCACACCGGCATCCCCACCTCTGCCACCCCCGGCACTCCAGCGCCCTCCATCACCCGCTCCTCCAGCATCCCCTGCAGCCCATCACTACCTTCCTTCATCCCCCCCAGCTCCCAGCACCCCCCTGCACCTTCTCCTCCAGCACCCCTTCCTTCATCACCCCCTTCTCCAGCACCACAGCACCTTCGCCTGCACTCCCAGAATCCACCCCCACCCCCATCCTCCTGTCCCAGCATCAGAATCTTCCAGCACCCCCTGTCCCAGCACCTCAAGAACCTCACCTCCGCCTCCCCCCAACCCCAGTACCTTCTGTCCCAGCACCCAAAGAACTCCAGCCCCCTAGCATCAGCACCCCTTACCCCAGCCCCCCAAAGTCCCTATCTCCATCCCCTTCATCACCCCCTACCCTAACACCCCACCTCCACCTACCATTATCCCCTGCCGCATCCCCCCAAAGCCCCCACTTCCAGCCCCCCAGCACCCACCTGCTCCCCATCCCGCACTCCTCCCCGGAGCACCCCCAGTTTGCGGGGCCGGTGCCCGGCGGTGTCGTGCGGTCGCCAGTGCCGCGGGATGACGGAGGGTACCGGGGAGACCCGGGGAGTACCGGGGGGATACCGGGGAAACCCGGGGGGATGCCGGGGGGGGTACCAACTCCCCGTCCGGCAGCTGTTGCTGCTGACAGCGACTCCCCCGGGCCGGGGCAGCGGTGACTAAGCACTTTGGGGATTTCTACTCTTATTGTTTTATTCCATTATTTTCTCCCCCTTTCAAGCAGGTCCTCCCACCCTCCCCGCCCCCCCTTCTCCCCCCCACCCCTCCCATCCATTCTCGTCCTCCCCGGCCGCCCCCGCCCGGAGCCGGGCGCGGCAGGGCGGGCGGAGGGGTTCCCCCTTCCGGCCGCCGGGAGCATGGGAGCCCCGGGCCGGCTCTTCTCCAGAGCTCGGCCAGCCCTGGGGTGAGGCGGAGCGGGGCCGCGCCGTGCCGGGCCGTACCGAGCCACTCCGGGGCCGGGCCGCGCTCCTCGCCGCCCCCGCGGGAAGTTCCGCGGTTCCCGGGGCGCGCAGGGCGACGGAGCGATGCCGGTACGCCGGGGCCATGTGGCCCCCCAAAATACCTACCTGGACACCATCATCCGCAAATTTGAAGGGCAAAGTGAGTATTGCACCCCCGGCCCCGCTCCCGCGCAACACCACCCCCCCGGTAGTCCCCCAACTTCGGGGCACGGCGGGGAGCAGGGCGGGGGGAGGGGAGGGGGGGGATAGGCGGGTGGGCAGAGCGGAGGCACCCGGAAATTGTCCCTGGGGAGATGAAAGCACCCCTGTGACCTCCCGGGGTGGGGGTGAGGTGGGGAGAGAGGTAGGCGACACCAGGCAGTGTCCCCGCGGGTATTTATAGACAGGGTGACACAAGAGGGACGAGCGGTCTCAGCGTGGTGGTCCCCCGCGGCTGGGGACACCGCAGCCCCCCGTGCTGGAAGGGGGTCCCCGGGGGCGTCCCGGCTGGCAGGGCTTGGGGTGAGCGGTGCCGGCCAGCCGGGCTCGCTGCCTGTTTGCCTTCAACTCCGCGCTGCTCGTCGGCAGCCGTCCCTGGTGAGCCGTTGCCATTTGCTGTTGCTCCCAGTAATCCCTTTATATGAATTTTTTGGGGCTGGTGTTCGTGTCCAATCCAGCCAAGAGTTCCTGCGCATCCCGGAGCGCTGGGGTTTGCCTGCGGCTGGGTGGGGGCCGTGGGGAGGAGGTGGCGGGGGCTATGCGCCCACTCTTTGGGCACCCCGCTAAGGCTGGGTCCCCACTGTGCAGGTGAGGACGAGGGGATGGGAATGAGGGACTGGGGTCTCGCCCAAAGCTGTGCTTGGGGGTCTGCCATGGGGTGCCGGGGCTGTGCATCCCCCACCATCCCGGCTCCCTGGGGGGTGTTTCTTGGGCGTCTGAGTTTGCCGGGTGGGCAAACGTCCCTGTCACTGCCGTCTCTGCCAGCTCTGCGCTGTCTGCCCTGGCAGTGAGTGACGTGACCCTGGGGACGGAAAGCGAGAAAAACTGTCCCTGGTTCCTATCAGCCCCTGCTGGGAAGCGGCGGCTGGGGAGCAGCGGGGGCAGGCAGCGAGGTGTGCCAGCGGGGAAGTAGCCAAGGCCCCTCGGCCCTGCCCGCTCCCTGCCCGCTCCCTGCCCACGCTCTGCCCGCCATGTCGGGCACCAGCTGGGCTCTGCCAAAACATCACCCGCGTTCCCCCGTGGTGTGACAGGTGCTGGAAGACACCAAACCAGCCCCCTCCCCCCCAGTCACATCGCCGCCACAATTCGTGCGTCCTGCCCTGCTCGCGGGTGCCTCCACCCCCCCTCCCTGCAGCTCCCATGAGTGCAGCTGCACCCAGTGAGTCCCCACCGGAGCCGGAGAGGCCCAAGGCTTCCCTCCCAGGGCTGGTGCAGAGCCCTGATACCATGGGGCAAGGGCAAACCTGCAAGTGAGGGCAGGGCAGAAAGCAAACTTGGGGTGAAAATACCCCCAAAGGAGACCTAACTCTGCAGCTCCTTCCTATCCCAGCCTTGGCCACATCCCCTGTGCCCCACAAAGCTCCATCACCTGCCAGCTCCCTAAAACCTCTCCTGCACCAGCCCAGCCTGGATCCACTCCTGGCACTGGATGGGGAAATGCTCATTGCAGCTGGGGAGCACACCCTGGGAGTGGGGCTTTGAGGGAAGTTCCCCCCCCCCACCTTGTGCCACCTTTCAGCTGGCAGAGCCATTCAGATAGGGAAGGATTGGGAAGGGGGAACTGGGAAATGTTTGGCCGTGGTGGTTTGTGCTCTTTGCAGCACCAGTGTCAGCCCTGCATGGGAGAGGGAAAGGAGCCAGAGTGGGAATCCCCCCACAAAGGGCCATCAAGGGCTGTCACAGGGTGGGATAAAGCAGGAGACCTCAGTGCAGCATCCCTGAGGGCACTGCTTTTATTGAGAGGCCTCCTTCAGAACTGGAACTCTGAAGGTGACATTGGAGATATGTGTTGGGGAGGGGTCCCCCTACCCCACTGGGCTCCACTGCTGGGTGCTGCAGCCCTGGGGAGGTTTCTCCTGTGTTGGGGTGAAATTCCCTGAGAGGCTGGAGCACATTGGGGCTCTGGAGCACACAGGCTGCAGATGCCATTCCTGGGTAATCCAGGAGATTAATTGGGGTCTGGGCTGGGAAGCAGCCTCCAAATGGACCCTCTGCTCTGACCTGGCTCCAGTTCCAGCCTGGAACAGATGCCAAACGCTGAGGGAGATGCTGTTGGGCAGGGCACAGCATTCATCACACCAGCATTGGCAGCCCCCTTTCACATCTCAGCAACCTGTCCCAGTGGGGGGACAGAGGATGCTCCCCAGCACCCCCTAATCTCTTTAAATAAGTCAAAAATCAAACTAAATTCAAGATCTAGGCTGGATGGCCCCCAGGATAAGGACGGAAGCAGCTCCATCTGGGCTGGACATGTGGTGGGAGCCATGCACCCCAGCAAGACAGCAAGTCTGGCTCCAGCCCAGCCCAGGTGGCTGCGGCACCAGGAGGGGATGGAGCAGCCCAAGTCCCTGCCTCAGTTTCCCCTTTGCTCCACCTGAGCCCTTTTCCTCTTGAGCACAGCAGCCACGCAGCCCAGTGGGTCTGGATTTCAGCTTCAGCCCGAGGGCACAATTATCCCATAAAGCATTAGGAGGATCATTAGTGTGACAGGTTTCACCCAGCTTCCCATGCAGCCAACCCTCACACTCACTCCTCCCCTCGCCCCTTGCCTGACTTCTGTCAAATCTGAGCAAGGGTGGGAAGTCTCGGAGATAACTCAGGTCCCTGATAAGCTCGTGGGGAGGGAGGGAGGGACGCTGCAGCTCTTCCCTCTGCCTGCAGTGCTGGCTGGGGACAGATTGCCCATGTCTTACACAGCAGCAAGTCCTCACATGCAAGGGATGAGATGTTGGGGCTGCACCAGTTGGTCCACCCCAGCAGAAACTGCCTTTACCTGAGTGCCCCCTGCTCCCATGGTCATTGATTCACATAAAATTGGGGCAACTTTCTCTCTGAAGAGCAGGGCAGCAGCTGGGCTGGTGTGGGCTGGCTCCAGCCATCCTCTCTCACTCTTGCCACCATTGTCCCCAGAGAGCTTCTCCCTGCACAAGTCCCATGGTGGGTGGCATCAAAAAGCTCAAGCACCCCTCATCTGCTCAGGCTGTCCTCTGTCTCTGCTGGTCACAGAATCCCTCTGGTGAAGGAGACTCCACAATCTCTCTGGGCTGCCTGCTCCAGGGCTCCAGCACCCTCACATCAAAGAATTTCTCTCCTCCTGGTCAGATGGAACCTCCTGGGTTCCAGTTTGTGCCCATTGCTCCTTGTCCTGTCAGTGGACACCACTGAGAAGAGTCTGGCCCCAGCCTCTTGCTCCCCAGCCTTTAGCTCTTGCTGAGCATTGCTCAGCTGCCCTCTGGGGCTGCTCTTCTCCAGGCTCAACAGCCTCAGAGCTCTCAGCCTTTGCTCCTCCCAGAGCTGCTCCAGGCCCCTCAGCAGCTTTGTAGCCTCTGCTGGACTCTCTCCAGTAGTTCCCTGTCTCTTTTGAGCTGGGGAGCCCAGAACTGGACCCAGGACTCCTCACCACCACCCCACTGAGCCTTATGCTCTCCTGCCTCTCCATAGACCGCAAGTTCCTCATTGCCAATGCCCAGATGGAGAACTGTGCCATCATCTACTGCAACGATGGCTTCTGCGAGATGTTTGGCTACTCGCGCATGGAGGTGATGCAGCAGCCCTGCACCTGCGACTTCCTCACCGGCCCCGACACCACCAAGAGCTCCATTGCACAGCTCACCCAGGCCCTGCTTGGCTCTGAGGAGTGCAAGCTCGAGATCCTCTACTACCGCAAAGACAGTAAGAGTCTCTTTTTGGGGTGACCTGGTGGTGGGAGCTGGCACCTGCCTGGGGTTTAGGCTGTTGGAAGCTGGTGGTAGGAGGTGAAGGGGATGCATCAAGACTGTGCCAGGAGTCAGGGCTTTGCTGAGGGAAGTCCATAGTGGCTCCTGCTGGGATGGGGCACTGGGGGCCTTGTGACCTCATGTGATGGAGCCCTGAGCAGCTTGATCTAGTTAAAGATGTCCTTGGTCACTGCAGCAGGGTTGGACCAGATGACCTTCAAGGGTCCTTTCCAACCTGATGCCTTCTATGATTCTATGATTTGCGAATGAATTGGTTCACAAGGCCTTGGTGATGGCTCAGAGCTCCTGGGGCATGCAATGACATCACTGTGGGATCCTTGCATCACGGATGGGGATCCTGTGGGATGCCCACAGAGGAAACAGGCTGGGACATGGGGCTCCCAGTCTGTGCTCCGAGATGAGATGACAAAGCCCTTCCCTTCTCTGCCAAACTGGGGTGCAGGCCCCAGCCTTGGGGCCACCTTTGCAGCGGGCAGGATGCGGCTGTGCATGCACAGATGGAATTATGTTAAGATGAAAATGAAGCTTTGATGGAAAATGCTGGTGATTAGTTCTAATGCTGCAGCAAGTTAAATAAATGTGTAGTGCCTGATGTCACTGCAGGCCAGCAGCACCCAGTGCTGCCAGGGGAGGAGAATGCATGTTGGGTGCTTGCTGAAGGTTAGAAATCTCAAGTTTCCTCTTTTTTGTTCAACCTGTGGAGCTTCGCCGTTGCTTGAGATGGTATCCATGGGGGCTTGGCCTAAGTGAGGGGCTGCACCCTGCTGCTGACAGCTCCCAGGCTGGCAGGATGGAGGAGAAACAACTGGAAGCAAAGGCAAGGAGAAGGCACGAGCCCTGGCTCCCAGCCCAGCACCCTATCTTTGGGGCTGGGCCCTGGGTGTCCTGGCCTCCCTCCCAGACCCTATCTTCTGGGCTGGCATCCAGGTGCCAGCGTATCGCCCGCAGGAGTTATCCGCTGGCAGCCTCCCTGCGTGTTGACCGGCACGGTTCACTCGGCAGGGCTGGCCCCTGCGTGGTGACAGGATCAAACTGCTCACCAGCTGCATTTCCTGAATGATTCTCCTCCCAGCCTCACAGAGGGTCCTAGTCGAGACTCTTCCCCACAGGGCCAGTCCTGGGTGAAGCAGAGCTGGGCAGCGATGCCGGGGCTGGGCTGCGAGTGCCCGCCTCGGCCGCCGTGGTTTGCAGGGGGCTGGCTGGAGCCCAGCGCAGCCCGGGAGGCGCGAGGGGACATGAGCACAGGCTGTGCCCCTGCTCCCACCCCGCCGCCAACGCACGGCCATGGCAAAGACAGCCTGTGCAGCCCTCTCCCCCTCCCTCGGGATCCTTTCCCTGTCCATCCCCGGGGACTGCTCACTTGGGAACTCAATCCAGCGCTGTCCTCCCTTCTTTGAAGCCTTTCTGCCAGGCTTCTGGGATGCTCAGCGTTCTCCTCGGAGCCCTGCTCTTTCTCTAGGCCACGGGAAACTCTCTCTCTCAGCCCAGCTCTGAGCTGCTTTCTTATCTTTTTCTTTTTTTTTTTTTTCCTTTTAATTTTATTTTATTATTGACACACACACACAAAAAAAAGAGAGAGAAAGAGAAGGAAAGAGGGAAAAAAAAAAGAAACAAACCCACACACACACACAAAAAAAAAAGCCCAGAAGCAAGCCCTTCATGTCTATTTTTAAACCCCAGCCCCACCAGCAATATGCTTTCCAATTGTTTCCCCCCAGCACTCTGCCTGCGGCCGCTCAGCCCATTATGAATGGGTCTTATCGGGGAAGAAAAGGCCTTTTGCTTTAGAGGGAGCTGCTGCTTAATTAGCCGGCGGAGGCTGGGAACCTGCCTGTCCTCCTTTTCATACCCGCGGCTCCAATCTCCAGCCTCGACCTGCTGTTTATGACTGCGGTACTCCCGGCTCTGCAGTTCGCTGGGATGCTTCCTGCCTTGCCTGCTTGCCACAGACACTCTTAGACCCCAAACCTGCCCTGGGCAGGTTTGGGGTCTAAGAGTGTCTGTGGCAAGCAGGCAAGGCAGGATGGATGGGGGGAGGTGGGAAGGAGGGCACCTATGGGTGTCAGGGCAGCCCGAGCGCAGGCAGGATGCTGTGTCCCCCGGGACAGCCTTGCTGCTCTGTCCTTGCCTGGACACCCATGATGTCATTAGCTAATTATAAAAGGAGCTAGGGGTGCCAACCAAGTCCAGTTAGCATGGGTTGGGCTGGAAGGGACTTTCAAGATCATCCAGATCCAACCCCCCCTGGCACTGGCAGGGACACCTCCCACTAGCCCAGGTTGATCAAGGCCTCATCCAGCCTGGCTTTGAACACCTCCATGGAGGGAGCATCCACAGCCTCCCTGGACAATCAGTGTCCAGTGTCTCCCCACCCTCACTGTTAAGGGAAGATGGGACTGGCCCAGCACGGGCAAGTTCTTCCTCCCAGCCACAGCAGCCCCAAAAAGGTCCTGGAAAGAGGAGAGAGCCCGGTCATGGCGCATGTGGGCTCTAATCCCCTGCTCAAAGCTGGGAGATCAGTGAAAAGTTAATTTCCTTACAAGATGCTGCACAGCTGGGGTTGCCCCAGCCAGGGGGGTCACTATGGGATCAGCTCCTGCCAGGGCAAGGAGCAGCCACAGCCACCAGCCCCAGGGACACACCCCTGAGCTGAGGGCCCTCCAGCATCTCCTGCAGCCAGCTCTGAGGGGCTGGTGAGGCTCAGCTCCAGCCAGGGTTGGGTATTTTCCCCTTCGAGGTGATCTAGTTAAAGATGTCCCTGCTCAATGCAGGAGGGTTGGACAAGAAGACCTTCAAGGGTCCCTTCCAACCCGATGCAGCCTGTGATTCTAGATGCTTTGCAGTGAAGCCACCAGCAAGAGTCTCCAGGGTCCCCAAAGCAGGGGCAGTGGCCACAGGTGCTGGGCATCACAGCTCTGGCACGGCCCAAGCAGCAGCAGCTGGCAGCACCCTCTGCCTCTTAATCTGCATGAATGTGATGCTTATGAATATGAAAGGGGAGATGCAGGGCCAGGAGAGCTGGAGCAGCTGGTGGGGCAGCCACTGACTGCAGCCCAAACCCCTCCATCCCTGTTCCCTCTGGTCACTTCCAGCAGGAGCTATTTCTGCCAGTCCCCTGGGACCAGGGGATTAGGGACCAGATCAACCCAGCAAACTTGTTATACTGGTGCTGCAAACTGGGATTTTCCCTGGAGGGAGGTTGCAGAATGATTGGGACACCTGGTGTCACCCAGGATGTCACCCCACAGCTCCCCATGGGATGCTGAGTGGGTAGCTGTGGGGCTGGCAGCCAGACGGGGATGGGCTGTAGGGTGTCACAGTACCCAAAGGGGGCAGGGGAGCTCATGTGACTTGTCCCCATCCATGGCACAACAGTCACCTCTGTAACAGCAGCTGCCAGGAAGCCCTGGCCAAGGCAGGCAGGGATGGATCCAGCCAAGATTTCTCCATACAGCTTTATAAACAGCACTGTGTGACATACCCAGCAGGCTCACTGGGAGCAGGAGGGCAAATCCCATCGGCAGCTGCTGTATCCTGGCACCGTGGGGCTGGAGGCTTGTGTCAGCAGCTCCAGGGAGCCTCTGCTGCTGCCCCAGGGGGTGGAAAAGGCAGGACAGAGGGAACCTCCTGGGAGGCAGAGGAGCAAGGAGGCACAGCCAGCTGACAAAACCCCAACCCCAACTTGAGCTCTTTGCTTGTGCAGAAACACAGGGTTTGAGCCAGGCTGGGGCTGTTTGCATTGAGTTTCTTGGAGGGTCAGGCTCAGCAGAGCTGGGCTGTGACCTCGGGAAGGGGACAGACACCGTGGCCCAGCTCCCAGATGGGGACTTTATAAACATCCCTCCTCATAATGACAGCACTGTGGGCTGGAGATCCCGTGCTGAGGAGCCAATCCTGCCGTCCTCAGCATGGCTGCACTGCAGCTCTGGCCACCCCTGCTGCCCTGGCTCTGCCCCAGGGATGGTGCCATCAGGGCACAAGGCTGGATGAGGAGCATTTGCCATCCTCTGCTGCTCCTCAGATGCTTCGTGCTTGGACCAGATGCGCCATGAACAGAAGGACAGGTCCAGAGCATCCCCAGGGATGCTTCCCAGGAAGCTTTTCCTGAAATTCCTGCCTTATCAGGGCCCCAAGTTCCCACCCCCAAACCTTCCATCCCCATCCTCACTGGCTGCTGCATCCCCAGTGGGAGGTGGCCTCCTGCACCAGACTTGGCAGAATTGGATGATGGTTGGACTCAACGATCTTGAGGATCTTTTCCAGCTGAGGTGATGCTGTGATTCTCTGAATCTCTGTGCCATGGGGACAGGGCCCCGGGGATGGCTAGAGAGCCCTGGGAAGTGCTGTCAGTACTGCAGCTTTGGCTGCACAGCCTCACAGTAAGCTGAACAAGTCCTGTGGCTGCTGGGGACCTAGCAAGCAAAGACCATGGGCTGGGATGTGGTCACTCACTCCACTTGCAGCAGAGGTTAAGCTGCCTTTTGCAAAACCCCTGTGTGGGTCCTGGAGCCCCTTTGGCTTCTGGAGATTGGAGCATCCTCCCACCTGCACCCTAAAACATCCCACTGGGCTTGGAGGCATCCTCAGCCTGCCCAAAGCTCCTGGTTTTCCTCCAGGGCTCTGCTCCTAAGCCATGAGCTCCCTGCTAAGCACAGAGATCCCTGCTCTTCATCACCGTGCAGGGGGCAACCTCCGTCCCGCAGCGTTACTTAATAAGGTCATTGGAGCAGTCCAGGGGTTGCTGCAAGGAGCAGTTCTGCTGCTCTGGTGTCACAGCAGGTTTCAGCCTCCTGATGCACCATTTGGGTGCAGGGAAAGGGGCTGGTGCAGACCCCATGGGGCACATCCCCTCTCTGTGCAGGGGGATGTAAACCCAGCTCCCCAGCACCTCTCCCTCACCCCAGCCCCCAGGGGTCATCCCTCTCCCATGGGCTCAGCCCCCACCTCCAACCTTTTCCATCCCATCTCAAGGATTTGCTTTAGAGCCTCCCAGGAATCTGTGCTTCCCTTTGAAGTTTCTACCACACCCTGACACTGATTTATCCCCTGGATGGCAGCAAGGCTCATCCCTCCCCAGCACCTCCCTGGGCGTGCCAGCCAGCCCCAGAGCACGGCTCCAGCCCCACCGCTGTCCCTTGTCCCCTCCGTGCCCTTCCCAGCCCCTCTCCTCTCCGTTATATAATGCCACTATAGATTTAGCTACTCTGCCATGAGACCCTGCAGATTAAATCTCCCTGCTGGGGGGAGGGAAGGCCTCGGTAAGAGCTCCCAGGGCAGATTAATAGCTGCTTTTTTAATATTCATAACAATACCGGGTTGTGTCCGGCTCTCGGAAACCCCCATGTCCTGTTGATTAGTTTAATACTGATGAGACCACAAATGCATTAACCACCAGTGGCCATGGAGGATAAGAGGGCTGGGGAGGGAGGGAGGCCTCCCAACAATGACATTTTTTAATGTTATTAAGTGCTTGCTTCTATCAAGGTCAGGAGCCAAGGTGGGTCAGAAAGCGCGAGCCTCCGAGCGCTAAGCTTGGGGAAGGTGAGTTGGGGAAGATCAACCCCAGCCCAGTTGTTCTTCCCAGCCCTGCAAACCCATCACATGGGGTCGAGGACTCTGCAGAAATGTGTTCACTTTTGGGCCCCTCACTCCAAGAAGGACATTGAGGGGCTGGAGTGCGTCCAGAGAAGGGCAACAAAGCTGTTGAGGGGTCTGGAGTACAGGGCTGGTGAGGAGCAGCTGAGGGAGCTGAGGTTGTTTAGTCTGGAGGAAAGGTGGCAGAGGAGAGACCTCATTGCTCTCTACAGCTCCCTGAAAGGAGGTTGGAGTGAGATGGGGGCTGGTCTCTTCTCCCTAGTGTCAAGTGAAATGGCCTGAAATTGCACCAGAGGAGGTTTAGGTTGGACATGAGGAACAATTTCTTTGCTGCAGGAGTGGTCAGGCACTGGAACAGGCTGCCCAGGGAGGTGGTGGAGGCACCATCCCTGGAGGTGTTCAAGAAACCTGTGGCCATGGCACTTGGGGACATGTTTTCACGGCCATAGTGGTGCTGGGTCAATGGTTGGACTCAATGATCTTAGAGATCTTTTCCAACCTTAAAGATTCTGTTCTATGATTCTATAGAAACAGCATCCATGTCACATCCCTCCTGCTGAGCCCTTTCCTCAGCCCCTGGGCTGGGTCTCAGCCGGGCTGGGTGCACAGGCAGCCCCACAGCGGAGTGCAGGCAGGTTGTGAATGCCCCCAGGGCTCCTCCAGGAGATCATTTGGCGGCTGGTTAAAATTAGATGGATGGAGACAGATTAGCTGAACAGCTGAAGGGAAGAGCTGGGCAGATGGATGGGGACAGTCGATCAAGGAACGAGGATGGCAGCACAAGGCTGGGGTCCCTCCTGGGGACAGCTCAGCCCACCAGTGCCACAGTAGGTCTGGGGGCCTGGGTTTTGGGGAGCAAGGATGGGGAGGCTCAGCATTCAGCAGAGACCAGGCTGGCTTACCGCAGGCACAGTGAGTCAGGAGCCTCCCAACTGCAGCCTCTGCACAGAGCTAGGGGTACCACCAAACCACAGCTGCCCAGAGACCCCAAATCCCAGGGCACTTCCCTGTCCTTGGGCCAGGCTTAAGGGAACTCACTGGGAACCCACCCCCAGCTCCAGTGCCCCATCACCCCCCTGGCATGTAGGACTTTTGGGGTGATTCTCCTGGTTCTGAAAGGTTCCACACCCCAATAAACTTTTGATCAGCCCTGAACTGGTCGGGCAGCTGGATCAGATGATTGTTGTAGGTCCCTTCCAACAGAAACAGTTGGTTCTGTTTAATTTCAGAAAGGATCAGGAGGGGGCTTGTAGCAGCCTGGGCCAGGGCTGCTCAAGGCTCAGCACCTCCCAGATTTGGGGGATCAAACCAAGCACCAGCTGCCTCCCAAACCCAGCACCAGCTATCTCCCAGCTGTTCTTTATATCACTCCAACTGGATGTAACTGTGCCTAGTTTTCAGCTGTTCAGCACGGGCTCTGGGATTAACCCTTTCCACACACCACAGGGCCTGCCAGGATTTGGCCCCCACAAGAACAGCTCTGAGGCCATCCCCTCCTGCCAACATGGAGGAGCTCATGAAGGAGAAGTGCAGCAAAAGGATGCAGCAGGACAGAGCATGTGGGCCATGATCAGGCCATATGGATCCAGGATTCCTGGTCCAGTGGGGAAACAAGGAGCTGATGGCTGACTGCCAATGAACCCTGCTGAGCTGTGGGTCCCTGGGAAGTTGGTGATGCTTCAAAATCAACTGTGAGGGGGGGTGTGAAAACAAACCAACTCATTTTAAACCACAGGGAAGCAGAAAGGATGCAGTGCCACCAGGTATGGCACACGAGGGGAGTGGGCACACCTTGCACACCCCCTGCACACACCAGTGCCAGCTGCAGCATCCCAGGGATGACAGCACATCGTCCCTGTGGGCATGTGCCACCAGAGCATCACGAAGGACATGGGGCATCACCTAAAGGGCACCACTCACCTTGCAGATCCCTCAGAATCCTGACAGGAGGAGGGCATAAGGGCTCATTTTCCATCCCCGCTGGCTCCGCACATCCCTTTATCTGCTGCAAATCCCCCCCCAGCTCACAGGTTTAAGTGGATTTCCTCTCCCTGCGGTGAACAACGATGAAATAAAGAAAGGAAGAAATAATCCCAGCTGCTGGGCCCTTTAAACGGATTTCAGCCTATCCATTTCTTTCCCCTTCTTGTGGCTGTGTGTGTGTGGCTCTGTGTGTGAGTGTGTGTGTGCACATCCCTGACGTCACGGCAGATTTTGAAGTTGCCCGATGCTGGCCATCTGCTCCTGATTATAGGAGGCCCTGAGCTCCTTAAAATTATACACAGAGAGGCTGACATCCCCCTCCTGGCCAGAGCCTGGAGAGAGCAGGAGAGCCCTGGATCGGCCGGCATCACATCCCTCCCCGAGCTGCTAATCCCTGGTCATCAGAGCATGGGGATCGCAAAACCTGCCCTGGAAGGAGGTCTCTGCCCTGGGCCATTGTTTGCTCTGTGCTCCATCATTTCTAGGAGGTTTGGAGTAGGAGCACCCAAAGTTTGGGGGCTGCCAGAGCGGTGTCCTTGCCCTGGGCCATTGTTTGCTCTGTGCTCCATCGTTTCTAGGAGGTTTGGAGTAGGAGCACCCAAAGTTTGGGGGCTGCCAGAGCGGTCTCTTTGCCCTGGGCCATTGTTTGCTCTGTGCTCCATCGTTTCTAGGAGGTCTGGGGTAGGAGCACCCAAAGTGTGGGGGCTGTCAGAGCGGTCTCTTTGCCCTGAGTCATTGTTTGCTCTGTGCTCCATCATTTCTAGGAGGCTTGGGGTAGGAGCACCCAAAGTTTGGGGGCTGTCAGAGCGGTCTCTTTGCCCTGGGCCATTGTTTGCTCTGTGCTCCACTGTTTCTAGGAGGTCTGGGGTAGGAGCACCCAAAGTTTGGGGGCTGCCAGAGCGGTGTCTTTGCCCTGGGCCATTGTTTGCTCTGTGCTCCATCGTTTCTAGGAGGTCTGGGGTAGGAGCACCCAAAGTTTGGGGGCTGCCAGAGCGGTCTCTTTGCCCTGGGCCATTGTTTGCTCTGTGCTCCATCGTTTCTAGGAGGTCTGGGGTAGGAGCACCCAAAGTTTGGGGGCTGCCAGAGCGGTGTCTTTGCCCTGGGCCATTGTTTGCTCTGTGCTCCATCGTTTCTAGGAGGTTTGGGGTAGGAGCACCCATGGGGGCTGCCAGAGCGGTGTCCTTGCCCTGGGCCATTGTTTGCTCTGTGCTCCATCGTTTCTAGGAGGTTTGGGGTAGAAGCACCCAAAGTGTGGGGGCTGCCAGAGCGGCTGCAGCGCTCATCAGTGCCAAAGCAGCAAGGAAGGGACCCACGATGACTGTAAATTCAAGGAGGGTTTTGGAAGGATTTTCAGGTAATAAAGCTGGCAAGAGCAGTGGGAACTCTCCCCTGCATCCTCCTCTTGCTGCTCTGGGAGCGGTCTGTAGGTATTTTTGGGTGCCTCTAATTGCAAACTGGTGCCTGGCTGCTGGAACAAGCAGAGTGATTTGGATGAGCTGGAATCCATCAGGCAAATCCATATGGCTGTGGTTGCAGCCCTCCCCACAGCTCCCCTCCCTCCCAGGACACAGAACCAGTTCTTATGATCCCCCTGTGCCTCAGTTTCCCCATGCATACAAATATCTAAAGGATGGAGGTCGTGAGGATGGGGCTGGGCTCTTCTCAGTGGTGTCCAGTGACAAGGGATGATGAGCACAAGCTGGAACCCAGGAGGTTCCATCTGAGCAGGAGGAAAGCTCTTTGCTGTGAGGTTGCTGGAGCCCTGGAGCAGGCTGCCCAGAGAGGTGGTGGAGTCTCCTTGTCTCAAGAGACTCCAACCCCCCCTGGACATTGTGATCTTGGGCAAGTTGCTCTGAGTGCCCCTGCTTTAGCAGGGGAATTGGACTTAGAGGATCTTCAGAAGTCCTTTACAGTCCATTCTGTGATATTATGGAAGGAGTAAGAGAAAGCTGTGTCTGATAGCTCCAAGCCAGGTCCTTTAGGAAATGTCCCTGGGGACCATCACAGCAATCCCACCACACCCTGCTGCCCGGGATGGGGCACACCACAGAGCTCACCCCCACTGCCTGCATCCAGGATGTGAGGTGGCTGAAGTCAATCCTCCAAACCAGCCTGGTGATTGCAGGGCGATTAGCTACGGAGTGATTACAAGCAGCATGCTTAATGAGGTTAAACCACTACCTGGGACTGCCTGAGTTCTTAATTACCTGCTCTTTAATTGCTGCTCTCAAGCATGTTAATATAAATGAGTGTCTGGGACAGGGAAAAAAAGAACAAACCAAGAAGGCAAGATGTGAGCTGGGCTGCTGCAGAGGTAGGGCTCTGTCTCAGGGCTCAGAGTCATTTCCCAGTCCTCCACACCTCATCAGCAGGATTGCACCCATCAAAGTGCTTCAGAAAAAAACAACCCACTTTTCTGCCCCCCAAAGTGGTTCGTGCTGGGGAGGTGTGCGGGTGGTGGGCAGAGCCCCCTGCGCAGCGCCCCCCTGAGCCTGTCTCTGCTCGGCAGCTTCGTGTTTCCGCTGCCTGGTGGACGTGGTGCCGGTGAAGAACGAGGAAGGCGTCGTCATCATGTTCATCCTCAACTTCGAGGACCTGGCACAAGTCATGGCCAAGACCGGGGGCCGGAGCCTGCACCGGCGCCTGTCGCAGAACTTTAAAGGAGGTTGGTGCCACTGTGGGGGATGGTGGGAGGCCAGCGCAGCATCCTCGGGGCTGTTCCCATCCCGTGGCTGTCTCAGCAGCTTGTGGGGGCTGAAGGATGGGAGGGCAGCGTGGGGCTGAGCGCCGCAGGGCGCGCAGGAGCAGAGGTTCGTGTCTCTGCACAGCTCTGCCAGCTTGCCCAGGGTCTGATCCAGCCAAACACTGTGACTGGGTGACAAGAAGCTGTTGGAGCTGTGCCCCTCGTGTCCACACCCACACACAGCTGGGAACAGGGCTGGGGATTGCTCCCACTGTGTGGAATGGTGGATTGGTAAGGTGCCATGGAGCCCCTCAGTGCTCCCCCAGCCTTGCTGCCTCCTTGCCAGATTTAACGCTGGAACATTGTGTTGGATGGGGCAGGAGGTGCTGGTGTGGAAAAGGACCTGTGTGTGGGGTCACCAGGAGACATCTGGTGTCACCAATGGCATGGCTGTGCTATGGGGACATCACTCATTGTGAATGGCACAAGGATGGCTGTGCTGGGATGGCTCAGAGCCTGTCCTGGCTTTGGGCTGTTCCCAGCTGTCCCAGGCTCATGTGGGGATTTCAGAGGCAGTGGAAAATTCAAATTCCCTTTTTTGGGAAGGCTGGATCAAAGGGAAGCCCTGGTGAGGCTCTCGAGGGGATGTGGATATGCAGGGATGCAGATGTTAGACATGACCACAGGAAGGAGAGCTGAAGCTTCTCAGTACCCTCCTGCTCTTGGGTTCTTGGTGTCAATCCCCTGTAGCATGGTCAGGGAATGATCCCACACCTGTCCCCACACACACTCCCTGGGGATGTGGGAAACTATATGGAGGCTTTGGGCAGGCCTCCAAGTAAGGCTGTGGGAGCAACGTGGGGAGCATGGTGGGGAACAACCCCACCATGGGGTGGGACACACCAGGGACCAGGACCAGAGCCAAGGGGCAAGGTTGCATTTGGGACTGATGGGAATCCTCCATGCTGCCCGTTGCATGGGTGCAGCAGTGTGAGTCTAGAACACTCACACTGGGTGCAACACTGTGAGTCTAGCATGTTCACACTGGGTGCAGCAGTGTGAGTCTAGCACATTCAATGTGAGTCCAGCACGTTCACACTGGGTGCAGCAGTGTGAGTCTAGCACATTCAATGTGAGTCCAGCACGTTCACACTGGGTGCAGCAGTGTGAGTCTAGCACATTCAATGTGAGTCCAGCACGTTCACACTGGGTGCAGCAGTGTGAGTCTAGCACATTCAATGTGAGTCCAGCACGTTCACACTGGGTGCAGCAGTGTGAGTCTAGCACATTCAATGTGAGTCCAGCACGTTCACACTGGGTGCAGCAGTGTGAGTCTAGCACATTCAATGTGAGTCCAGCACGTTCACACGGGGTGCAGCAGTGTGAGTCTAGCACGTTCAATGTGAGTCCAGCACGTTCACACTGGCTGCAGCAGTGTGAGTCTAGCACGTTCAATGTGAGTCCAGCACGTTCACACTGGGTGCAGCAGTGTGAGTCTAGCACATTCAATGTGAGTCCAGCACGTTCACACTGGGTGCAGCAGTGTGAGTCTAGCACATTCAATGTGAGTCCAGCATGTTCACACTGGGTGCATCAACGCATCCCACAGCCATTGCAGGGTTTGTGTGCATGGCAGCAGGCACCAGTGAGGAGCTCTGCCTGGGGATGGGTCACACATGCACACCAGGCACTTCTGGCCATGTGTGTGTGAATGTTCATGCAACCTGTGCTTGTGCTTGGGGGTCTCTGGAGGGGTCAGAGCTGTGGTTTGGTGCATTGCTTTAGTGCCAGTCAGCCTCCATCCATTGACTGCTGAGGAAATAAGACACCAGGAGGAAGTTCTTCACAATGAGAGTGGTGAAATACTGGAATAGGTTGCCCAGGGAGGTGGTTGAGGCCCCATCCCTGGAGACATTCAAGGTCAAACTTGATGAGGCCCTGAGCAACCTGATCTAGTTGGAGATGTCCCTGCTGACTGCAGGGGGGTTGGACAAGATGACCTTTAAGGCTCCCTTCCAGGCCAATGCAATCTGTGAATCTGTGATTCACCAGTGCTGTTATGCAGCCCCCCTCAGCTCACAGCCTGATGTATCCATACCCCACCTCACCCCAAGATGTACCCTTGGCTGCAGAAGGCGCCCAAGTGAAAAGGGTACCTCTTGCTTTCCTGGAGACTGGAAACCAGAGATTGGAGATAGGAGATTGGGAACTGGAGATTGGAGACTGGAGACTGTAGATTGGAGGCTGAGGATTGGAGATTGGGGATTGAAGACTGGAGATTGGAAACCAGAGATGAGAGATTGGAGATGGGAGATTGGAAAATGGAGACTGGGGATTGAAGATTGGAGACTGGAAATTGGAGATGGGAGCTTGTGCTGCACATGCCAAGGAGTGGTGCTCAGGTTTCCCACTCCAGGGCTGGGCTGTGTGGAAGGGCCAGAGCTGCTGGCACCAGCCCAGGTCGGTCTCTCGAGCTCAGGTTTTCTGACTCAGTCTTTAATGACCTGGCTGCAGGCAGCTGTGCTGCTGGTTGCTGGCTCACTGGGTGCAGGGGAAGGTGGTTGCTTTGCTTCTTCCAGCTGAAAAGCTGCTCTGGGCAGTGGGGATAGGGTGATCAAGGGGAGCCCATGCAGGTCCCCCATTAGCAGGGGCATTTCTGGGGAGCTGGGCAGGTTGGGAGCCTGCCCAAGAGACCCAGTGGCATGTCAGGGCTCAGCAAATCCTGCCAAAACAGCTCCTCAGTGTGCTGCTGCTTCTCAGAGGACAGTTCCTTTGTGGAGCTTGTGTCTTGTCCCAGGTGCCCCAGGATTAGGCCACTTTTGGTCCAGTTAGTGAGTACAACTGGTGCTGCCGGGGGTCAGATGAACCCCAGGGCTGACCTGGGTCCCAAGGCTGCAGGGTGCAAGCCTGGCTGCTCACATGAGCCCTGTCACAGCTGGTGACCATGGTCTCCTCCACAAACCAGCACTAGAAGAAGATAGCAAACTTTGTACTGGGCATCACAGCCAGGGGCATTGGGTCCCTCTGTGGACACTGCCAGTTCCTCTCCACATCTGGACCCTTCCTCTCCTTCAACATCTTTCACAGCTCCTTGCAGCCCTGGCTGCCCTTGTCCCCATCTCAGTCTCCAGCAAGGTGGAGATGATGGCAGCAAGAGACTCCTCTTTGGTTCAGCATCCCTCCCCTAAAATCCAGAATAACTCCAGGAACAAACTTGCTAGAACTGCTTTTTTTTTAATGCTTTGCTAATTTACCATCTCTTTTGTGTGCTTTTCTTTCTTCCAAGTCCCACCAAGGAGATTTAGAGGCTCAGTTTCCTCCAGGTCCAAATCCCTTAAGTGGCTTTAGCATCTTTAATGGCCTTAGGGATGCTCTGCACCTTTCCCATCTTGCATCTGTGGTCGTAGGGGATTCTCCTTCAGCCCAGTGGTGTTTTCTGCCAGGTCAGGGTCTGTCTTGATGGTGCTGTGATGTGATGGCACAGGAGTAGCAAGCGCGTTGGAGGAGGAAGGGCCACGCAGCGCACATGTCCCCCAAAGCCACCCAACGTTCTCCGTAGCCTCTTCCCCTGCCAGCGCCCAGCCCTGTCTCTCTCCAGCCGTCACGTGCAGCTAGGTTACATCTCTCTCTCTTGTGTTTTGTTTTTCTTTCTAACAAGGTCAAGGTAGGACTTTGAAGTTTAGTCTCCCGTCCCTGCGGCGACTCAAAATCCAGCGGAAATCTCTGCCCACCAGTGAGTTTGATGGAGTAGCCATTGACTATGGAAAGGTAACCGTAGCCTTTGTCTGATACCAGCCCATGCCTCAGGCCAGGTCCCAGCGCTCCTCCTCTGCTCTCCCCATCCTGCTCTCCCTCGGCTGCTGTGGCTCGGGATGTATCCGGTGGTAGAGGCTCCATTGCTGGCTCAGTGCTGAGCGCTGCTCCCAGTGAGGGCTGGCGGTGAGCGGCGGTGCTTTGGTGGCATGGGACAGAACTAGAGGGTGCTGCTCAGTGGGGCCAACCCGACGTGGCACGTGCCATGGCTCAAGGGGGGGAGCAGGAGATGTGCCAAGCCAGCAGCGCTGCCAAGCTGGGAGGAAGGTCTTGCTCTAGAGTGCAAGTTGTCTGGGATGGTGGAGCTCCAGGGAGTTGTCCCTGCCCCAAAGAGGGGATGTGCTGGTGACTGCAGGAGGCTTGGACCAAAGGACTGGCAGGGACTTGCAGGCAAAGCTTAGAAGGGCACATTTCCCCGCCCCCCACTGCCCTGGCAGAGCAGACAGCTCTGGCATGGTCCTTCAGCAAAGACCATGCTGTCCATGAGGGATGCTGTCATTGCTGACACGGTGAGATTGGAGAAGTGTTGGTGCGACCTCTTTAGAGATGGCTGTTCTTGGTGGCTTCCTGATTGTCCAAGTACCTCTTGGCAAAGAGGTGTTCTCTGAACTGCTGCAGCTTGAGGCACAGGGCTGTGGGCAGGAGGCTTTTGCTCTGCTAACGCTTCCCTGGGCGTCAGGGTCTCGCTGTGCTGGGTGTATCCAGGCAGCCTGGATAGAGCTGCTTCCCAAAATTACAGCTCTGATGAGGTGAGAGGTGCCTGTCTGCTGAAAGGTGCCTGTCTTCTCAGAGGTCGTGCTCATGGCAAGCTGATGGCATCTGGGTACGTTGCTCCTACAGGCAGCAGCAGTGCCAAAGGCTCTGGGTACACCCAGGTTGATGCTGCATGGTGTGCTGCAGTGTTTCAGAGGTACATGCATGGGAGATGTGCACTGAGGACATCCTGATGAGCCACCTGGTCCAAGCTGAGGCAGCTCAGGAGATGGAAGGGCAGCCTGCAGCCAGCCCCTTTAGGCACCCTATCCTAAAACCTGCAACAGGGTCCCTAGGGATGGTGAGAAGTGCCACAGTGTGGCACAAAAATCCCAGTTCCTCCCGTGGGTATGACCCGGGTGGGCACAGAGCCACAGGTTTCTGCCCCAGAAGGTGGTTGCTTTATGCTTCCCATTGCAAAAGTCATTAAAGGCTGGAAACTCTTTGGGCCTCTGGGGGAAATGGTCTAGCAATGGCCCAGGGGTGCTGTAGGAGTGGGAGGAGAAGACCACATCTGGCCAAATGTGCAAGCCCGGCAGCAACTTCAGTGCTTCATGGTGCAGAGCCCAACCTTTCCCATAGACCCCAACAAAGGATCCTGGGCACTGACCCACAGTGGGGGCCTGAGATCTTGCAGCAGGTGAGGGAAGGGCAGATGCAGTGGTGGGACTTAGGGACACCTTGGACAGGTGCATGGCAAGGCAGATACTCCAGGCAAGTCCATCCCTTGGATGTCCTCTTCTCTTCTTGCTCTGGCCTGCTTCCCAGCTGTGCAGCATCGCCTTGCAAACTGCCCCGTGGCTGCCCAGCCTCCAGTAGGAGCTGGTAGGAGGTAGGAGCTGCCAAGTCTTGGAGGACTCGGTCGCCCCACCAAAAAGCAGTTCCTGGTGCCAGTTGGAGGTGACCTCAGGAACTGTGGTGCTTCCCAGCCCCCTGCCCCTCCTCTCACCTCCCCCAGCTCCCTCTCCTTCACCCCAAGCACGCGAGGACTCCTTCTAATGAAACGCTTTCTCCCGGCTGTCTTAAAGCCTGGTGGTGACTCCCTGATTTTGAGGGACTTGAAGACATCGTCCAAGGAGAACTGTGTGCAGTCAGAGACCGAATCCCTCCTGGAAAAGGAGCGGAGGCCGAGCCTGGAGGCCGACCCCACCCTACAACACTCGTCCCCGAAACAAGAGCCTCCCATGCTGGGCCCACCAGGGTCGTACTCTGCGTGGGGTTTCTTTCGGTCTCGCCCCGGGGGCAGCTTCCACAGCCTCCGCAGGGTCTCCTCCTTGGACAACTTTGAGGCTGCGAGGTCTGAGTTCCAGAGAAAATTCAGGGAAAGGAGGGCAAACTCAGGTAGGGGAAAAACCCCGGAGCTGTCGGTCCTACTGCGGGAGCCACGGCCCCGGGCACTGGCCCTGGCACGGCTTGGGGGGGAGGTCTCTACCCTGCACGGCTTTTCCCTCTGCAAAGTGGAGAGCAGCTGGGGACTTCTCCCCAAAACCTGCTGGTCTCCATCTGACTCCTTGCGTCCTGCTCTTTGGGTAGAGCCATTGGTGGTGGTGTGCTTGAGGCTTGAGATCGCGTGAGGGTGTGTTTGGCTGCCCCACACAAGAGGCATCTCGATGCCAACCCACCTCTCTGGGAGGAAGGGAAGGAAGGGGTCTGCAGGCATGTACAATGTGAGCTGTGTCCACATGTTGGAGGTGGACAAGAAACCAGCCAGGCCTCTCTGTAGGGCTGGAGGAAACATACATCCACTGTGGTGCTCATGTCCAGACCTCTTGTTCTCATGAGGGAGAGGATGACAAATAAGATAGAGGTCAGGCAAGAAAAGCCTCAGCAACTGAGGATAGAGAAAGAGCAGTCTGTGGTGCCTGGATGGAGAAAATGGGGTGGAGGATGATGGTCCTCAAATAATCACAAGTTACAGATCCTCAGGAGGGGATATAATATAGAGGGAGGGAAGGGGGTTGAGTGAGCAGGAGAAGGGTGGCGCAGGATGGCTGGTGCTAACTGGACACCCTCACGACATCTTCAGACACCTGCTGCTCATGACACCTCTTGGGTCACTGTCAGAGTGCAAGAGATAGGAGCTGTAAATATAACCCTGTCCTGCCTGAAGGAGATAGAGGGGTTGGGACACACTGGTTACAGTGCTTGGGGATGTTCCTGAGCCCCTCGGGGTGCGTACATGCTCCATCCATGACTACACACTGCCACAAGCAGGATCATGAGCAGGCCACCCCTGGAGCTTCTTCCCTGCTCCTGCACTGGAGTGGCCCAGAGAGACAGGTCCCCAGGGAAAAGTGGGATCCAGTCCCACTACAGCTCCTCTTAAAGAGAAAACTCTGATCTCCCTGCATGGAGCCTGGGCTGGAGGACACATCCAAGTGGGGACATCACCCAGCACCTGGCTCAGTTCGGTGGCCAAAAACCAAGGAAGCAATTCGGAAGCTGTGTTGGTCAGGTTGAAGCATGCAAGGGTGGAGACTTACCTCCTCCTTCATCTTCTTTCATGCCAGTTTTGCCATCCTTCCCTGGTGGGTCTCATTGGGGCTGGTACCCAACCCATCACGAGCTTCAGAGGTAGCAAAGGATATTGGGTGCCTCTATTTGGGGAGCTGGTCTGAGCCTTCTGAAGGAGGTTTAATGATGAAAAGACAGATAATGTGACTGAAAAGAAAGCCCTCCCTCAGGAATCTCAGGTTGAGGATCCCATGTCGGATGCCACCCTGAAGAAGCCAAGCCTTTATGGCCAGGCAGACACTGGTACCTTCTGGTGGCACCTCCCCAGCTCCTGGATGTGCTGCACTGAGATCAGGGCTCTGTGGATTGTCTCCGGCTCATACCAACCTCCTCAATGCTCCCTCTCCATCCTCTTTCAGAGGCTTCCCATGTCAAACCCAACCCCCCGAATTCCACCTCGGACTCAGACCTCATGAAGTACAGGACCATCAGCCAGATCCCCCAGTTCACACTCAACTTTGTGGAGTTCAACCTGGAGAAGCACCGCTCGGGCTCCACCACGGAGATCGAGATCATTGCTCCGCACAAGGTGATGGAGCGCACGCAGAACGTCACCGAGAAGGTCACACAGGTAAGTGGGCACTGAGGTGCCACCAAGGCAGTGGTGGGGTGGTGCTGCTGCTGCTGGAGCAGCCATTCCTGGAGGGCTTGGAGGACAGGAGGAGAGAGGACTGTGGGATCTTGGAGTTTCCATCCTAGCAAATGGCACTGCCCCTGTGTTTGATTTTTGTCTCTTCCTCTGAGTCACTCAAATGCTCTTTTTTTGTCCCCCCTACAACACTGTTTCTGGCAATCTGTGGCCAAGGGAACACCAACATGAACTGCTCATGGTGTGAAGGTGGCCTTGAAGGGGACACCTGTGTGTGTATGTTATGTTTGTGTGCATGTGGCTTTGTTCATGGAGGAGACTCTGGTCACGGGTTCCTACCCGCCCCCAGACTGGGGATGGTGCCAGGAGCAAGCGTGGCCATGCCAGCATCCCCTGGGAGACAGCAGGTGGCACTGCACTGTAACCAACATGTGTGGCACTGCCCTGTCACTGCAGGGGACACATAGCAGCAAGTTGTCACTGTGGGGAACACCCAGAGCATGTACTGGGGGACACGGGAACAAAAGTTTGTGGGAAAGGTGCTGCTGTATCCCAGAGTCTCGGGCCAGGAGCTCACACCAGTGGGGAAGCTGAGGCACAGGAGAGCCATGACACTCAAAACACATCTAGGGACACTGCTGCCAGCAGCAGCCAAGGGCCAGTACAGTGAAGCTGAAGCCATCTGACCCCAAAAGAGCCTCTGGGGTGGACAAGCCTCTGGGGTGGACACTGCTCCACCAGAGCAGGATGCTCTGTGGGATTTTGTTCCTGTCCTGGTGCCAGCAAACCTCTCACCTTGCAGCCTCTGTGCCCACAGCACAGGACACCTTTTAGGCTTGTTGTCCCTCTGGCTTGTCCTCTTCATCCCAAAATCTGCCTAGCCCCTCTGCTTTGTGGGTGACAGCAGTGACCAGGGATCAACTCAGTGGGACAGCGAGCAGCCTCCATGCCCATGACAGGGGACACCCACATGCTGGGGACCACTGATGCTGGCTGCTCAAAGCAGGGGCATTAGCTGGCTGTGGGGTGACAGGGTCAGAGCTGAAGGGTGGTGGCTGCAGCACCCCACAGTGCAGCACCCACAAAGGTCAATCTTCTCTTCTTCAATGTCCAGATGGGATGGGACGGGACAGGATGGGACGGGACAGGATGGGATGAGGCAGGATAGGATGAACCACTCTCCCTATAGCCTTGGGGGACTCTGGCATTCTGCCTGTCTTCACCCTGATGTCCCCCACACCTCCCCCCAAGCCACAGCTTCCCGCTCCTGGC
Source organism: Dryobates pubescens (assembly GCF_014839835.1). Classification (NCBI taxonomy): domain Eukaryota; kingdom Metazoa; phylum Chordata; class Aves; order Piciformes; family Picidae; genus Dryobates; species Dryobates pubescens. Next base: position 3,852,148 of record NC_071647.1, on the reverse strand, counting down.
CAATAAATAATTCAGGGGTGAGGCAGAGACGGCGGCGAGACACCGCTGACGGCGTCTCCACGTCTAAAAATAGCAGCTGGGGGGGGAGAGGCAGACATGGGCTGCTCAGGGTGGTCCAGCCCCATGGCAAGCAGGCAGGGGGAGCAGTCACCAGTGTAATGAATGTGTCAGGCTCAGCTTGTCAGGGCTACAGCTCTGGGGCATGGCTGGAGGCATGTGGGGACACCGTGGGGTAGGTTCCACGGGGCTTGCAGGTGGCACTTCTCCTGGTCCTCTTGAACTGCCCCACCAGCAGTGGGTGATGGTGGGGCTGGGCAGGAGGGTGCTGGGTGTGGGATGGGTGGATGAGTTGAGTCAGGGAGGGGCACTGGGTCAATGCCTGCCTGCAGCCAGCACCACGGGCCTGATCCCACCCAGCCCCTTGTGCTTGAGGGTCTCCTGGTGACTCTGGCCCCTCCTCAGCTCAGTGTCCCACTCCCTGTCCCCATCCCCAGCATGGGGCAAGGGAGGAAGAAGGCACATGGCCACTGGACCCCACAGGCCACAAGTAACAGCCTGGGTTAGCCAGGGTCATGGGAGCCTCCCCCTCTGTCACCCACAGCCTGCATGCACCCTGCTCCCTCCTCCATCCCTCCTCCTCCCTCCCACAGCTGCTTTGTTCCCTTGCTCACCACCCGGCACCCAGCACCCCACTGCCAGCACCCAGCACCCCCCACCGTGAGCCTGAGGCTGCAGCTGAAGCCGGTAAGTGCAGGGGGAAGGGGAAGAGGGAAGGGGCGTCCAGTGGCATTACCATGAGGGGCAGCCTGGCACTGCCACCCAGAGACACTCAGAGCCATCCAGGCCACACAAGGGTGTCCCCCACAGCCCTCCCCATCCCCAAGGGGCAGAGAGGGACAAAGCTGCAGCTGCACCATGGCTTCATGGTGTGTTGGATGCTCTTTTGAGGGTTGGTTCTTTTCCCTTTTCTGCCTCAAATCTTTAGGTTGTGTTTCTTCACTAATTCCTGCCTGGCAAACAAGGGGGCTTGACCTGCTCTTGCTTCTGCAACAGGAGCCAGGTGCCAGGAGCAGGAACAAGGGGCAGGGCAGATGGGGAGCAGCATTTGGGGGTCTAGATTCAGGACTAGTCCCACAGAGCTGCCTCTGGCCAGGCAGGATAGGGGGGGTTCAGCTGCTGAGGTTGGGAATGTTGCTGCTTTTCCCGGACACCAGCTGTAGGAGCCCGACCTGAGTCTGCTGGGAGCGCCTTAGCTTTGGCACCAAGCTTTTCACCAGCATCACCTCGTTCCCTTCCCCACCATCCTCACGGGAGCAGGTCCCCGAGCCCAGCCAGTGCCTCACTCCCCTCCACAACGATTGCGTTTGGGTCACTTTTTCCAATCCCTCCCCTCTCCGTGCGCCAGCGACGTCGCTGCTTGCCGCTGCCCCATTGGTGCTCTCGTCCCTACGGGGGCCCGGCCATCGATTGGCTTTGATTAATCCACGCCGGGCTCCCGAATGCCCTTCGCAGCCACATGTCTCCCACCCGCCTGGCCGAATGCCTGCGTGCCTGCGTGGGTGATGCCGCGGCCCCGGTGCTGCGCCCTCCGTGCCGCTCGCTGCCCGGCCGTGCAGGGTTGGGGGCCCCCATGGTGGACACCCGGACTTCGAGGCTCAGCTGCCGCCTGGGGCGCCGGGCAAGCTGCAGGCAGGTAGGAGCAGGGAACCCTCCCGACGTGTGGGACCCACCAGTGGCGCAGGGCTGTGGGACGTGGGATGGCTGCTCCTGGTGGGATGGGGTTGTGGGGTTGGATCTTCTCTGAGTCACGGCACCAGGAAGCCCCTGAACCCTTGAATAAGGTGGGTGTCAGTGCAGGAAGAATGAGGCCCTTCTTCCAGAAGTGTCGTGGTGGTGCCCATCACTGTGGCCTCGGGGCACACAGAACCTCCTGTCTCTTCTCCTTCACAGCCCAGCAAAAAGGACCCTTTTAGGTGGGGGCTCAGTGCCAGGAGAGAGCACTGAGGTGCCCCTTGCCCTCCTGCACAGATGGCACTGGTGGCCAGCACTGCAGGGACATAAAGGGGACAACAGAGCAGCAGGGGCAGGCAGGGAAGATCCAGCTGTCCCCAGCTCTGAACAAGTCACCATTTCTCAGCACCCAAAGTGGGACAGCCCCAGCCCTCCTGGTCCCCAGTGCCTTTCGCTTCATCCCCAGGTGGCTTCTGGGCCCATCGGGAGATGGTGTTGGTCCTGGAGGGAGGAGCTGGAACATGTGAGGGACTCACTGGTGCCAGAGGAGCATGTCCCCATGAGGGCAGACAGACCTGGGGACACATGACAATATGAGAGGCTGCCTGTGCACGTGAGATGGTGTTTGCATGTTGGTGGCCACAGGTCACCCCTCCCTGAGGATGCTCAGATGGGAGATGGGCATTGCCCAAGGCTAGGCTTTGCTGCCTGTGGCCCAAGCTGCCCCCTCTGCTTGGAGGACAACTGTGCTAGAGGGACATCAAGGGGAAGGCTAAGAAAGGCACCATGATGGCTTGTGGGATGCCCAATGTGCCATTTCCTTTGGGGCCAGGCCATGTCACACACATGGGAGTACATCTCCAATATGTTTGCTCCCATAGCCCTGAGCCAGGGACACCCAGCAGCTCCCAGGCTGGTGGCACAGAACTGAGGGCAGGAGGCACAAGGCACTTTGCTGGCACAGGGTCTGAAGCAGGTAAACAGCTGCCCCAAGGAGCTTTGGCCATCAGAGACAAACAAAGGGCCAGGCAGACCTTGGTGCCAGGCCATAGTGGGCAACTTACTTTGTGGCCTCACACATATGAAGGTGAAAAGGGTGTAGCAAACCCATTGCACAGTCCTCACTGCCCTACCAGCACGTGGGAGCCCCTTGCCTGTCTGCAGGCATTATCCAACCTCACTCCTGATCTGCCATCCTTCTCACACCCATCCCCTGGCAGGTGCTGTCCCTGGGTGCTGATGTCCTCCCCGAGTACAAGCTGCAGGCGCCACGCATCCACCGATGGACCATCCTGCACTACAGCCCCTTCAAGGCCGTGTGGGACTGGCTCATCCTGCTGCTGGTCATCTACACAGCCGTCTTCACCCCCTACTCGGCAGCCTTCCTGCTCAACGAGGAGCAGGTGGAGGAGAAGCACTGGGACTGCAGCTACTCCTGTGACCCACTCAACATCATTGACCTTATCGTGGACATCATGTTCATCGTGGACATTGTCATCAACTTCCGTACCACCTACGTCAACATCAACGACGAGGTGGTGAGCCACCCCGGCAAGATTGCCATCCACTACTTCAAGGGATGGTTCCTCATCGACATGGTTGCAGCCATCCCCTTTGACCTGCTCATCTTCCGCTCCGGCTCCGATGAGGTAAAGCCTGGGCCTGGAAGTCTGTCAGGACAGGAGGGGACTCATGGGTGGATAGCGGGGGGATGTATGGGAGAGAAAGAGAGGGATAAGTGGTGGATGGCTGGGTCTGCAAGGAGAGGGGTGGTCAGTCAAAGGGATGGACAAGGATGTCCTTACAGGTTTTCGTGAAGCAGCTGGCACCTGGGATTTTACTAAGTAGGGTCAAACAGTGACACAGACCCTGCTGGAAGTGTCTAACTGGACCTGCTCCCCTTGCTGGGGCTGACCCAGCAGAGCAGGCTAGCAGCTAGGTTTAGGGACTGGCCCCACATGCAAAGAAAGCCAAATCTGGGGTCACATTGCCAGCCAGACTCAAAATAGTTGGCAATGAGATGCCTCATGTGGTTACTGAGTACCTGGAAGCCCTGAGAGCCTGTGGGATGGGGTGAAAGGCAGCTACAGTTGGCAAAGTGAGGACCCATGAGGAAACATGGGGTTGGCCTTGGGGTCTTTCACTTGCTCACTTGTAATCCCAGAGCCTCTTGCCTTTATGGTCAGCAGAGGGAAACTGTCTTTTATGTAGCATGATTCATCTAGCCTGCTTCAGATGTCACCTCCAGGGCAAGGTGATTCATGCTCTAGAAATGCATTTTCATCCTTCAAAGGGAGCGTGGCTGGGCTGCAGGCATGTCTCTGACCAGATTTATGCCCTGCTTACCTCTGAGGCTTCTCACCTCTCTCTGTCCTGCAGACCACCACCCTCATCGGCCTCCTGAAGACCGCTCGGCTGCTGCGCCTGGTGCGCGTGGCCCGCAAGCTGGACCGCTACTCCGAGTACGGCGCAGCTGTGCTCTTCCTGCTCATGTGCACCTTCGCCCTCATCGCCCACTGGCTGGCCTGCATCTGGTACGCCATCGGCAACGTGGAGCGGCCCTACATGGAGCACAAGATCGGCTGGCTGGACAACCTGGGCGACCAGATCGGCAAGCGCTACAACGACAGCGACCTCTCCTCCGGCCCCTCCATCAAGGACAAATACGTCACTGCCCTCTACTTCACCTTCAGCAGCCTCACCAGCGTGGGCTTTGGAAATGTCTCACCCAACACCAACTCCGAGAAGATCTTCTCCATCTGCGTCATGCTCATTGGCTGTGAGTGCCTGCCTGTGTTCCTCGTGTCCCCCTCCCTGCTTTGGAGGCTGAAGGGGCTGCTCTGTGGAGAAGCAGGGAGAGGCACACCAGGCTGTGGCATGTGGGGTTTTAGGAGACCATCTCCCTCTGCCTGTGCCTCTTCTGAACAGACAAATAGCTGGATAGAAAAATGAGTTTCAGAAACCCACTGGTTTCAGGTCCATGGGAAATACAGGCTGTAGAAAGCTGCTGGCTGCAGGTCTGAGGTAGGTGGACGTGCCCTGCTGACTCCTGCCCTCTCGTTGCAGCTCTGATGTATGCCAGCATCTTTGGCAACGTCTCCGCCATCATCCAGCGCCTGTACTCGGGCACTGCTCGCTACCACACGCAGATGCTGCGGGTCAAGGAGTTCATCCGCTTCCACCAGATCCCCAACCCCCTGCGCCAGCGCCTGGAGGAGTATTTCCAGCATGCCTGGTCCTACACCAACGGCATCGACATGAATGCGGTGAGTGCGGGGCAGGGACCCCCCATGGCCTCGTGGCGCTTTGTCCTGAACAACTCAGAACCTGGCTTTGGGTTCACCCAAAGGTTTCCATCCTTTTGAGCAGCATGGAGAAGAGGCAAGAGAATCACAGAATGTGCTGGGCTGGAAAGGACCCTTGAAGGTCACCTTGTCCAACCCCCCTGCAGTCAGCAGGGACATCTCCAACTAGATCAGGTTGCTCAGGGCCCCATCAAATTTGAGCTTGAATGTCTCCAGGGATGGGCCCTCAACCACATCCTTGGGCAACCTGTTCCAATATTTCACCACTCTCATAGTAAAGAACTTCCTCCTGATGTCCAGCCTAAATCTCCCCTGCTCCAGTTTCAAGCCAGTGCCCTTCATCCTATCACCACAAGTCCTTCTGAACAGTCCCTCCCCAGCCTTCCTGTAGGTCCCCTGCAGATACTGAATGTCAGAAGACTTGGGAGGCTGGTCACAGAGTCTGTCTGCCCCTTCACCTCCTGCATCTCCCTGTCTCCTTTTCCCTCTCTGCCTGCCCATCCCTCCACATCTACCCAGAGGTTTTTCAGGGCCACGAGGGCATTTCTTGTCCAGAGAGCAGGTTCAGTGCCAGCACCACTGGTGAGGAGCTCAGAACCCTCGCTGGCGCCGAGCACTTTCAGGCCGGTGTCTGCGGTGTCCCAGAGCCGCGGAGCCGGTATCGATCCAGCTCCTCTCCACAGCGCCGGTTGCTAAGCAAAGTGCATCCTGCTCTCAGCAGCAGGGAAAGGAGGGCATTTAAATAAACCTCGATCCATTTTAATTAGAGCCCAGAGAGGAGGCTGTTTGTTAGCAAAGGGGGATCAATGGCGGAGCCGCGCTGGACAGGCGCCGTGTCTCCAAGCTCGGTGGGGAGACTTGTGCTGATGGTGCCAGGGCACTGAGGAGGGGGCTCAGATGGGGAATTCTGGGCTGGCAATGGCATGGCAGGACTTGGCTCATGGCCACAGGGTTCACTGCTGGCTTGGGTGGCTGCAAGAAGAATGAGAAAGAGAGGGAGTCAGGAAGATGGGGCCAGACTCTGCTCAGTGGCCCCCGGGGACAGGACAGGAGGTGGTGGACATGAACATAGGAAGTTCCATTTAAACATGAGGAGGAACTTGCTTACTTTGTGGGTGGCAGAGCACTGGAGCAGGCTGCCCAGATAGGTGGTGGAATCTCCATCTCTGGAGTCATTTGAAGCCCAGCTGGATGTGTTCCTGCATGACCTGCTTCAGGTGATCCTACTCTGGCAGGATATGGACTTGATCTTCAGAGGATCCTTCCAACCCCTGCCATCCTGTGATTCAGTGAATGAGGAAGGACAGGGCAAGCAGAGAGATGGGACCTGTTAGTCTGCTCACTCCCAGCTCATGATGCCTTTTTTCCTAAGATGTGATCTTCTCCATCCCTGGGCACTACCAGGACATGGATTTGCATGAATCCAACCTCTCTGTCTTCAGCTGCTGCTGCCTCTTTAAACAACTGGGCAGCATTTGGGACTTTGCAGCTGGGAGAGCTCTCCCTTGGGCTGGACACTGGTGGCAGTGACAAGAAGCAAGGCCATGGCACACAACCAAGCACAGGTTCTCTTGGATTAGTGCAAACCCAGGTCACAAATTCCCTGCCATGAGCTGAGCTCACAGCCTGGATGTGCCACGGCTCTCAGCAGTTCCTGCTGGCTGCTGCTGAGACACAACCCGATCCAATCAATCATCTCACAGCCTGATCAATGTATCCACCCCTGATTTCCCAGTAGGGAAACTAAGGCACTGCTGCCAGCCTGGGAGATCAGGAGTGAGCCAGGAATGTGTTGTACTCGCCAACCCCAGCCTGGTTGTCCCAGATTTGGCCACCATCAGGATGTGAGAAGAGAGCAAAGAGACCCCAAGGCCATAAAACCCTCAAACCCAGGCAGATCTTACCCTGGCATCACAAGCCATTGGTGGCAGCTACCTTCTCTGTGTTGCAAGTTCTATCTTGATTTCACCTCCAGATTTAGCATTAGAATCACAGAACCATAGAAGTTGGAAGACACCTTGAGATCATCAAGTCCAACCACTCACCCAGAGCTCACAATTGCACCACTGCTGCTAAGCCACTGCCACCAAACCATGTCCCTCAGCACCACATCCAGGTGGCTTTTCAGTACTTCCAGTTCAAATCCATGTCCAGCCATGCTCTTCCTGCTCGTGTGCTCATGTGAGGTGTTTGCTCTGGGTGTATCTAGCTGTTGCTGCACACAGCTGGCCCCTGCTGCTTCTTGCCATTCAAGCAGGTGCTGTTTAATTAGGGCAGCACCTCATTACCAGCTTGTGCTCTCCTTCAGCCAAGATTAGTGGGTGGAAAGATGAAAAGGGAGATGTGCCACCAGTGAGTATGAATAGATTGATCTGCTTGTTATTATTTATTGCTTGGAAGTGCTCTCATCACTGGCCACATGTGGCACAAGCCAGGGACAGGCAGGAGTCCACCAGGGGAAGATGGATGCCTCATCCCTGGAAGTGTTTACAGGAACACAGGCTCACAGGATGTTAGGGGTTGGAAGGGACCTGTGAAGATCATCCAGTCCAAACCCCCTGCCAGAGCAGGACCATAGAATCTAGCACAGGTCACACAGGAACACATCCAGATGGGGCTTGAAAGTCTCCAGAGAAGGAGACTCCACAACCTCTCTGGACAGCCTGTTCCAGCGCTCTGTGACACTCACAGTGAAGAAGTTCCTCTTCAGGGTGAGGTGGAACCTCCTGCACTGGAGTTTATATCCATTACCCCTTGTGTTTAAGACCAGACTGGATGAGGCCTTGAGCAACCTGGTCTAGTGGGAGGTGCCTCTGCCCATGGCAGGGGGGGTGCAACTGCATGATCTTTAAGGTCCCTTCCAACTCAAGCCAACGAGGATGGTGAGAGGCCTCGAGCACAAGCCCTACAAGGAGAGGCTGAGGGAGCTGGGATTGTTTAGCCTGGAGAAGAGGAGGCTCAGAGGAGACCTTTTTGCTGTCTGCAACTCCCTGAAGGTTGATTGTAGCCAGGTGGGGGTTGGTCTCTTCTCCCAGGCAACCAGCACCAGAACAAGAGGACACAGTCTCAAGCTGTGCCAGGGGAGGTTTAGGCTGGAGATGAGGAGAAAGTTCTTCCCAGAGAGAGTTGTTAGCTGTTGGAATGTGCTGCCCAGGGAGGTGGTGGAGTCCCCATCCCTGGAGGTGTTCAAGAGGGGACTGGACATGGCACTTGGTGCCATGGTTTAGTCATGAGGTCTGTGGTGACAGCTTGGACTTGGTGATCTTTGAGGTCTCTTCCAACCTTGGTGATTCCGTGATTCTCTGATGAACAGAAGATGTCCCCAGCTCTGGCTCTCTGGGTTCAAGGACTCCTCCTTTGGTGCCACCAGGTGATGCTGTGTGTCACACAGCCTCCCAGGGCTACCGTGGCAGCCTGGTGGCATCTCGCTCTCTGCTCTTCTCAGGTGCTGAAGGGTTTCCCTGACTGCCTGCAGGCAGACATCTGCCTCCACCTCAACCGCACGCTGCTGCAGAACTGCAAGGCCTTCCGAGGGGCCAGCAAAGGCTGCCTGCGAGCCCTGGCCATGAAGTTCAAGACCACCCACGCGCCACCCGGAGACACCCTGGTGCACTATGGGGATGTCCTCACCACACTCTACTTCATCTCCCGGGGCTCCATCGAGATCCTCCGGGAAGACATTGTGGTGGCCATCTTAGGTGGGAAAGTCCTTCCTTCTGGGAGGGAAGGGGTGGTGGAGCCATGGGGGATGGAGGGGGGATGAGTGAAGGGCGATGAGCAAAGGGTTGTCAGGTGAGGGGAGAAGGCCTTCTCTACATCCTGGAGAAGGGAAAGCTGTTCCTCAGCACCTGGCTGGTCACCACAGCAGTGGACAGGGAATGGAGGATCCCAGGCAGATGTCAGGAGTGAGTAGAGCAGAGCATGGCTCAGCAGTACCCAGCCATCACTGATGACTCACTGGCATGGCTTGGTCTCTCCAGTTCTGCAATCCCCAGAGTCCACAATCAGGGTCAGGGTTGCTGAGCATCCCCTTGTCCATGAGCCTCACAATGGAGGTGTGCTGGTGCAGTGCCTCTGGAACTGGGGTGGGTGTCCACACCCTGCTAATGAGCTGTTTGTTGGCACAGGGAAGAACGACATCTTTGGGGAGCCCATCAGCCTCTATGCCCGCCCAGGGAAGTCCAATGCTGATGTGAGGGCCCTGACCTATTGTGACTTGCACAAGATCCAGCGGGAGGACCTGCTGGAGGTCTTGGACATGTACCCAGCCTTCTCTGACAACTTCTGGAGCAACTTAGAGATCACCTTCAACCTGCGAGATGTGAGTGCCAGGGCTGTCCTAGGGAGGGATGTGGTCAGTGCCTTGAATTTGGCAAGTGGGAGGGCTGAAGCAAGGATGTCAACAGATGCTCCTCACTCTGTTTGGTGGTGGATTGGCCAGCAGCCATGTTTCTCAAGGCACACTCCATGGGGCTGTGATTTCCCCCACAGCCCAGCAGGCACAAGCATACTGCACATTCCTCAGCTCCACCAGCCATGTTGGTAGTACTCTGCTCTGTAGCAGCTGTAAATCACCTCCAGGACTACTGCAGCCTGGGCAAGTGGGTTTGCAATCCATGGAAGGCTTGGAGCATTTTTGTCATTGCTATTTGACACTTAAACTTTATGACTGGACTTTGTCCTTTCCTGATCTTTCTTTCAGAGACCCTTGCCTAGTAAAACAGAAAAGGAAGTCACATTTCTTCTATGTCCTGTCCCACCACATGATGTCCTGCCCCACCTCAGGGTCCTCATGGCCCTGACACCCTCAACTCAAACTGAGAGCACTGAGGCAAACCTCTAGGATAACCTTGACCTGTGCCACCTGTCCAGGAGTCACTGAGTAGGACAGGGCAGTGAGGGAGAGCCAGAGGTAGTTGGAGACCTGCCCTAGAAGGATGCTGAATGGGCTGTATCCCACATGGCCATGGCACCCATGTATAAGATGTGGCTCTTATGAGTGAGACATAGCACCCATGAATGGGCATTAGCTGGCCATGGCATCCATGGGTGGGTATTGGTACCCATGGACAGGACATGGCATCCATGGATGAGCATTGGCATCCAGGGATTGAGAGGAAAATGACTGAAATTGTGCAGGGGAGGTTTAGATTGGACATTAGGAAAAAAATATTTCCTGAAAGAGTGTCCAGGCATTGGCAGAGGCTGCCCAGGGAGGTGGTGGAGTCACCATCCCTGGAGGTGTTCATGAAACCTGTGGGCATGGCCCTTGGGGACATGGTTTAGTGGCCATGGTGGTGCTGGGTTGATGGTTGGACTGGATGATCTTAGAGGTCTTTTTCAACCAAAACAACTCTCTGATTCCATGGATACAGAATTAACCAGGCTGGAAAATACCTCTGAGATCATCAAGTCCAACCTCTCACCCAACACCATCTGATCAACTAAACCATGGCACCAAGGGCCTCATCCAGGCTCTTCCTAAACACCTCCAGTGACAGCGACTCCACCACCTCCCTGGGCAGCACATTCCAATGGCCAATCTTTCTTTCTGTGAAGAATTTCTTCCTAACATCCAGCCTGAACCTCCCCTGGCTGGCACACAAACCCCTGGCCCTGGTGACCATTCCCTCTCGCCCCTCAGGCAGACAGCGTTCCGCGCTCACCGCTCAGCGAGGAGTATGACTGCACCTACCGCCGCTCGCACCGCCGCAAGCACTCCCTCTGCCAGCCCAACAAGCCAGGTGAGGCCCCCAGCGCCAGCAGAGCCTGGCCTGCAGGGCTGGTGAGCAGCAGCATCCTTTAATTACTGCCCTGGCAAGTCCCCAAAGCTGCTGTTGCCTCCACCCCTGCAGACCAGCCTGTATCTCCCTTCCTCGGGGACACCCGTGCTGCCTTCCCTCCCTCTCCTTAGGATGTCCCAGCCCTACAGGCACCCTAAAGGGGATGTTGGCTGATTTTCCATGTGTGATGCTCCCCAGATTAACCTCTTGTGCTGCCCCACAGACCCAGACACGGGCATCTCTGATGCAGAGCAGTATCACACCTACTCAGAGCTCACCAACCCGCAGGAGCCGCTGAGTAAGGACCAGTGGGATGACCTGGGCAGCAGCACCACTCCCTGCTCCCAGACCAGCGATGATGAAGCCAAGACTGGCAGCCCAGTGAAAGCAGAGCCCTTCCCCACGTCCAGAAAGGATGACTTGGCTCTGCCCACGTTCAGCCTCGTCACCACCAGCACTGGCGACAGGGAGGCTGGCAAGCAGGCAGCGCAGAGCAGCCAGTCCTATGCAGGTATCCACAGCTGCAGCCAAAGCTGCCAGGGGGGCAGTGAGGGATGCTTGGGCTTGGTGGCCTTGTCTTGGTGCAGAGCCAAGCAACTCAACAAAGACTTGAGGGTAGACACACTTGTGACCAAGGGGTTTTGCTGCCTTTTGACCCCAGTAGTGTCTCTTCTGTCCCTGTCACACTCTGCAGTTTCTCCTAGCACCCAGGGATGCCTTTGGGGCTGCCCCAAGGGCCTAATGCTGTGTGCCTTCTATAGGCATGTTGGGTGCCAGTGTGAGGGACTGTCCATGGCTGCCTTGTGTGCCAGGGTGATGGATCCCCAATAAGCACCTCAGGTGCCAGGGTGGTGGACTCTCTCTGAGCATCATGTGTGTCAAGTTGATGGCTCTCCATGAACATGTTGGCTGGTGGACTCACCTCCATGACAGTGGGGCTGGAGGATGCAAGACAGAAGTGCTGAGATATCTGTTCTCCTTCCAGCCACCCCCCTGGACATCCCCAACATGTTCACCTTCTGGGAGGACAGAAGGCCAAACCACGACCCAGAGTCTCTGCAACACATCTCCTTGGTACAGAGCTCCAGGGACGTTCCCCTGCACAGCGACCACAGGCCAGGGCAGATTGAGTCCAGGCTGGAGCTCCTGCAGGCCCAGCTCAGCAGGTAGGCAGGTCCCTCGTGCACAGTGTTGGAGACCAGCCAGAGGGTCTCTGGGCTGTCACCTTCTACTTTCCAGGAGTAACTGCAGTGGACTCTGTGCAGCAGATGCCAGCTCCTGACCCCTTGGGTCTCCAAATTCCTTGGGGAGGTGGTGGCAGCACTTGGTAAAGGCAACATCTTCTCAAACTGCAAGTCCTGGCCCTGGTTCCAGCCCAGCACCTCATGTGCTGCTGTGTCACCACTTCTGGGAACTGCTGCTTTGCTATTGCCTTCAAACTCAGTGCAGTCACAGACATGAAACCACCCACAGCCTGAGCCCTTTGCAGGCTTCCTCTTCCTGCTGCAGGGGCTGCAATTGAGCCTCATGCACATTGTGGCCCTCTAAAGAAGAGGGGTAGGGGGAACACAATGATTTTTGAACCAGAACGAAGAGCCCACACTGAGTCCCTGTTACAGGAAGGGTCTGGAGGTGCTGGAAGGTGTCCAGAGAAGGGCCACGAGGATGAGCAGAGGGCTGGAGCTGCTCTGCTGTGAGGACAGACTGAGGGGGTTGGGGTTGCTCAGTCTGGAGAAGAGAAGGCTCCCAGGAGACCACCTTGTGGCCTTCCAGTATCTTAAGGGGGCCTACAAGAAAGCTGGGGAGGGACTTTTTTGGGTGTCAGGGAGTGATAGGACTGGGGTGGGTGGAAAAAAATAGAAATGGGTCAATTCAGATTGGATGTTAGGAAGAAGCTCTTTGCCATGAGGGTGGTGAGAGACTGGCACAGGTTGCCCAGGAAGGTGGTGCAAGCCTCGTCCCTGCAGGTGTTTAAGGCCAGGCTGCAGGTGGCTGTGAGCAACCTGCTGTAGTGTGAGGTGTCCCTGCCCATGGCAGGGGGAATGGAACTGGCTGATCCTTGAGGTCCCTTCCAACCCTGGCAATTCTATCATTCTATGATTCTATGATGTTGCATTATAGGTCAGATCCTGACATCTGCCAGTCTTAGAGCCCCAGGTGTTACTGGAAGTGTTTAACAACATCAACATTTGCATCTTTTCATAGGATCACAGGATGTTAGGTGTTGGAAGGGACCTTCAAAGATGATCAAGTCCAACCCCCCTGCCAGAGCAGGACCACAGAATCTAGCACAGTGCCCCACTGAGGACTTGCAGTGCCCCCAGTAAAGATTTCCCAGTGCCCCACTAAGGACTTGCACTGACACAGGTTCAGAAGGTTAAAATAATTGATAGGTTTCATTTATTAAAGCAACAGGTACAACAGATTTGGGATTGCTGATGATAAAGTCACTGACTGCAAGTGATGGAGCTCGAGTTAGTAAATCCCAGGTACCAACCAACACAGTCAGAGATGCAGATCTTTGCAACAGCTCCAGCAGATCATAGAAATGCAGCCAGAGTTCAGCTGTCTATTCAATAGGCAAATCTTACCAAGAAGGGTCCTTGTCTTGGGTGAAGGAAGAGCAGCACAGTCCATCCTCATCTCTGCTAAATCCATAGTCATGCCCCCCAGAGATGTTCCTTTCAGGGATTTTTCACCCTTATCTCCACAAGACTCCCTCCTTCAGCCATTTGGCTGGTCTTGCCCCTGTGCTGGGCACTGATGAGGCCACACCCTGAATACTGGGTTCAGTTTTGGGCCCCTCACTACAAGAAAGACTTTGAGAGGCTGGAGCAGGTCCAGAGAAGGGCAACAAACCCGGGGAAGGGTCTGGAAAGCAGGGCTAGTAAGGAGCAGCTGAGGGAGTTGGGGGTGTTGAGCATGGAGAAGAGAAGGCTGAGGGGAGACCTCATTGCTCTCTACAGCTGCCTGAAAGAAGGCTAGGGTGAGGTGGGGTTGGCCTCTTCTCCCTAGTATCAGGTGATAGAACAAGAGGAAATGGCCTGAAATTGTGCCAGGGAAGGTTTAGGTTGGAGATTAGGAAAAATTTCTTTCCTGCAAGAGTGGTCAGGGATTGGAACAGGCTGCCCAGGGAGGTGGTGGAGGCACCATCCCTGGAGGTGTTCAAGAATGTGTGGCCATGGCACCTGGGGACATGGATTAATGGCCATGGTGGTGGTGACAGTTGGACTTAATCTTAGAGCTCTTTTGCAATCCAGTCAATTCTATTTCCAGAGGTAACATAAATATCTCTTGCTTGCAAGCATCTCAACCTTGCTCCTGAAGCATGCTCAATTAACTTGTGCTCCTGTCCCACCAAGCTGGGCAGTTATCCCACAGGTTTAAGGGCCCCAGGCAGCACCCAGGCTCTGCCACCCATGGCTGCTGCCCATGCTAAGCTCATTTTCAGTGTCTCACCACCGTGCCATCCCCTGCAGCAGGAAGAGATCTCCTACCTACTCTGTAAGCACTGCCAGGACTGTTTCCTGCGAGGGGAACTGTGTCCACTCCGACCATAGTTTCATAGAATCATACCATCAATAAGGCTGGAAAAAGACCTCAAAGATCATCAAGTCCAACCTGTCACCCAACACCTCCTCACTACTAAACCATGGCACCAAGTGCCACATCCTCATCTCACTCAAGGACAAGGCAAAAGGAAGGTCCCTTCCTTGTTCTCCTATTCTGTTTCCTTCTATTCCTAAGTAAAAAATGGTTGGCATCAACCTGCCTTGCTCCCATCTGTCAGCACAGGCAGCTGGCCTGGAGAATTGATCCAGATTAAAACTAACCATTGCAATTTTTTCCCTGCTCCGGGGTAGTTTTAGCTTTATTCAGTTCCCTGCTTTAGATCCCAGTGTAGCTCCGCAAAAAAAAACTGGGCAGAGGATGATTAAGTGTGGCAGGAGAGAAAGGGCAGGATTGATCTCTCTGTGGCAGTGCTAGTTTGAAGCTCTGCTAAAAACCTCACCAAGCAGCGCTAGGCAAAGCATCATCACCCTCGGGCAGCGGAATTGGAACCTCCTCCCCAGTGTCTCCCCTCCCAGCTGCCGGGCTGGCTCCCAGGGGATGATGCGGGCTGCACGGCACTGACGCTGGGCTGCTCTGTCCCCAGGCTGGAGTCCAGGATGTCGTCAGACATTAATATAATCCTGCAGCTCCTGCAGCGCCAGCTGTCCCAAGTGCCGCCCGCGTACAGCCCCATCTCACCCTCCTCCCACAACCTGGCCATGTACGGCATCCTCCCGCGGAGCCTGGAGCCGCTCGCCCCCTGTGCACCCCCAGAGGACAAGGAGAGGACAGCCCCCGAGCAGGTAAGACCACTCCTCCTGGCTCCTGATCTTCCTTTTGCCCTGAGCAGACAGGTCCTGGAGAGCCAGCTGTTCCCTTCAGCCTCCTCACAAACAAAGCACCGGTGGGTCCGGGCAAAGCCCTGAGGTCTTGAAGTGGGAGTAGATCTACCTGGGGATACTTCTGCCCAGAGCCTCGCTGGTTTCAGGACACAGCCTGCCATCTCCAGCACTACCAGGTTGCCCCATCCATAGGCGAGGAGCTGAGTTCCTCTGCTCTGAGGCTTCCTCGGGCAAAAAAAGAGTAACATTTGGGGGCTTGGAGCCTGCAGGGGTGAGGAGAGAATGTGGCTACTTTGTTTTGCTTCTTATCTCCTTTGCCAACAGAGCCCAAGCTACACGGAGGTAGAAAAGTTCCACTTGCAATCCAGGGACTCCTTGTCAAGCAGGATGCACCTTGCTACGGCATCTGACGAAACCATGACGGTCTACTCCGAGCAGGAGCACCATTCCTCATCTCTCCCAAACCCAGAGCCTCCTCCCCACCAAAAGGCACCAAACAGCCAGGGACTCTTGCGGGGCTGTCGTTTCCCTTCCCTCCCTGAGCACTTGGAGGCATCTCCTGAGCATCAGGACATTCAGAGACACCTCTCCGACCCAGTGCTTCCTGGCAGTTAAGAGACGTGGAGGCTGTGAAGCAAGTCAGGAGGGACCTCAACTGCGAGCAAGCTCAGTTGATGTTGGTTTTGACTGCAAGAGTAAGACAGAGGACAATGCCATTGGCTCAGGGGTATAATTTGTAGCTGTCTTCTGCCACCATGAAAGGAAGCGTAGAGTGGCTGGCTTCCAAGGTCAACGTTTTCCAGCGGTTCCCATAGAGTAGATTTCATTTGCACATTATAGTGAACCCAGAGCAGTTCATTCTTCTGGCCACCAAGAAGCTGGCTAGGCCAAATGGTACCCACCACCTCTTCCTTGCCAAGGCTTCCTCTAGAGAACAGCGCACGCCAAGTGAACCACAGCAACCAGAGGAGAGCAAATCCAGGCCACTTTGCTGTCAGCTCTTCGGAGCAGGGACCATTGGGTGGTACTGGGCTGTGGGAGCCTGTGGGCATTACAGAAAGGGTAGTCACCAGAGGAGGAGGAGGAGATCTCCACAGTGCAGTGCTGCAGGGAGCTGCAGTTGGGAAGCCCAGGATAAGGACAGAGGACAGAAGCTATCCTTGTCCTGCTTGACTGCCACTGAGAAACTGAGGGCCAACAGCCCCCTGCCACTGCAGCATGCTTCAGCACGAGTTCTAGGGCACTGACTTCTCCAGCAAGGCCAGCTGCCACCTTGCAGAACCCAACACACACCCCACAACTCCCCAGATAAACCCCACTGGTCACCGGCCTGGGCATAAAGCACAAAACTCAAAAGCACAATCCTGGAAAGCTGAAAAGCCCCAGACCCCTCACCTCCAGCCTTTCCTTCCAGCTTCTCTCTTTTGATAAAGGTTTGATAGGTGCTTCCTCCTCCCCAGCAGGCTCCTGCAGCATTCCCCATAGGAGAAGCTCACGTAGCACTGCCGCCTTGCCCTTCGGTTAGATGCTGTGACAGTCCTAGGCCACCTGCTCAAGTAATCTATCCAGCTCCCTTTGAGAGTAGTAAAACTGTGAGCATCTCTTTCTCTGGAGTTTTAGTGTACACTTTGCTAATAAAGATGTTTTTGGCACCTAACATGGGTGACAGCCGTGTTTGTTGGGAGCATCGGTGAATTCATCCCCAGCAGTACAAAGCACAGGTGCTCATCTGCACAGACCCAAGAAAAGGCTGTGGTCAAACCTCAGGTACCTCAACAAGAGACCGAGGGGTTAATGGAGCCCCGTGCAGGTCTTACAGGTCAAGGATGGGGGCTTGGAAGGCTTTGCTGAGCAATTCTTTCCCTACAGGACGCAGTTCAGGCTCAGCAGGAATTTGCAAAAGCTTTCTACTGGACCAGCCTGCTGCTGTTCTGCTGCATATGAGAAATGACCTCACAAACACACCTCAGGCAAAGATTACACCACGAGACCTGGCAGCAGGTGGGACTTCAGATGAGCACAGCAATGCCTGAAGCCCTAAAGCCCATCCTACATCCCTTGCTGAAGCAAGGCTCCTGTCGAAATGCAACAGTTCCGTCAGGAGGGCTAGAGCCAGCATCACCCACTATGGATACCACAGAGCCGCGAGAGGCAAGAACAGATCTCCTCCGCTCAGTAGGGGGTTAAACCTGCCTCTCACCAGTCGATCTCCCTCTGTGGGGTGATGTCGGGGCTAAAACCAGCCGGCAGCCCTTGCCCAGGCCCCAGGCAGCTACAGTCCCACAAAGGGGTTATTTATAACGCGGGCCGGCCCTGGTTTTGTCTGCCAGCGTCCAGGACACCTCGTCCCCATCCTGTGCGCCCCACCCCGGGCAGGAGCAACCTGGGAAACCAGTGCCCACCCGCGCCCCTTCCCCGAGTACGGTGCCGGGCACTCGCCAATGCTGCCAAAAATAACCCTCCATAGTTAAGGTTCGGTTAATCGGCAGCTAGCCCGTGCCCCTTCACCACTCGGCGGAAGCGGGACCCGAACAAGCGACACCACCGGGGGCCCAAGGCGCGCCCCGGCTGCCTCCGGCTGACGTGACTGACACCACTTCCAGCCAATCCATTGTCAAGAAGGGCTCGAGATCCCACCTCTCTCCACTGCGACCCCCGGTAGCCAGTAAGGTGTCGAGAAGGAGCGTGGCCGCCCCCTGGGGCGGGGACAAGCGCAGCGGTAGGGTATCTCAGCCAGGGGGTGAGCGGCCGTTTGGAATGAAGGGCAAAGAAACCAATAGAAAAATGAAAAGGGTCAAACTGACGGGAAAATTACCCAATAGATGCCCGAGACTCTAAGTGACAGGCCGTATAGCCAACGAGCACGCAGCGGGCGGGGCTCCGCGCGTGGCTTCCGTTCCCGTTGTGTGAGGGGCCGAATCCCAAACGGCCTCCGCGCTGCTCCTGCTGCCGCCGGGGTCTGGAGCCGGGCCTGGGGGCGCGGCGCCGAGCTGCGGCCTCCCCCGCTCCCTGCCACCGCTCCGGCCTCGTTGCGCCCCGGCTGGCCGCGCAGCTTCTCCCCTCCGGCGCGTTTCGCCTTCCCGTTCCCTTCACTCAGGCCCATCTCTCCCCTCCGAGCCCCCCGCCTCGG
This sequence comes from Dryobates pubescens, assembly GCF_014839835.1. Classification (NCBI taxonomy): domain Eukaryota; kingdom Metazoa; phylum Chordata; class Aves; order Piciformes; family Picidae; genus Dryobates; species Dryobates pubescens. The sequence continues at coordinate 3,833,805 of NC_071647.1, read as the reverse complement.
CCAAGACCGGTGTTCCCCTTAGCCCCGCCGCTGCCCGGGGTGCCCTCGGCCGAGCCATGTCGCTGCACGGGAAGCGGAAGGAGATCTACAAATATGAGGCGCCCTGGACCGTGTACGCCATGAACTGGAGCGTCCGGCCGGACAAGCGGTTCCGTCTGGCGCTGGGCAGCTTCGTGGAGGAGTATAACAACAAGGTGGGGAGCGGCGGCGGCGTCCGGGCCCGGCTCTACCGGCATCGGGCAGTGGGGCCGGGACAGAGTGAGGGGGAGGAGAGGGCTGACCCTCTTCATCCTAATGGCTCAAGCGGCTGCCTAGTGCCGGGCACAGCCCCCGCGGTTGATGTCGCTGGAGGGAGTTTTCCTGCCTTGTCCTTGGCACTGGGAACTGATTAGAGCCGTCAGATGTTCCCCTGAAGTGCAGGGTGCCGGCCTAGATTCAGACTCATTTTCCTCCCTCGAGCCCTCAGCTGCTGGGAGACTGAGGGGCTGGGGGTGGGGAGAGCCATGGGTGCTGCTGTTGGCAGCTCCTCGGCCAGAACAAGTCCTTTAGTCCGAGCATACGTGGCCTTACATTTTTCAGTGTGAGTAAAAGTCTACGGCCAGCACTAAAGTTTGTGCATGTACAGGATATGTGAGACTGTGGTGGAAATGTGCTGTTCTGATTATACTTTATTGCTGTGGAGGACTGTTGTGTGGTAACTTTCTCCATAACTTCATAAACGACTCTCACCAATTCCTCAGAACCTTTGCTTTCCTCTGAGAGCAAGGGTGTAATGAGGCTGCTTTCCTCTGAGAGCAAGGGTGTAATGAGGCATGAGATTGTATTTTGGGTGTTTCTCTGCCAGATGTAAGTGGAGAACTTTACACTGGTAGCAGAAACTACCTGTTCACCTCTCCAGGCACTTGTGCAGACATTTCTGAACACACTTTTAATTGTTAGCCTGGTACAATGAACTCACATAAATGGAAGAGAGAGATGAGGAAATAGGTATAGATAGAGAGCATCCTGAAATTTGTGTGAAGCTGAAGGTTTTGCAAGTGCAGCTTTGTGTGTTTATAGCCTGTGTGCTCTGGAGCTTGTATCAAGTTTAACGGAGGAAATAGTTGGTGTCAGAAAGTGTGTTGGGGATTGGGCTTTATGCAGGGATGTAATGAAGTGATGGAGGTGGGGGGAGACATCTCAGGCAGCAGTTGAATTTCTGCCCTTATACTAGCCCTAGACATGCTACTTCTCCAGAGTTTGTAGCTCAGCCAGTAGGATCAGAGGCGACCTCATTGCCCTCTACAACTACCTGAAGGGTGGTTGTAGCCAGGTGGGGGTTGGTCTCTTCTCCCAGGCAACCAGCACCAGAACAAGGGGACACAGTCTCAAGTTGTGTCAGGGGAGGTTTAGACTCGAGGTGAGGAAAAAGTTCTTCACTGAGCGAGTCATTCGTCATTGGAATGGGCTGCCCAGGGAGGTGGTGGAGTCGCCGTCCCTGGAGGTGTTCAAGGGGAGATTGGACGTGGCGCTTGGTGCTATGATCTAGTTGTGAGGTCTGTTGGAACAGGTTGGACTTGATGATCCTTGGGGTCTCTTCCAACCTTAGTTACTGTGATACTGTGATACTGTGAGTAGGCTGTGTGTGAGCTGGCATCTCATACAGGTGAGTACTGCTGTGGGTTTGGGAGTGCTGCTGGGGAAAGGCAGGTCCCTGAGCTTGAGAACTTTGAAGTTGGTTTTCAAACAAATTTAAAAGTGTTGTGGTCTGTACTTTGAGAAGCTTAAACTCCAAACTTGCAAAGAGATTTTTTTGTGTAAAGGAGGTAATACAGGTTAATGAGGAGGATGTATATTCATGTTGTCTTTACCCTCCTCAGGTTTGGACCATTCTCAGGGGTTGCTCTTGATTTCAGCCTTTTCATTTCAGGCTTCAAGTGTGAAGGAGGTGACTCAACCCCTCTTTTTTTCAACCCTTTACACTCACAGATGTTGCAGACAGAAATTGTGTAGGAGTGTGTAAGTTGCTGCTGCTGTCTGTAAATATTCCTCAGGGGTTCTCTTGACCTCTGAGCTTCAGGAATTGATTATTCTTTTGACTTCAGTCCATATAGGCACCACATGCTGTGAGATCTCTGTGGTGTAAAGAGCTGGAAACCACCTGTATGAGAATGAAATGCCAACCTGGATGCTGCTGCTACAGAAATAAAGATGATGTATGATCACAAATTAAACATGTACAATAAATGGAGTGAAACACAACCTTCACTTTGCTGTGTCTCAGATAATTCAGGGTGGGGGAGAGGGGTGTTGTGGTTTTCTTGCTTGTTTGGGGTTTTTTTGTAGTGCTTTCAGTACAACCTCCAGCTGCAGGAAGGTAGTGAACAGAGCTGTCTTGGGTAACTGCAAGTGTTGCTTAGAGTACTGATGTTGCCTCCTTTACTTTGGGGACCAGAACAAGCTTGAGAGTGTGTTTCATCTGCGCTGTCTTTATGGTGTCTGACTCTCTGATGAATCTTTTAGAGGATACTGCAACAGGGAATAGCTTCATGCTCCAGCCTGGGAACTCCTGGACAGATATGCTACAGTTGTGCTGAGTACACACTAGTTGTGTGCTCATCCAGCTCCAGCTTCTGCCCATGTAAGCGGCATAATTAAAGGAACAAAGGGAAAGAACTGAAGTTGCCCTGTTTAAGTAGCCCATAATGTGCTGCAGAAGGTCTGGAATAGTTGGGTTTATAGCCTGACTTCTGGGGTAAGCAGTAATACCAGGTTTTTACAGGGCATGTGTGAAAGCTTTGTCCTCCTGCATGATTTGCCCTTCACAGTTGAAATATTTCATACTGCCAGCTTCTGACATCAAAATACACTTCTAGGTACAGTTGGCACTAATTAAAAGGATAATGAAAACTCATTTTCATTTTAACTTTCTTTGCACTCAGCAAAGAGAGAAAGAAACTCATAGAGGTCTCTCACAAGCTCCAAGTATCATTTCTGTCCCTGATGTTGCAATGGTTTGTTCCACATAACTGCCTTTCTTCCTTATCCTCATGTCCTTAAACATGGGCTGGAAGAGCAATGCTAGCTTGCTTTAAAACCTAATCAGATAGGTTGAGATATCTTTTTGTTATTACTCTTCTGGCTTAGAGTTTCTTTTAAAAAGGTGCTTTTTGATGAAAAGACTTAATGCACCAATTGTTTGTTGCAGCAGATGAGGCCACTGTGAGAGAATTGCAGTGAAAGAAAGAGGAGAGTTTCTTCTGGGCTGTAGTAATATAAAATGGCTGTTTGCACCTCAGTTTTGTGGGGAACTCACATTGATTGCCAGGCCCTAAATTACTGCTTTTCCCAATCCCCAAACTCTTCTAACCCCTGTCAACCCCACACACCAACAGACCAAGGAGCAAACCTCAAAGGAACAGTTTGAACCCCAACCCAGAAGAGTTTTGCTTCAGCTGGTACACCTTTGTTGTCAGATCACTGGTACCAAAGTGAGATGACTTACTCCAGTTGGAAGAGCTCAGATTATTTGGTGTAGTTTTTCCTGAACTTCTTGGGTTAGGAAACTGCTGTCAGCCTGTGTCAGCCTTCATGGATTGCTGGTGTGATGGGAGGGCGTGGGGGTGTTCATAAATGACTGCCACAGACCCACAGACTGTGGCTTCATGGATCAGGAACCACGTGGAAAACGTCAGGGAAGGCTGATTTTGGGATCTTACCTGCAGGACAAAATTGGGAGTCTGGTTTAGGTAACAGTGGAGAGAGGTGCTGTGCCCTGCCTGCTGCCATCTCTGGAGCAAGCTGACAGGTTCTGACCACGTGCTTCCCAGGTTGCAGTGCCTGAGCAGTGCCTTGAAGCAGAGAGCTCAGGGTGGTGGTTTTACCAGAGGGTCATTTTTTTTCTTCTGTAAGGTTTAGTTGCAAAGAAAAATTGATTGTGTGTTAAAGATTAATTGGTGCAGTGAGATCTCTGCTGCTACATGACCCCAGAATAATTATAACATGGCATTTGTAGTGGTTACTAATTAGATTACAGCAATATAGGGGATTCACACAAACAACTGTGAACTTCCTTCACTGTTCCTCAAACCATGCCACACAAAAAAGTCAGCTGTTAGCAAATTCCACATTGTGTAATTCTGTGCTTGCTTCTTTTGGACCATGTTGGAGAAGAGAAGGCTCTGGGGAGGCCTTAGAGCAGCCTTTCAGTACCTGAAGGGGGCTACAGGAGAGCTGAGGAGGGACTTGTAGTGACAGGATGAGGGGCAGTGGCTTTGAGCTGGAAGAGGGGAAATTGAAACTGGAGATTAGGAGTAAATTCTTCACAGTCTGGGTGGTGAGACACTGAAACAGGGAGGCTGTGGTTGCTTCATCTCTGAAGGTGTTCAAGGGCAGGTTGGAAGTGGCCTTGAGCAACCTGGGCTGGTGGGAGGTGTCCCTGCCCATGCCAGGGGGGCTGGAATTAGTTGATTTTAAGGTCCCTTCCAACCCAAACTGTTCTGTGAAGTGTCATGTTTTGGAAGTATGCTCTTCAGAGGCACTTCTTCACTCTGATGCACTGGTGCAATTAAGCCATGTGTTGATAAGGGCTTGGGTTTTGATAGGAAAAGCCAGGTCCAATTTTAGCACATCTTGATGTATTGGAGAAACAAATAATTACTTAGCATTCCTACCTACTGTCACAGCATAATTGCAAAGCTAATGGAGATGGAGCACACTGATCCTCATTTTCCCACTGGAATGAGTTACAGGGAGATGGAAAATGGTTCAATTTGTATCTTGACTGACAGTTACTTCCCTATTAGCATCACCTCAGCCTTATCTAGGCTGGACTTCAGGCACTCCTTCGTGCAGTAGCTGGCAGCTAGCTGCAGATCTTGCCTCAGTTGCAGGAGGGAGAGACAAGGCTGGGATATAATCAGCATCCTGAAAAGAATTCCATCTTTCCCTCTCCTCGTGGTCAGCTTGCACAAGAGGATGAATAGAGGGATGCTGTAATCACTCTATGTGGTCAAGTCTAAAGAGAAGAGTCATACCTTTGAACATGCTGAGCTAGGAGAGAACAGAGCTTCTCAAGCAGTATTTTCTGCTCCTGTCTCTGGGCAGACTCCTGCTCAGAGTTAGCCCAGGCTGCTGCCAGGTCTGACAATCGGTGTCAGGCACCTGATCTTCAGCAGCTGCCAGGAGCTCTGCTCTTGCTAGTGCAATTTTTGTTCTCTAACCTGACTTGCCCCTTAAAGCTCACAAAGATCCTGGGTGGCTGCAAAATCGTTGCTTTACCTTCAGGTCTGAGGAAGGGGTGAACAGGAATGTGTGGTGCAGGAATGTATAAATTCCCAGCAGTGAAAGTGGGTCCTTTGCTGTTTGAGATTTGCTGGTGGGTATGATTGCTGTGTGTAGGCTTAATACACTCATATTGAGCTGCAAACAACATCAGCAAAGGAGAAGAAATGATTAGAGGTCATTTGTCTTCTGATCCTGACCTTGCCACAAGATTTTCTATCACCAAGGACAATTTGCTTCCTCTGTAAAATCCGCTTAGTATTTCTGATCCCTAAAGGAGTTAGAAAGCTTTTTGTCAATCACTTCTGAAGACTGGGAGATCCTTGACTGATTGATACTGGAGTGTGAAGTGCAAGGAGCAGCTAGAACAGTGTGGGGCAGACAAATGCATAGGTTTTTAGAGGTCTGTTTGGGTATGGGCTTTAGGGTTTGCTATGGGGTGAAAAGGATGGAGGTCATTGTGGCGGGAGGTGAGGTTTGCCTCGGTTAAAAGCCTCTCTAAATGGACTTGCAGCTGCTGATGTTACAGTTCAAGATCCACTGAAGCATTTGTTGGTTTTCTGTTAGGTGGACAAAAGATGGTAGATTTCCAGCCTAGCTTTTAAAATGTGCAGCTTGTTCACTGAATGTTAGGGGCTGGAAGGGACCTCAGAAGATCCATCTAGTCCAGCCCCCCCTGCCAGAGCAAACAACCCAATGGCTCATCCCAAAATATTTAGGATTTTTCCAGATAAACATCTCAGGGAAAAGTCCATTAAGCCCTTGTTCCCAGGAGGAAGCTGCTGTGTGGAAAGTTCCTATGGTGAGCAGCTTACAAACTAGTTGTAGCAAGCTGTCCCCATAATGTTTGTGTTTGCACAGCAGTTCACACAGTGGGGCTTTCATCCTGTTTGGGTCTTGCAGCCACTGCTGGGTTAAATACACCCTCCCAGCACCATATTGTTGTTCTCTGAGCACTTTCTGACATGTCAATATTTTTCTAATAACATCATGTCTGGGACTTGCAGTATTACTTCAGGTGTTGTCATAGCCAAGCTATGTGGAGATAGTTTCATGTTTGCTCTGTCTTGCATCACTCTCAGCTGGGCAAGTTAGCCCTTCCCACTGTCATTGCTCTGCAACAAAACCCCTGATTTGGAATTCAGCTACCTAGGATCTTTCAGCAAAGCTGCTTTCTTGGTCAGTCCACACAGAACATTTGAATAATGATGTAAATATTTTAGCTTCCCAATTACTTTATAAAGTTTGACTTCTGTTTTACCTTCTGACTCTGTGCTTCATCTGTGTATTAATTTTGTGCAGTTGTGACAGGTAATGTGACCTGAAAACAACTTGCCAGCTGAAGTGATCTGCCCAAGAATTCCATGGTATGGGCTTTAATTGTGGGTGGTGGTTGTGCAAACTACAGCTTGTCCTGCCCTCTGAAGATGACATTGACCACATCAGCTCAGTTAAAAGATGAGTGCAATAATGCTTGTGCAGCTGAAGTCTGTGATTTAAACTAGGCTTTGCAGTGTGGAGGAGAGAAGGGTAGGCTTTACTTCTTTAGGACTGGATTTCAATTCATTTGAGATCATCTCTTCAAAGCCAGAGCACTCTGGTGATTATATACACTTCACTTTGGTTACATGCCCCAGCCAGGAAGCAAAGGTTTAACAATTTATCATTCCACTGACATGATGGTCCTTGAGGCCACAGGAGGTGTCCTTGTGAAGTACAACTCGGTCTTAATGCTGGCATTATAAAGGAGTACTTTTATAAGATACTTTTCTTCTTACAGGTGCAGCTTGTTGGTTTGGATGAAGAGAGCTCAGAATTCATTTGCAGGAACACCTTTGATCACCCTTACCCTACCACAAAGCTAATGTGGATTCCAGACACCAAGGGAGTGTATCCAGACCTGTTGGCAACCAGCGGTGACTATCTGCGAGTGTGGAGGGTGAGTAAATCCTCCCTAGATCAAAGATGAGCCATGGTGTTAATTGTGTTGCATATTGATCTATTCTCACTCAAGATCAGATTTTTTTTGAAGTGAGTTATTTTCTTGCCCTTGCTGCAGTGTGGAGGTTAAGACATAAAATCAAGTCAGAGCACTCAGTAATTTTTGTTAACTGCAATAATGTGCCTGAATTGCAAAGCTTATAGGAGAAGCAGGATTATCATGGTAGCTGCTGTTTTAATCACCTTGTTAAAGATCATAGGTGCATAGAATGGTCTGGGTTGGAAGGGACCTTCAAGATCATTTAGTTCCAACCCCCTGCCATGTGCAGGGAGGCCTCCACCAGACCAGGTAGCTCAAAGCCCCATCCACCCTGGCCTTGAACACCTCCAGGGAAGGACATCCACAGCCTCCCTGGGTAACCTGTTCCAGTGTCTTCCCCACCCTCACTGTCAAGAATTTCTTCCTAATCTCCAGTCTAAATCTCCCCTCTTCCATCTTAAAGCTGGATTTTCCAGAGCTTTAGATGTAAATCCAAGAGGAAAGAAACCTGGAATTATCACCTTGTGTTGGGGAAGTGCAAGTGGAACAAGTGTTGTGATGTTGCTATTTTCAGTCAGCTGTTTCACTTTCCCTAAAGGTGGGTGAAACAGAGACCAGGCTGGAGTGTTTGCTGAACAACAACAAGAACTCTGACTTCTGTGCTCCATTAACATCATTTGACTGGAATGAAGTGGATCCTTATCTTCTAGGTGAGAGTGACAAAATGCTACATTTTCAGCATGGAAAACATGGGCTTTTAGAAGTCAGTCTGCTGAAGTCTAGGCTGTGACTGACTGCTGCCATTGCATGTTGACCTCTACAGCATAGAAACTGCCACTGTCTTAGGTTAAAATAGCATAAATGAAATTTGAGCAGCTTACTGAGGCAATTTGCATGGGAAGGTGCCTTGTCCAGTGCAGAATGGGTGACTACAGCTGGATTAGGGATGTTGCTTATTTGTAGACAGGGATTCTCACTTTCCAGGGCTGGCAAGCTGGTGTCATAGTGCTAATTAATGACGTGCCAGAACTCCTGTGACTTACTGCAGAGTGTTCTGGAGTGGATAGAAACCTTCCGTGCCGAGCTTTGTCTTTTGTGAAGCCGTTTCAGCAGCAGGAGTAGAGCCAGGAGCCCTTAATTCAGTTGGAGGAGGGGGGCTGAATGATTAAGGTTTAATTATAGCCTGTGGGCCAAATTGTGAAGCCAAGATGTCTGATCCAGCAGAGGCTCGTTTCCCTCCCAGAAGAGTACAGTCATTTATGTCAGGGGGATTTGCCCAGAGATTAACAGTGATAATATGTCTTAGTAATTATTTGCTACATGATTTATTTTGTGCGTGTTGCATCTCTCATCTCTTAAGAGCTTTACTGCTGGCCCAACCTTCAGTCCACAGGAGCAATCAATTAACAATGACACGCTATCGCCACGCTGGGATTGAATCTGGGGCTTGACATGCACTTGAGATTTACAGGATGGGAGAGTTGATCTCAGAGCTGCATCAGGCTTCAGAATAGATTGAAGGAGACATGAGCTATTTACACTTTATTCCTGTGTGGAAGAATCTTCCTGCAGCTAAAAGGTTTGGGTCATTGAAATGCACAGTGGACTGTGCGCTGTTTGACAGCCTCTGTTTTAATTGTCTGCTGTTCCTTGTCGCTCTTTCGATCTGGAGATGTCAGAGGGATATTAATCCAGTGATTAAATAATCAGTGATGGTGTGACTCTTGCTAACAAGTGTTTTTGTTTCAGGTACCTCTAGTATTGACACAACCTGCACTATTTGGGGTCTGGAGACAGGACAGGTTCTGGGAAGGGTAAATCTGGTCTCTGGCCATGTGAAGACCCAACTTATTGCACACGACAAAGAGGTGATGGCTTGCTTTGATTGTTTGCTTGGCAGATTCTTAAGTGGTAGAAGAGGAAGATAATTCTGTTTTCCCCCCTCTGGTCTTGAAAAATGTACTGATAATTACTCTGAGATTCTTATATTTGATAATACTGTTTTGAGTACCAAACTACTTAAAGCTATACTCTTGGTTACCAAAACTACTCTGGTTTAACTCCTCAGAGAATCAGGATTGGAGGGCATGCTCATTTTACTAGATTATGCTCCAAAACAGTAGGAAAAAAGGAAGTAAACCAACAAACTGGAATTGGAATCAACTGCCTATCAAAGGCAATAAACTCCTTGCAGGATTCTTTCATTTTAACATCTTATTTTTCAGCAATTAATATCAATTTCTCAGACTTAGCTATTTTTCTTCTGTGTTTCATTTCAGTGAATGATCCTCTAATGACATAACCCTTTTAAGCCCCCCACCCTACCCCCCCCCTTTCTTTTGACAAGGGAATAACTTAAACCTTGCTGGGAACATTGGAGCAGTTGACAGAATGTGTCACAACTCGATCTCTATCCATACACAAAATCCATTGCTGTGTGATTTAGGAGGCAGCGTGCTCATTAGAGCTGGGTTTGTTCTCTCTGCTGCTCCTGAGCAGGTGTACGACATCGCCTTCAGCCGCGCAGGTGGTGGCAGAGATATGTTCGCTTCAGTGGGTGCAGATGGCTCGGTGAGGATGTTTGATCTTCGTCATCTGGAGCACAGCACCATCATCTACGAGGACCCACAGCACCATCCACTGCTGCGTCTCTGCTGGAACAAGCAGGATCCCAACTATCTCGCTACGATGGCCATGGATGGCATGGAGGTGAGCTGGTTGTGATTTTAGCCGTTGGCGGGTGGCTTCATACTGTTAGTCAGTTCTTCAAAGCAAGGGGGCAGGGTAGATGTTGGCTGGACAGCAGGAGAAGCTCTTTACAATGAGAGTGGTGAAATACTGGAATAGGTTGTCTGGGAATGTGGCTGAGGCCCTGTCTCTAGAAACATTCAAGATCAGACTTGATGCGCCCCAAGCAGCCTGATCTAGATGGAGATGTCCTTGCTGACTGCAGGGGACTTGGGCAAGATGACCTTTAAGGGTCCCTTCAATGTAATCTGTGAATCTGAATCTGCCTGAGCTGGAGTATGATTAATTGGAACAGATGCTGAGTGATGTTCCTCAGGGGTCAGTACTAGGACCGGTGCTGTTTAACATCTTTATTGGCTATGTGGACAGTAGGATTGAGACACCCTCAGCAAGTTTGCTGACAACACCAAGCTGTGTGGTGCAGTCAACACACTGGAGGGAAGGAATCCATCCAGAGGGACCTTGTGAAGTGGGCCAATGTCAGCATCAGGAAGTTCAACAAAGCCAAGTGCGAGGTCCAGCACCTGGCCTGGGACAATCCCAAACAAATACAGGGTGGGTGGAGAGCAGTGTTGAGGAGAAGCTCAATCTGAGCTTCAATGTGGACTTGAAGCCCAGAAGCCAGCCACATCCTGGGCTGCATCATGGGCAGTGTGAGCAGCAGGTTGAGGGAGGAGATTTCTGGCCCTCTGCTCTCTGTAATCCTCCCCTTTTAGTGCTGGGTCCAGCTCTGGAACCTTTCTCCAGTGAAGACTGGAGAGAGAGTTGGGGATTTTCAGCCTGGAGAAGAGAAGGCCCCAAAGAAACTTAACAGCAGCCTTGCAGGATTTGAAGAGGCCTATAGGAGACCTGGAGAGGGACTTCTGACAAAAGCACAGAGTGACAGGATGAGGGGAGATGGCTTCAAACTGGAAGATGAGATTAGATATTTGGAAGAAATTCTTCCCAAGGAGAGTGGTGAGACACTGGAACAGGTTGTCCAACGCAGTTGTGAAAGCTCCAAGCTTGGAAGCGTTGGAAGCAGATTGCATGGGACCTGGAGCAACCTGGATGTGTCCCTGCCCATGGCAGGTGTTTTGGAAGTAGATGATCTTTAAGATCCCTTCCAATCCACCCCATTCTGTGATGGTTCTATGATTTTATGCTAAGTGGTACTTCGTTCTTACTGTGCTAAGTTCAGCAGGGCTTCGGGAAGTGACTGTGGCGTTATAAACTTGGAAGCTCTCTCTGACTCATCTTTCAGCTGGTGTTTCAGAGGGGTCTGAGCCAGCTGGAGGGTGCTTTCCACAACAAATCTTCATGCAGGTGTTGGAGTCACCTTGTTCCTTCTCGGTTCAGTGCACAAGGCAGTGTGTCTTAGTTTGTCACTTGTGCTGCTTCAGGGAAGCACAATTCCTTTGCCCTTGTTGCATAACTCACAAACCTTCCCTCTGTGAGGTCTGACTCCTTTTGAGGCAAAGTAACCAGCTGGAAGCTATTCCTTGAGAACAGTGTTTGCTTGCCAGCCACGTCCTTTAGGAAAGGGCTGTGTTTATAGCCTTGCTTCAAAATATTTGCTTTTCTGCAGTAATAAAAATGCAACTTATTAATTGGGTGGCTTCTTTTTTTAACTTCTTGCTTCTGAAGGTTGTGATTCTAGATGTCAGAGTTCCCTGCACTCCTGTTGCCAGGTTAAACAACCACAGAGCCTGTGTAAATGGAATTGCTTGGGCACCTCATTCTTCCTGCCACATTTGTACAGCAGGTAAGTGTGAGCCCTCCCTCTTCCAGCTGCCCTGGGGAGTCTGAGAGTCTTGCTGCAAAATCCTCTCTCTCCAAAGCATTTCTGCAGTTCTGCCTGCCTTTGCTGAAGAAGAGCTGTAGTTTAGAAGCCCTTTATTAATGACCTCCCTAAAATTTTTCATGGAAATAGACACCTCCTGCAGCTTATTTTGGCAGTAGGGAGCCCAGTGCCCAGACTGCATCTGCTTTGGCTGAGCTCTCTTCTTGTTTCAATGCTCCTTAGGTTTTTTTGCAATCTAATTCTTAAATGTTTTCAATTTATATGAGTTCCACTGTTTGCTTTTCAATTCTGTCCTGGATAATGTGTAATCCAAGCTTCTATTTTTGGAGCATAGTTGTATCATTGTATCTCTGACTTGAATACTCATTGGGACTCCCAAACAGCCATACCCTGCCACAGCATCTTGGTCCACAGGCTTGTTGGTAGCTGTGCGTAGAGATCTCGTTAAGCTTCGATTCTACTTCTGAGTTCCTCTTGCCTTTGCAGCTGATGACCATCAGGCTCTCATCTGGGATATCCAGCAAATGCCCCGTGCCATTGAGGACCCTATCTTGGCCTATACAGCAGAGGGAGAAATCAACAATGTACAGTGGGCATCAACTCAGCCAGACTGGATAGCTATCTGCTACAACAACTGCCTGGAGATTTTGAGAGTCTAACATTACTGCTTCGTGCCACCCTGAGGCAGGGCTGTATAATTTCCCCTCCCCTCTAAAGTAAGAACAACACAAGTGGCCAGTATCTGTTGTTGCTTTGCATCTACTGTTACAAGAAACTGTTACAAGAATCAATGGCAGGTGTCTCCTGTCTCCAAGACTCTAAAATGCAGAGACGTGCTGAGCCTCTTGGACCTTCTGGGTTCTGATTTCCTTTGTTGTTTTGGTTATTTTTTTCCCCCCTCAGTTGAAGTTCTGTATATTTGTTGACTGTATTAATAAGCTTCAGGCTTTTCAGTTGCTGCATATGTCCATGTGTTTGTCAGCCAGCTGAGGCAGCACATCAACTAGTTTAATAGATGCAGGTGCAAAACAAGGTGGGGGAAGACGGTGACGTTAACAGCCACCTTGGCAGGAATCTTTATCATTCCTGTTGTTGCTGCCTCTAAACTGTTGAAACATTTGTATGTTTTTTATATATTAGGCTAACTTTCTATTGAGTAAGGTTTTTCTCCCTGATTCTTACTTTTGATATGTGATCCACTTCCATATGCCCAAAGCAGGATCTAACCATCCATACAGATCACAGTACAGTAACACTGCAGGCTCCCTGGCAGTAAAGGCCTGCCAGAATTAACTGTTGCCTTGGCTCTCTTCTATTCCTGGTTACCTGGGCAGAATTCTCTGGTGCTGTGAAGTACAAGTACTTGTTGCACAATTCCTTTACCCTTTTCTGATGCTAGAGGCAGTTGTTACTATGGTAGGCCTTATTTTTCAAGTCTGACTGAATTTGTGTGTCTCCTGCAGCTGTGTTAGCTAACAGAATGGTGATAGGCTTCAGAAAGAAGATACATGCATGACTTAAGCTCCCAGGAGGTAAACAACTCCTGGAGAGAAAAAAAAAAGTGATTTGTAATGGACTTGGCATTGATGCTTCCAAACAAATGATTTCCCCTCGGAAAACCTACTATCTAAACCAAAATAAAATGGTTTCACACTTTGTAGCTTGCTTGATTGGCAAATAATGTGAGCAAGAGTCTTGTGGTTAGCCTGTACCTTGGAGCTTCCCTGCATTTGGCCTGTGTTACTGGAAGTTCTGCAGAGAAGTGCAAAGCAATCTCTTTTTTTTTTCCCCCTTCCTTTTCTTTTTGTTTCCTCCCCCAAAATGTATTTGCTTTGTACTGTCAGGCCTTATTGAATGAGTGAGCTGAGTTGGAAAAGCTGGTCCTCCGTCCAAATGAAAGCTGTTCCTCTGAAAGAAATGATTCCTTAGTGTAATGCATGATGATGGGTTTAAAAGGCAAGAAATTGTGCCATAGAGGCTAAGGTTCAGCACTTGTCATCCTCCTATCTCGAGGGGACGTGCCCAAGGGCTTCTGTTTGTCTCGAGCAGTGGATCTGCAGTGATACTTTTCAGTCAAAGCTGAGTGGATTAGGCAAGATAAAAATCTCTGCTGATAAGATGGCTGAATGCTCCCAAGTGAAGACATGACAACCCTAGCTGGTCTGTAAGGAGCTACCAGCTGAGTTTTGATGTGAACGTCAGAAACTATCAAAATTGTCTTTCCACCTAATGAGTATTCACCTGCAACTGGAGGCAGTGTTATAAATAGTAGGACACTGGCAAACTTGAGTCTTGTCAGTTTGTGCAGCAAAGGCAAGCTGGGAAAAGCGATTACTGTGGAACAGTGAAGCTGCCACTGAGAGCACTGTCAAATGCAGAACAGAACCTGCAAAGTCTTGTCATTCTGGACATCCAGAAATACTCTCGTACAGGCTGCTGCTCAGCGTGGAGCTCAGAAAAGCACTGCCTTGTGAAGTTGATAGGAATTCATTAGGGACAGCTTTATTCCATCACTCTAATGTTCTAATATCAAGGAACTAAAAGACTCTTACCGTGGTTGGAGCTCATCTTTTGTCAGTGAGGTTCTGAGCTCAGTTGTGGGATTTTTGACAGCAAGCTTGATTGAACTTGAAGGCTGGTTTTGCTTATTAGCAGCAGTGCTGAGAGTAGAGCGTTCCACAGACAGGATTGATCTAGATGGCAGAGCACTGTTAGCCAAACAATTAGGTTCTCCCTTCCTGCAGTAGCACTTCATCTCAAACTGGAAAATACTTCACTGAATGGAGTGAAAACAGGGATTTTCTTAGCAGGGGCACATGATGGCACTCCCAGCTTCAGATGGCCACACAAACACATACACAAGCTTGTCATGTAGTGTTTAGTTCCAAGTGGTAGGCGTCATATGCTGCGCTACTGAGAGGGAGCTATCTGTAGCATTTAGTACTTTTTGTAGACCCCTTTATGCTTCCAAGTCTAGATGGCCAGGAAAAGAGGAATGCCTCTGTTGCTTGGCTTAAGAATGCATCTTTTGCAACTGTAGAATTGTGCTTTAAAAGAGACATAAGATAATTTATTTGGAAGTGAAGTCACTAAAAGACTCCCTGGGCTGTGCTGAATGGAAAAGCAGTTTATTCCTAGAGGACTACAATTTGTTACCTTAGGATGATGGGAAGAGAGCATCTATAAAGGGACTAATAGTCTGAATAGCTTTTGCTGCTGTTGAAAACCCATCTTGCTGTGAAAGTGAAAGGATCCAGTGCCAGTCCTTCCATCCATAAAACTGCTTGAAGTTCATTTGTGGAATTGAATGTTCATTCCAAACACATCAAAGGCAAGTGAAGGAATCCTGTAGGCTCCAGTGAGTCCTAAATAAAGCCTATATCCTGTTTGTTCAGCCAGTTGGGGTTCCTTCTGGATCTACAGCATATTGCTTTGGGCATAATCCATTGTCATTCTTCATGTGAAATTGCATTTTAAATCACTGGAGGCTGTTTTGAAACGGGGAAATGCTCCCTAAAATAGCTTCTTTTCAAAGAAATCTCTTTAAAGGTTAATGACTGAAAAGACAGGAAAATCCTCATGGGTGAGATGTTCTGTAGTGCAAATGGCACTCCCATATAGAGAAGGAAGTGAGAGACTTTGGTGCCCTTTTGCCAGCACCTGCTGACACCCTGGCAGGGAGCTAACGGTCTACTTTCTGGCTCAAGTTTATTGGCAAGGTAAAATAAACCCCTGAGGCTTGTCACTGTAGCCTCTGAATTGGAAGGCAGTTTATCATACTTCACCTGCTTAACAGTCAGTTGAGTGTCACACCCCCATAAGCATTATTTTGTCCCATGTCCCAAAGTTTATGAAAACAAATACTTTGGGTTTCAGTTATTTTTGTGCTTACTGCATGAGCAGAGGTTGAAGAGCAGCTGCTTTGGAAAGCCTCATAGCTCAAATAACCTGAAGGGAAAGGTTAGCAAAGCAGAAAACCAGCAGAGAAGACTCCATTCTGGGACAGAAATCTTTTTCTCTGCCTGAAGTAGTTCTGTAGCAGCCTTCTTCAGTCAATTAATTCCAGATGCTATTTGGTTGTGTCCTGCTTAAGCTTTCCATTGGTTCCTACTACCACGTGGACAACCTATGGCTGATACATTGACTCTCAACTCGGGGGATCTCCATCACTTAAAAGTCATTAGCGAGGTGAAAACCTACAGCAAACAAGTTGGATGTCAATTAGTGTGTCTGTGCCAAGCCTGTTAATTGTCTAAATGAACTGGGCTCTGGTAGGTTGCATCTGTGGGAATTGTACTTCTGTGTGCAGGGATTTAAGAGGCAAGGGTTTGAGTGCTTTGACAATCTATTTAGAAAACACAGTGGTTTCAGAGAGTGATGTGAAAGGAGACTGTTAATACAGGTTGTTCCTTATGGAACCTTGAAATGTACTAAACGGGGGAGGCATTGTCTCTCATAAGTCAAAGTTAATGATCCTTTCAAAACTTTGCTGTAATTACTCTCCTGAATGTTCTGGATACTAGTGAAGGGGAAAAAAAAAAAATCTATTTTTTGCCTGGTGTTGCAATGAGAGAGCTGCATCAGCCTGAACTGTAGCTCCACTGCCTGCCAGAGACCAGGTGAGGGGAGGAGTCTGAGAGCTTGGAATTCACAGATGCTCTTGTGCTTGTTTTAAATGTAAATGAAGAAAGCCGAGTGTGTCTGTTTTGTTCTCTTGCAGATGGCACTTTAACAAGTATATTTTTGGTAAGATTAGGGAGGAGAGTCAGCTTTTCCTCAGCCCTTTTATGGTAGGCATTTGTGTTTTGTATGAAATGTTAAATACAACAGTCACTGAGATGCTCAACTGTGGCTGTGGTTGGCAGTATCTAGTGGACCCTCATCTCCCTCATCTGTTCCTACTGAACACCAAAACCATGAGCACTTGACAGTTAAAGTGAAGCTCTGTATTCTGAGGCTGACACAATCCTCCAAGGCCAGCCCAAGCAACTTGCTGACTGTCACCCATAGAATCCCCTGACTGTGTTTGGTAACCCTCTTGAACATGATGGTGGTAGTGGAGGGTTGGTTGTGTAAAACTGTAGCTGGGTTCTTTGGGTAACTTATTTTTGTGATAGAAAAAAACAGAATGCAGCTGCTGCCTGTAAATTCACACAGTCTTGCCAGTTCCTTGTGTTAGTGGTGGTTTAACTCTTTCAGGATGTATTGGAGAGGATGAACAGCAGCAGAGTGGCTCAGTGGGTTGCACAGTTAGAGTTCCATCAAAGTACTGAAGGGTTTGGTTTGCCTGCTGCTGGGTAGCAGAACAGTCCTGCCACCTGAAATCCACACTGTTATGCTGTCAGTTAACACATGTTCTCTCTCATACATACTTCCTGCTCACAGACCCATATTCCAGAGCAGGTTTGTATTTATTGGACAGTGGACATTAAAAGGAGGTGTCCAAAACCAGTTCTGGAATGGGCAAGGTACTGTCCTGTTTCTCCTGATCTCTGCAAAGAATCCAGGGGATTCATTGTGTGTGGCACTTAAAGAGCACTTTCTCCTGATTACATAGAGATGCAGCTGTATCTCCCCTGCTTCTTCCCCAAGAAGAGTCAGAAATGTCCCATTCTCAAGGATATTGAGAAGTTTAGCATGGCCCTGGCTCCTTTGTTTTTCAGGAATACTTCTCCAGAACTTCCAGGCAGCACTTTTCACCAGCACTAAAAACCAGTCCTTAAAAACCCGGCTTAGTACCAGCCACTGAATGCTCACCTAGTGATTCATGGCAGACTCCAGAGGCAAAGGCACCTGTGAGACTTGCTGCTGCTGCTGCCTGATTTCAGATGAGACCTTCATCAGCCCAGTGTCTCAGTGGCCTTCTGTGCAGCCTTTGATACTCAGCATCAAACTAGCATTACCCTGATCATGAAACATCCCTGTGGCTTCCGTCCGGTTTCTTTCTTTTCAGAAAGAAAAAAATAACACTTAACAAAATGAAGAAGAAATAAACTCTTTCCTGAAAAAATAAAATAAAAGTCATTGTGAGCATGAGTAGCTGTGAGCTCTCACTGCTCTCTCTAAGTGTTCCAGCTCTCATCCCTGGGAGTTTGCTTTCCTGTCTGCAAAGACCCCTGCGGCTCTCCAGCCCCTTCTTAGAGAGACGAGGATCGCTCTGTGGAAACCAAACCAAGAACCAGTGAGTGAGCAGAGTCCTAGTACAGCTGAGAAGCCATGTGTTGCTTTTATTTTGTTACTGACAACCTGGTAAATATGAAATCTATTTAAAAGGATCCTTTTTGTTGTTCTTTTTAAGCCCTTGGGTTGCTAGCAGTGTGAGATGTAATTTAAACCTGTTGCGCCGCAGCTGTTTATTTTTAGCCCCGGTAGTCCAGGTAGATGTTTACTTTCTTTCCTTTTCCCTGTGTGTTTTCAACCCCACCCCACCCCCCAACCCCCTTTTGTGGTAAATCTCCTGAAGGTGTAATCTTTGTAGCATGATTGTACAAACATCCATATGAGATTCCTGACTTCTTGTTCTCACTAAACTATGTTAAAGCAATAGTAGTTTTACTCCTGTCCTTCATTTTCCTCTCTTCTCTCCACCCTTCTTGTATTGAGATTTGCAACTTTGCTCCTTATACTGTCCTAGAGGAACCCTCTTTATCCTGCTATTGTTGACATGGATAACTGCAGTGTCCCAACCAATATCCCTTTATTTTTATGGAGAAAAATACAAAAGGTTTTGTTACAATGGATTTTAACACCTGACTCATGGAACCATGTTGTTTGAAACTCTGTAAATTTTAAGGCAATTTTCTGAAATGGCTTGAAAAAGTGGAATGTTGCATCCTTTTATGCTATTTTTCCTGCTTCCTATGTAGTTTTATTCAGATTTTTTAACCTTCTTTCTAAGTTTCAGCCTCCTGTGTATTAGGTACAGTATTTTCTGCCTTTCATACTTTGTAATAAAAATGGAACATTTGTAGATTGACTGCAGTTCGCTGTGTGGTGAGTTCAGACCTGGTACCTGGGGAGGGGTGGGCAGGGAACTGCTTCAAGTAGGCTTCGTGTACCCTGGCTGAAGCTTATTGCTGTAGAAGGGAGGGTGACTGCTTCATCTTGCCTCTGTAAAGCTGGTGAGGTGTGTTCATCTCTCATCCTGCTGATAAACAAACCTGAGAGTTCCACCAACTCCTAAGCTGCAAGTTACTTCAAATAATCACACTGTTAGGAACCTGTTCTGGGTTGAGCTAGAACAAGACTAATTCTCTTCAGTGGTTTGATTTCTCAGCTCAGTCCCTTCTCAGTAGCTGCTCTTTCTGCAGTTCAGGGCCTGTTTGCCCACAGTGGCTGCTTTAGCAGCGAGAACACTTCAATATTTCTAGTCAGTACCAAGGGCTGGCTGCAGACCAAGGTCACTGCTAAATCTCTGTGCAGTTAAGAGGTGGCACCTGCAGGAAGGGACTGGACAGGACAGGTGTCCCTAAAATGTCTAACAAGGGACTTCATCCCATGGCTGTTATGTTCAGTATACAGCTGAAGGACCCCAGAGTCAAACATCTTCAGTGGCTGGTGTCTGTGGAGGACTCTTGCCATGCTGGCTTTGATCTTGACCCATGAGCTTCTGAATCCAGTTCCAGAATCCAGCTCCTGAATCTGGTTCCTGTCTGCTGCTGAGTCCAGTCTGGGACTTTTGCAGTGTTTGCCACAGCATCAGTGGTAACAGGGAGGTCATTGCCATGAGGGATTGTGTTCAATATTGGTTTGTATCTCTTTGTATATGTTTGACTTTATTGGTATTATTTTTCATTAAAGCTGGCTTCATTTTCCACTCCACAAATCTCTCTCCCTTGTTCCCTTTCTCTTCCCTCTTGGGAACAGAGAGCATCTGTCTGTTGTTTAGTGGCAAGCCCAACCCTAACCCTTGGCAGAACCCAGTCACAGCAGAACTTGCTTAGTATTTAAATTTCACCCACAGTTACTTCTTAAAGCAAACCTCCTGCCTGCTCCCTGGGTGCTGTTAGTGCTTTGTTTTCCAGCTGCTCTGCAGAGAGCTTGTTCCCTGCACAACAAATGGTAATTATCTGCCTGCATGGGTCTGGTTTCAAGATTAGGAGAAGAGGGATTTCTTTTCTTTCATTATTTTTTAAAAAATCAAATAATTGGTCTCTAAGGCTCTTTGAATATAGGCAAGCTGAAGACAAGGCAATTAGAAGCTAAGCCAAGTGCCTAAGTCTCTCTTGTGTATGGGTGACCTCTCTTAAAAGCTGTTTTCTTTGCAGGCTCAGTCACTGGGGTCAGTGTTGCTGGAACCAAGACCTCAAGGAGAATACGGTGGCAGAGCCTGGAAATTTACCTTAGACCTTGGTAAGCAGGACTGATGACTTCAGTATTTAGAGTAACTCTAGTTCAGCTCAACTGTTGTGTGACAGCAGTGGATTCCTCTCTAATTCTTTGTGTACTGGCATTGAAATAAAGGCTTATTAAGCTTCATGAGCATAGTGGAAAGAGTTGCCTGTAAAGATGCTACAGTGATTTCAAGCTATATATGGACTTTGTTCTAGCAATCTCTATTTGGAAGGGCTGCTTTCCTTCTAAGACTTGTTTGTCTTTTACCCTAGAAATGGATTTACATCCCCCTAGGTTGTTTTTGGGTTTGTTTCTTGGCTCTGTTCTTTGGAATGCCCCAAGGAAACTTTCTCAGCTTCTATTCCGGTGGAGGAAAGCAACTTCTGCAAGCTGGAGCTGCTGGTGCAAAAAGTCAGGAACTGGTAGGTGATAAGGGAGAAGAATTTTCTGGCAGTGTGGTAAAACAAGTGCCATAAGGTCCTGTTAAGGAACATGGGTAGAAAATAAGGCAGAGAGAAGTTCTCTGCATTTTGTAAACACCAAAGGACTGGGCTGACTTGCACGCTCTGTAACCCTGGGAAAGTCACTTCTTCCCTGATACCAGTTGGAAGTGAAAGACATATCATTTATCACTGCTCAGTAAGTGACTTGAAAATACTTGAAAGAAATCCCCCAGGGTAACAGAATATATAACCCTCAGCTGGGGGGATAGTGATCTCCAGGATGATTTGAAGCCCTGATGCTGTAACAAGCACTTCATCTTGTGCTTTTTCATTAGTACGGCTCTATAAACAGTCCAGGCTGCCAGCTCAGAAGCAAGTAATGATCTTAAAAGCATCTAATATTTTTAACATCCTTGCTCTTCTTCCTTCTGTTTTAATTCTGCTCATTGCACACGCGGAGTGCCTCTTCCCGTTGAACCAGACAGCTCCAGGGCCCCCTCTACTGGGATGCTGTCGGCAGGAGGACAGACTCAGCCCTACAGCAGAGCAGGGCAGAGCAGGGCACAGCAGGACAGGTACAGGGGGGGAAAAAGAATTCTCCAGACGTGCTTTCAGAGAATTTCCCATGGTTGATGGGTTCTGCTAGAGGTGAGGTAAGATTTGGCCAAGATATATTCTGCCACACTCTCCTGAAGTTGGGTAATGATGTTAGGTTTTCCATTAACTTTGTTTTCAAAGCTGAGAGCACAAGAAAGCGTTAGCAGAATCAGAACTGTCTGGAACTGGTGAGATTACTCCTCTCTCAGATCTGCACTAAAAGAGTGCAGAACACTTTCATGCATCCTTTGAAGATTTGCAGGGTTTCTTCTCCTCCTCCTCCCCTGAAATTTTTATTTCTTCTCACTGCTCCCATTCAGTGTCTCTGGCTGTGGAGTCTGAGGGGAGTAAGGAAGTTTTGGCATGGGTCAAGGCTCAGCCTGGAGACTGCTCAGCTCCCCAGGAAGGATGTGTCTACCTAAACAAGAAGGGAAACAGGAAGGAAAGAAGAAACAGTACATCTGATAGCGAGGAGAAGTGGCTCTCTGAGTCAGGCAGGTATGCTTCAGCAAGTGGAAATACTACCAAAATAACAAACAAGATGATGGCATAGTGATTAAGAGACTGGGAAGAGATGCCAGGAGTTGTAATCCCAAAGGTCTACTCCAGACTTCCTGTGTAACTTTTAACAAGTCACTGGCTCCCTGTGCAATGCCCTTTAATCCCTGAAATAGGGATTACATTTCCTTTTCTTAACTTCATGCAGCCTGACAGCATTCAACAATTAGGCCTCTATAAAGGTCCTTTAAAATGAGTTGGCTAAGTATGAATGTAGAAGCTTCTGGAGAGTCTCTGAATGTCTTTACTGGTGATGTTACATTACATGGCCTTGAACAGTCAGAATAGCTTGGAATTGAAGAATGGAGTATGTTTTGTAGATGTTATTTACAGGCAAGAAGCTTCTCTTCTGGAAAGCTGGAGTTTCAAAGGGTGTGGGCAATCTGGCTGGAAAACCCCAGAATATCAGTTTGTGCCATAATGCTGTTGGAAAAACAAATAACCTGATTCTTATGCACTGAGTTTGTATAACATGAGCTAGACAGTAAAGGTAGAAAGGGAATTATTCCTTTTTTCTCCCCCTCAAGTTATGCAAATTAGGGGCAGGTGTTTTGGTAGAAACTTTGGAAAGAGTCCAGAAGAGGCCACAAAGATGATCTAAGGGCTGGAGCACCTCTGCTGTGAGGATAGGCTGAGGGAGCTGGGGGGGTTCAGCCTGGAGAAGAGAAGACTTCAGGGGAGGACTTCAGAGCTGCCTTCCAGTACCTAAAGGGATCCTACAAGAAGGTGGCAGAGGAACTTTTCATAGGGGTGTCTAGCAATGGGACAAGAGAGAATGGTTTGAAGCTGAGGGAGAGTAGGATTAGACTGGGTCTTAGGAAGAACTCTGGAACAGGTTGCCCAGGGAGGCTGTGGATGCCTCCTTCCTGAGAGTGTTCAAGGCCAGCTTGGATGAGACCTTGAGCAGCTGAGTCTAGTTGAGAGGTATCCCTGTCCATGGTGTGGAGGTTGGAGGAGATGATCTCTGAGATCCCTTCTAACCTAACCCATTCTGTAATTCTGGTTTTGAAGGGATGTACCAGCTTGTCTGGAGGGAAATAAAGGCAAGGGGAGTCTACAGGGGTCCCAAGAAAGGACTTGCATATAGATAGCGTTGTGATAATATCTGTAAAATGAGATTAGGGACATAAATCAACTTTTCTGGTTTAGCCATCAGGCTTGATAGGTGGGTGAAGTGATGAACTGTTAAGAACAAATCATTCTGTTTTCAAATTGAGAAAGGGGGAGGGGGGGGAGAGTATAACTTTAGTGCAATGCAGACTTTCGTGCAATGCAGGCATCCTGGGCAGTTGGAGATAGAGTTTTACCAGGGTGGCTGTTTTCCTACCATCTGCTGGGAGCTCCTGGCTCGCTGTCACAGGCTGTGACTAGCTACTCTAATGTCTTTTTTGGACTTGAGTAAACCCAGCTTCTACATGAAGGACATGCAACCAGTCTCGTTTCACAGGCCTTCAGCTGAGAATTTTAGGTGCAAACATGTCAGAACTGGAAGACAGACAAAAATACCAAATGGTAAGGTGACAATGAAGTGTTTTGACATCAGGGCTGGTGCAGTGGGGAATTAATGCTGAATTTCTGCAGCTCTGATCCCCAGAGTAATCTCACTCCAAAGCCTTTTTCTAATGACCTTGGCACAAAAACTGAGCGTGATAATTAAATTTGGCGATGAACAAAAGTGGGAGGCTTCAATAATAAGAGGGAACTAGAATATCTTTGAGAATTGATGACTTTGAAGAGTGAGAAATGAGATGAAATGTAGCAGCAGAAAGTGCAAGGCTGTGAATTTATGGAAGAAGGGAAAATTGTGGTGGATGCTAAGGTGTTCCACTTCCCAGAAATTAGTGAGGAAAGGCAACTGGGATTTAGTGGCTGATAAAGGGTAGTGATGAGCCACCAGGAAGCTGTGAAAAAGGTCATAGAAAAATGGGTCCAAGAGCAGTAATGCTGTGGGGTGAGAGAGGAATTCAAATTGGAAGAGGGGCAAAAGAGACTATCAGGAAGATAGCAGAAATACCAAGCTTGTATTTTGAAGAGAGTTGGCTTACTTGTCTATTACAATGAAAGCTGAAAGGAGATAGGATTACCCTCTTGGTGTATTTAGAGAGAAAATACCAGGGGAGAGGAAAGGATTATTTAAGTAAAAAGATAATCTTGATATGGAAACAAGTGGCTGTGAGCTGGGTATGAAAATGGGATAGAATAGACAGGAAAGTTAGAAAGGCTTCAAGCATCAGAGTGATAAGACAGGAGAAACTGGGGGGAAAAGGGTGTTTAGCAGCAGACTTCACCATGAGAGTGGTGAAATCCTGGAATGGGTTGTTCAGGGAGGTAGTTGAGGCCCCATCCCTGGAGGTGTTTAAGACCAGGCTGGATGAGGCTCTGGCCAGCCTGATCTAGTGTGAGGTATCCCTGCCCATGGCATGGGGGTTGGAACTAGATGATCCTTGTGGTCCCTTCCAACCCTGACTGATTCTGTGATTCTATGACAACCTTAAAGGTCTTCCAAGCAGAACAATTCTATGATTCTATACATCTAAACAGCATCAATCTGGTTTTAAGATGGGAATCTCGAGATGGAATCTATGAAAGCCATCTAGTCCAACCTTCTCCTCAAAGCAGGACAGCTTCAAACTTAGAGGATTGATTTTGTCCATAGCTTCTTGCTCTAGAGAGGCCAAATCTTTTGATGTACACATTCCTTTGCAGATTTGTGTGTCCCATCTAAACAGTAAAAAGAAATCAATGGTATCACAGCTCTTGCTGTCATACCTTGGCTAACTCCTAAATTGTTCCTGGTATGTGGGGTTTAGATTCTTTCAGTTGCCCACCCCGTGAAGAAGCTGTTCTCTGCAGTCTAGTTTTGTTGTATCCACTGGATGAGCTACACAAACAACCTCTTTGACGTTGCTGCTGTGTTGCATGCAAGCAAAACCACTTAAAGAACAATGCACTTGCTGCTAGACATTGGCCAGATTGAAAAGCAGCTGCTAAAACATCTGCTCGAGGTAAGTTTCCCAGCAGCAGCGTGGCCATTGCTGTGCCAGAGAAGAGCAAAACCCCTCTGCTGTCTGTTCTGTGGAAAAGACATTAGAAAAACATCACCCCCCAGGTGGAATGGAAGCAGAAGATGGGAGAGAGCAGCTGAAGCCTGCATCACAGTATTGCAGAATGATGGGGGTTGGAAGGAACCTCTTCATCAGCTTTGTTGTCCTTCTCTGGACCTGCCCCAGCACATCAATGTCATTCTTGTGACAATCAGATTGTGAGTGTGGAGGAAATGAAATGGTGGGTTTGAAGAGGTGTTTATTCTGTTACTTTGATGTATGTCACTTATTGCAGCCCATGAAGGACCTGTGGTAGCCTGGACATGTAGACAAGGTGAGTTGGGAACAGGATCTTTCATTAGAACTGCAAAAGTCGTCGTTAAAGCAAAAGTCAAATTCATTGCCAGACTCTACTGAAGAAGTAACCAAGCAGGCAGAGTCAGTGCACAAGGAAGATGTTCCCTCCTCCAGAACACTGTGATGTACACCCAAAATCATGCAAAATGCAAGACCTAGAGTTCGAATATGCGAGAGGCAGGTGCTTGGGACCATCTTTGGAGGGGAGTGGCGGTGGAGAGGGCCTGCTGCGGGGCGCTGGTGGGGTGAGGCTGTCTCCTGGCAGCTCGCTAGACGGGACGTGCTGTGCTGCAGCCGCAGGCGGTCCGCAGAAAGCCAGCGGGAGCTAGAGCGCGGCCGACGGGGCGGGCCCCCGGAGCCGTCCGTCACCCTGATTGGCAACACGCTGGGGCGGAGCCCGAGCTGACCCCGCCCGGTGGCTGTGGAGGGGGCGGAGCCAGCCCGCCAGAGGAACGGGCCCCCGTGATTGGCAGCCGGCGCAGCGGCGGGCGGGGCGGGCGTCGCGGCTGGTCGCACGCCCATTGGCGAGCAGCGCCGTCGGGTGGGTGGCTCGACGGCGCGGATTGGCGGGCGACGGCGGGTCGGCCCCTGTGATTGGCAGGCGGCGGCAGCGGCGGGTGCGCGGTGGCCACCGAGCGGTTTGTTTTGCTCGCGGCCCGGGCGCCCTGTGGCGGCGGCGGCGGGGAGCGACCGGGACTGCCCGTTCCCCCCTCCCACCCCCGCCGCCGCGCCGGGACCCGGAGGGCGGCCGCCGGAAGGAGGCGGCGGCGGCGCGGGCCTGGGAATGTGGCGGCGGCTGTGAGCCCTCCCCCTCGGCCCAGCCGCCATGGAGCCGCGGCGGTGACAGCCCCGTACCTCAGCGCGCCGCCGCCCGCCGGGCGCGGGCCCGCCGCCCGCCAAGATGGGTGAGAGCCGCGGCCGGAGACAGACGGGTCGGGGGTGTTTCGCTGGCCTCGGTGGGGTCCGGAGCCACCTCACGGGCCTGCGGTGGAGGGGGGCGGGCCGCAGCGGGGGCTCTCCGCAGCACCGGGGAGGGGGTAGGGGGGAGCAGCGGTCTATGGGCCGCCCGCGGCGCGCCGGGCCTTCCGCGGGACTGTGTTGAGAGCAGCAGCCTGAGTGAGCTAAGCTGCTAACGAGGGCTTCGGGGCTGAGCAGCGGGGGTCGGCCCGCGTCCTCGGTGTGCGGCCTCCGGGGGTCGGGGCTGGCCGGGTCCTGCAGCCCGAGCTGGCTTCGCTGCTCCGGGAGCGGACGCATCGGTCAAGCAGTGGGGCCGTCGGCAAGCGCAGAAGCCGCTGGCCGTGGGCAAAACGGGAATTGAATCGAGGGGTTGTCTTCAAATCCCTAAAGAAGGGTTTAGCACCAGCGAGCTCCGGCTGCGGGCAGCGCTGCCGGCCCAGCCGCACACGCACCCGGCCTCGGGCTTGACTAAAATTGGCCAAAGGGAGTAGCCGAGGATCAGCAAGGTCAGGTCTGGGAGCCGAGGGAGCTTTTGCCGCTTCTAAGAACCAGTTGCCTGTGTTTGAGATGGGAATTTCAGTGCTTAAACTTAATGAGGGAAATTTTTACTGTGGTATTAACAGCAGCTTGGGAGTCTATCAAAACAGCTTTCTCTCTCTCAAGTTTCTATTGAATTCTCATTTGCTGTATTTAGAAACACATAAAAAAAAAAAAACCACAAGGGAAGGAGTTCAAGGAACTCTCTTTTCCAACGGTAAAAAGTTGCTGTCAGGAGTTGCCATCACTGAATCTGAATGATTAATTCTTTTGGAGTGTATGACCTGTGCAAAGAAGTGCTTATGGAAAGGGTTTTTTTGGTATTACCTGGTTAATTTTTCAGTTTTGAAGAGAGGTCTCCTCTACTAGAACAAAAAAAAAATGAATTGCTGCAAACCAGGGCTTAGCAGTATTTGCATATTGGCAAGGTAATTACTCCAGCTGTCCTAAGTGCAGGGTTGCATGGCTTTGTGGGCTGCCACTTAAAGGCTTCTTCTCTACAGCTGAGTTTAGTTTTGTAAGATGACCTCGTTGTTTAGCCTGTATGTGTGGTTAGTTCTTGTAGTTATATCTTAAATCCATAAAGAAAATGCTGCTCAAAGCAAAAGTCCAACAGCTTCTTTTCCATTTTGTGCTGCTTTGCTTTTGTAAATACAACAAATAGACACAGGTCCATCTGTAGAGCTCTGTCTTACAAAGAGGTGTAGTTCAGAAGGAAGAAGTTGGATTTCCACACACATGGAAAAGTGTTGTCCAGTGGCAGCTGAATGCCTGTTTCTAAGCACGTGAGGGCAACATCAGAGAGGCTGGAGCACCTCTCTTATGAGGACAGGCTGAGAGAATTGGATGTGTTCAGCCTGGAGAAGAGAAGGCTCCAGGGGGACCTTAGAGCAGCTTTCCAGTACTTGAAGGGGGCTACAGGAAGGCTGGGGGGGGAGCCTGTTTGGAAAGGTTTGTAGTGATAAGATGAGGGTCAATGGTTTGAAACAAGGGCAGGGGAGATTTAGGTTGGACATCAGGAGGAAGCTCTTCACAATGAGAATGGTAAAATACTGGAACAGGTTGCCTAGGGATGTAGTTGAGGCATCATCCCTGAAGACAGTCAGAGTCAAACTTGATGGGGCCCTGAGCGGCCTGATCTAGTTGGAGATGTCCCTGCTGACTGCAGGGGAGTTGGGACAAAGATGACCTTTGAGGGTCCCTTCCAGCTCAATGCAATCTTTGATTCTGTGAATATGAAGTTCAGTTCCATGGACCACTCCATGTTGTACACTCATGCTGGAGTAAGCACAGTCTAGCTACAAGTAGATCACTCCTGATATGAAAGATCTTGCTTAAATTCTTTAGGGAGTTGTGAGTAAATGATCTGAAGGGTAAGAGACACCAGACTGTGTCACACTCTGCTTTTCTTCCCCCTTGTTCTTCATAAACGAGTCTGAAAGATCCATGGGGTGGTGATCAGCAGGAGCTTGGTGTCGCAGGTTGTCTTCACCCCTTCGGTGCAGCTGAAGCTCACTGAGGGTGATTCTATGGCCCTTTGCAGAAGGGGCTGTGAATGAGGGTTATTTCCCTTCAGGGATCTCCTTGGCAGCATTTAAAATGCAGATAATGAGGATCATAGACTCGTTTAGGTTGGGAAGGACCTTAAAGATCAGGTCCAAGCCTTAATTAGCTCGCTTCTGAGACCCAGAAAACATGTCGCTGTCTGGGAAAGGGAGGGAAGAGGGGTGTCTGGTTGTGGCAGGCCCAGCTGAAACGCGGTGCAGGCCCAGCTGCAGTCGAGTCTTTCCCTCGATCTGCTCTTTTTTCCTGCCTGTGTCACTTCCTTCCCTTGGCTCACACGCACCCGTGGCCCAGCTCGGAGCTCCCGGCTTCACCGGCCGTGACACCCCTGGTGCGCAGAGGGGGAGGGGAGCAGGGCTGAGCCTGCAGGTTAAGACCGGCTTAAATCCCAACCTCTTCTTTAGTTTGTGGGAGAGATGAGGTCCCCCATATAGCTAACCACGTGGATCAGGTTCCTAGAGGAGCTCTGATATTTTTTCCTTTGAAGTTTCCAAACCAGGTCACTTGCTACAAACCGAGCAGCGCAGCGTTTTGTTCCCGCCGAGGCTGTCACAGAACACCCAGTCTTCAGCTGACAGTGTGATGATGACTCAAAATTGAACTTCTTCCAAACCTTCCCCCCTCCCAGCTTTAACATACCCTCCATTTCTCCACCTGGGCTGTGAGATTTCCCCATTGCCCTGGATCTGCTGATCACTTGCACGCTCAGCTTTGCAGAGACAGTGGCAGACAACAAACACGCTCTTGTTCATTCACTCTTTTTTTTTCTTCCCCCACCCCCTTCTCTCAAACAAATGTGGCATCACTTCTTCTCTTGCCATGCTGCATGAAAGAGCATCCTGGTTTATAGGGGTTTACAGACTTCCTGTTTTTACCAACATGCAGATGCTTCGACTCTGTACTTCATGATTTCTTCTTTGTTGTTGTTGTCGTGGTCGTTCAAAACCATTTCCATTTCTGCCACGGCGAATCGCTGACTCGCTCAGACCTGTGCAGCAACCCACATCTTAGTTGACATAAATGCTTTCTGCAGTGGAATGGCTCTCTCTGTGAGTAGCAGTTGCCTTTTATCGATGTTATAAAAATCCTGGAGTGTAGTTTTTCAAACATGAAAAGCATTTCCTGGACAACATCTTTCCCGCACAAAGCAGAACTGTGTTTCCCAGACCTACTGGAGACCGAGCGAAACAGGGTCCCTCAGTGCTCTTCAAAAATGGCTTCGTTGGCATTTGGAAGAACTTCTGCATTGTGTGATTGATGTGATGCTGCTGCATGTGCTTCTTGGAAGGCAACCTATGGAAATCCTCTGTTTGGATGGAAATAAAGAGGTAGTCATGCTCCTCAGCGTTAAAGCCATCACAATGCTATCCTGACTGGAAGCATGTCTTTTCCCTACACAAGCTCAGATCGGTGTTTGATGCTTAGTTTATGTTTTAAGAAGATAGATGTGGTGCTGAGGAGCAGGGTTTAGCACCAGACTTGGAGGTAGATAAGGGTTGGACTCGATCTAAAAAGATCTTTTCCAACACAAGTCCTAAAAGTGCTTTTTGAACGCAAATCCTGTGAGGAAGGGCTGAGGGAACTGGGGTGGGTTAGTCTTCAGAAGAGGAGGCTGAAGAGAGACCTCCTTGCCCTCTACAACCACCTCAAAGGAGGTTGGAACCAGGTGGTGGTCTCTTCTCGTATGCATCAAATGACAGGACAAGGGGAAACAGTCTCAAGTTGTGCCAGGGGAGGCTCAGCTTGGGTATTAGGAAAAATTTCCCAGAAAGGATTCTCAGCCTCAAATAGGTCTTTGAAAGACTCATGGATGTGGTGCTGAGGGACGTGGTTTAGTAGTAGTGGCTTAGCAGCATTGGTGGAATTGTGAGCTCTAGGTAAGTGGTTGGGCTGGATGATCTCAAAGGTCTCTTCCAGCCTCAAGGGTTCTATGGTTCAACCAAAACTCAAAGACAATTACTCCATTGTTTCCCACCTCACCAACACAGGGATGGATTAGCTCAGTGTAAGACTTGAAAACTATATAGAATCCCAGAACCCTTTAGGTTGGAAAAGACCTTTAATATCCTTGAGTCCAACCATTAACCCAGCACTGCCAGGGCACTGCTAAACCATGGCCCTCAGCAATAATCTTGTAAGATTCAACTTCATCTGAAGTTGTTCCATCAGCCTTTGCTGCTGAGTTAACTGCTCCTTTCTGCTTGGATGCGACCAAGGTTTCAGAGTTAGCTCTTGTCTAAGGGGAAACAGCTGACAGGGAGTGGGATACAGACCCTGAACTGGCATTTAGGTGCTTGCTGGATGCTGCCTTCAGGACTTTAATGTCTTGGCATGTTGTAAATTCACAACTTGCCTTAGCTAATAAAGAAGTTCACACTGGAGCTGAGCTACAGTCTTTATTAAGAGCTTAAATAATTGGTTAATTAGGTGGCTGTCCTCTCTGCCTGCTTCCTCACACACACGAGGCTGTAAACAGCTGATGTGTACGCAGCCTGGGCTACACCAGTAGCCAGCAGCTGCATTGTAACCAGTGATGCTTCATTTCGAGGGATGTGCCAAGCTGTAATTTGCAAGTTGGTACTTGTAGATGTGTTCTGTGATTGACTTGATCCCTTAGTTCTAAACTGCTTTCATAGCTGTTTTGCTTCTTGCCCAGAGGAACTCTGCCAAGACAAGCTCTTCTTCATCCTCCTGGTAGCTGGCCAAACCCAAACTGCACTGTAGTGGAAAACTTGTCTCCTAGCTCTTCACGGCTTGTTTTGGGTGGTAGAGACTCCAGGGAGGTGCCAATCCATAATTTGTAATATTTTGTTGTGCAAAGGTAGAGCCTTTGTCTGCCAGGTGACTCAAAGGCTGTGCTTCATATCAAAGAGGATTGCAGAATAAAAGTAAATTGGAGACGCTCCAGTAAGTTGAAAGGTTAAACTCAGTTCAAATGTGAAGTTGGAAACCATTTCAAAAAGCAGGAAAGAAAGGAGGGGGGGAAAAAAAGAAGTTGTGCTGTTAGCTACCTGGAACTTGAACTTCATTCACAACTGGGCTTTGACATTTCTCCTCCCACAAGGGGTTACTCAGTGCTGAGATAGCTCCTCGAGATTATTGCCTTTGGCTGATGTGCTCTGCAAGAAAGCAACCTTTTGCTTTGGTGGTGTTACTTATACCCCTTGCTTCTTCTGCATGCAGCTGGAATTTGAAGTGCTCCTCTCCCTTCTCCACTGCCACAATGTAGTTATTGTCTCATTTGGCTTGTCTTGGACAGCAGAGATTTGGTGAAGTTTGATTTGGGGTTTTTAAAGTAACTTTATTTTCTCTGCTCTGCTCCTCCCCCCCTTCTTTTCTCTTTTAAGAGCCTTACCCTTAATTAACACCTTCTGCAAGTCCTCTGGGAGATTTCTTTCCGCTCCCCTCTCTCATCTGGCCTAGGCTTGGTGCTGCTCTTTTCCTGGTACCACATAGTGAAGCCCACAGTGGAAGAACCTCTGCTCTAGTGTTCAATTCTCTCAGTTTAGTGCTTTACCTTTTGGGTATTGGTTGTATCACAGGTGCTGTTAGTGTGACCTTTATCCTGTCTGGGACTTGCTTAGATAGTAGAATCATAGAATCATTTTGGTGGGAAAAGACCTTCAAGGTCATTGAGTCTCTTCTCTCTACCAGGGCTGGTGCTAAACCATGTCCCTCAGCACCACATTCCTGCAGCTTTGAAACGCCTCCAGGGATTTGGGATTCCTCCCTGGAATCCTCCCTCCAACCACCTCCCTGGGGAACCTGCTCCAGTGTTGCAGAACCCTTTCAGGAACAACTTTCTTCTGATGTCCAACCTTAACCTCCCAGGCCGTTTCCTCTTGTCCTATCGCTTGTTACTAGGGAGCAGAAACCAACCCCCACCTTGCTCCAGCCTGCTATTAGGAAGTTCTGGAGAGAAGGTCTCTCCTCAGCCTCCTCTTCTCCAGGCTGATCAATCCTCCCTCCCTCAGCCCTGTTCCCCCCTTACAAGCAGTATAGTTCTGCCCCTTTTTGCTTCTCAATTTTGGTAGCCTTCGCTCCCCGCATGTGTTCGAAGCTGTTTGTGTCCCACATCTGCCATCTTTCAGCACTGCAAAACCCTAGTTTGTTATTCAGACAGTGATTAATTATGGGCCCAGCCTTCTGCATAAAACATCAGCTTCATTGAGAGATGCTGACGAACAAATGCCTAACATGGAGCTGAAGAAACAAATAGTCCCAACGAGTCCACTTGACAGAGAGGGACAGATGCAAGGCCGTCCCTCCCTGAATGTGCAGCAAATGTTCCCAGGACACCACTTCCAAATGGAAGCCATTACCCATCCAAACCAGCTTTCATGAGTCAGAAACAAATGCTGGGTTCTAAAAATCAGCTTTGAGTTATTTACAGATCAGCCTCAAAAATGCTTACTTCAATTTGAGCATGTCATAGCATCAGAGAATTGGTTCAGTTGGAAAAGACCTCTCAGATCAAGTCCACATGTCAGCCTAACACCACCATGGCCATTAAACCATGTCCCCAAGTGCCATGGCCACACATTTCATTGACATCTCCATGGACGGTGACTCCACCACCTCCCTGGGCAGCCTGTTCCAGTCCCTGACCACTCTTGCAGCAAAGATTTCCAACCTGAACCTCCCCTGGCACAGTGTCAAACTGGTATGTGTAAGGACTTTGGGAAGACAGGAGGATTCCACGTGTCAAGCACTGCACACCTGACACTGTCTCACAAGCAGGGATGTGATAACCTTTTCATCTGGTTCACATCACATCCAAAAGTTCGAGTTGTCAGAAACAAAAACCTCTGTCCAAAGTGGTGGTCATGTCCAAAGTGACTCTTTTGGAAGATTCTTGTTCTGGGCATGCCCAGAGCTGATCTAATCTCTCATTCCAATTTCATAAATTCCTAGAATGGTTTGGGTTGGAAGGGACCTTAAAGATCATCCAGTTCCAACTCCCACTGCCATGGGCAGGGACACCTTCCACTAGACCAGGCTGCACAAGGTCCCATCAAACCTGGCTTTGGACACTTAATCATAGAATGCCTTGAATTGGAAGGGACCTTAAAGATCATGTAGTTCCAAACCTCCTGCCATGGGCAGGGACACCTCCCACTAGAGCAGGTTGCTTCATCCAGCCTTGTCTTAAACTCTTCCAGGGGTGAGGTTTCCACTTCCAGGCTTGGAGCCTCCACAACTTCTCTGGGCAAGCTGTTCTAGGGTCTCACCACACTCATACCTAAATGATGCCTCAATATCAGGAAGGAAATCCAGCTTGACATGTTGCTTGCCAAGGCAACAGCACTTTATTCCCTAAAAGCTCTTGAGTCTTGATTTGTGAGACAGCAGCCCAGCAATGCAGAGGGCACAAGCGTGCCAATAGCAGATCCTCTGAGTGCCAGCATCTGATGCTGCTCTGTTACACTGGTGGCACAGTGCCTGGGAGCACAGTGACCAGCACAGCCCCAGTTTGAACTAAACCTCACAAGTCAGCTGTGTCTCCCTTTTGCAGTATCAAGGAGTTGAGGGCTGTCATTCTTGCACAGCAAGGGATTGCTTTCAGAAGCTTTTAGACACCTTAGTTCATGTTAACATCCATCACAGCCCAGCTACTTTTAATTCCTCTTTTGGCCTTTGTTTTTCTCCAGGTTTCATATAAAGTTCTTTTGAGCATCACATCACTTCTCTCCTCAAAACTAACGAGCAAAGGAAGAGCACTTTTAAATTGGTCATGTCAGGAATCTTAACTTCAGAAAGTACTTTTCAGTCAGTAGTAAGGAATAGTCAGAAATAAGAACTGGTTTGGTGTGTAGGGAGGCATTTTCCTGCATCTGCAAGAAGCCTTGAATTGAACCTTCTGCATTATACTCTGCAGACAAAAGCTGAGCAATGTCAACCTGCTCCTTAGGTCTTGAAGTCTCATAACATGGTTTGGCCTTTGTTCCATCAGCTTGGTTTGGGGGCAGTGAGGAATGTGTTGGGGAAATAACTGCAAGTTGGGTTTGAATTCAGAGACAGTCTGAGGTAACTCTTTTGTTCAGCTTTTCACTTGCCTTTCTCCTGGCTGTGATTTGTTCCATTAGCAAGCAAAGAGTCAGAGTGAACAGGATATAAGAGGGGAAAGAACAGATTCTGACAGGGTTTTCCTTGGCAGAAACACATCAGTTTTCCCTTTCTAAGTGACCTGTGATGATGATCCAGCAAACCTGTCCTTGTTGTACTGTTGTTTGTGAACAGAAATAGGGGCTGGGGATATTTATTCTGAGCCTTTTACTATGGCATTGTCCAAGTGACTTAAAGTTCTCCCCTCTGTTTACTGCCTCACGAGGGCAGGCTGGGTGTGGGCTTTTTGTCCCTAAAAGAAATCACAGTGTATTTGCAGAGATCTTAAAAAGGAGCCAGCAGAAAGCAAGTGCAGAAGTCTTAGGCTTGGTACTCACCCAGGCATCTTACTACTAAAATTCTTCTCCATCCCAGATGAACAAGAGGCCTTGAAATCCATCATGAAGGACCTGGCAGCCCTCCAGATGAGCCGGCGTCACAGACTGCCTGGATATGATACCATGAAGAATAAAGACAGCCCTCACTCCAACAAACAGGTAAGAGCCCATTGCATGGGGATTTCAAACTGTGCCCTGGGGACAGAGTTGGGTGGCAGAGGGTTCTGGCTTGTGCTTCCAAGAGGCAAGGCCTTGCAGGTGGGTTAGCTCATTGGAGAAGCGAAGGTTCCAGGGAGACCTTAGAGCAGCCTTCCAGTGCCTGAAGCTACAGGAGAGCCAGGGAGGGACTTTTTACAAGGGCTTGGAGTGACAGGACAAGGGGAAATGGCTTTGAGCTGCAAGAGAGGAGATTTAGACTGGAGATCAGGGAGAAATTTTTTAGAGTGACACCCTGGAACAGGTTGCCCAGGGAGGCTGTGGACTGTGGAGGTGTTCAAGGCCAGGTTGGAAGGGCCCTTAGCAACCTGGTCTAGTGGGAGGTGTCCCTGCCCATGGTGGGGTGGTTGGAACTAACTGATCTTTAAGGTCCCTTCCAACCCAGACCATTCTGTGACTCTGTCATTGTGCTCAGGCTGTGTTTCCAGCATGGGAGCTCTCTTATTTACCTCTCTTAATGATCTGAGGAAGGTGCAGGTTTAATCATTTGCAACATCTTAGTATTCTGCCTTCCTCCCACACACATTTGGAAGGGGGTTTGGTCCCTGTGGATTAGCTACAAGGTTTTCCCAGGTGGTTTTCTGGCTTCACAATCCTGTTGCCTTGTTTCTTTTTAATGACTTTTATTTCTTTCTTAATTTTTTTCTTTTAAAGAAAAGACACAATGCCAGCAGTCCTCCCCTCTTGGGCAGCCCTGCAATAACAAACCAGTGTGCCTCTGCAGTGGAAGAAAAAAAAATCCCGGTAAGAAAAGTGTCTTTTACTGAATAGTAACAGTTGTTAACGAGCAGCATGTTTCACATTGTGTGCAGTGACCTACATACAACCCATTTAGGCAGGTATGGGAGGTCAGGAAAGCTTTGCTTTACTGACTCTGTCATAATGTAGCAGCGTGAGGCACTTTGCCTTGTGGTAGAAGTAATACAATCCTATCATAGAATGGCTCAGGTTGGAAGGGACCTCAAAGGTCATCTCCTCCAACCTCCCAGCCATGGGCAGGACACCTCTCCATTAGACTTGGCTCCTCTAGGCCTCATCCAACCTGGCCTGAAACACCCACAGGAAGGAAGCATCCACAACCTCCCTGGGCAGCCTCTATGAGGGGTTTGGAACACAAGCCCTATGAGGAGAGGCTGAGGGAGCTGGGGTTGCTTAGCCTGGAGAGGAGGAGACTCAGGGGAGACCTTATTGCTCTCTGCAACTACCTGAAGGGAGGTTGTAGACAGGCGGAGGTTGGTCTCTTCTCGCAGGCAGCCAGCACCAGAGCAAGAGGACAGAGTCTCAAGCTGTGCCAGGGGAAGTTTAGGCTGGATGTTAGGAAGAAGTTCTATACAGAGAGAGAGAGATTGTCCATTGGAATTGGCTGCCTGTGGAGGTGGTGGAGTCACCATCATTGGAGGTGTTCAGGAGGAGACTTGATGGGGTGCTTGGTGCCATGGGTTAGTTGTTTAGGTGGTGTTGGATTGGTTGATGGGTTGGACACGATGATCTTGAAGGTCTCTTCCAACCTGGTCTGATCTGGTCTGGTGTGGTCTGGTCTGGTCTAGTCTAGTCTATTCTATTCTATTCTACTCTACCAGAGTCCACCTACCCTTGTACTGAAGAACTTCTTCCTCAGATCCAGTCTAACCCTGCTCTTCCTCAGCTTCAAACCATTCCCCTTGTCCTATCTCTACAGACACCCTGATGAAGAGTCCCTCTCCAATAAATAGCAGGATCAATACTTCAGAACATCTCTAGGCTCCTTTCACATTGCTAGAGACTTTTTTGGGGGTAGAGAAAACTATTGCACTGGCTTTCTAGCAGAAAAAAAGGGCAGAACAGAGTTGCTGTGTGAGTGTGTGCTGCACATCATGTCAGTGAAATGAGTCAATGGGAAAGCAACCATTCCAGTCAAGAATTCTTTGTCCATTACTGACTTAAAAATGAAGTTGAGTTACTTGCAGTTAGACAAATGGTAAGAGGGTAAGTTG
This sequence comes from Dryobates pubescens, assembly GCF_014839835.1. Lineage (NCBI taxonomy): Eukaryota > Metazoa > Chordata > Aves > Piciformes > Picidae > Dryobates > Dryobates pubescens. The sequence goes on along the minus strand of NC_071647.1, from coordinate 3,797,009 downwards.
CCTGTGTCAGTAAAATAACTGGTTCCAGTTATAGCCTTATTACAGGCTTAAGCTTTTTGGAGCAGGCTTTAAAGTTCATGTCTGCCTCTTCCTTATGCTTTGTCTGCTCATAATCTACTTGTTCAGCTGGGATCTGGGATTTCCTCGAGTGTGCTGGACAAATCCATGGATGGAGTAGTACAAAATCCTTTCCAAATCACTTTGAAACATAAATTCAGAGATGTCTCAACTCCAGATCTGTAATCATTATTTATGGGATTGCATCACAGAACTGGAAGGCTGCGGTACTGAACTTGGATTTGAGTTGTTGCTCATCTCTTAGGACAGTTCCTGTGAGTTGCTTTCAGAAGTGGGTTATGTGGGTGATAGGTCTGCTGCTTTCAAAGGCAAAAAAAAAATCACTGAGTGTTTAACTGCTCCAGGTTCTCTCTGACATTTGAACACTAAGATCACTTGCAACACTTGGAACACCTCTCCTTAGATCTTTGAAAAATAGACCCTGAGGGCCAGTGTTGGATCCTTTTGAAAAGTCATTGGGAGGTGCCAGATCTCCCCCTCCCCTTCCCTTTGTTACAAATCACAGGTTTGAAAGCATGCAGTGGAGTTGAGAAAGATGTTCAGGTTTGCTTAGCTACAGGCGAGTTTGAGAGAGGTTCAGAGTCCTGAGGATCTTTGTGCTGACTAATTTTAACACTTGCCTGTTTCATGCCCTACAACACATCTTGAGGTCAGAAACTGAATCAGAAAAAGTGATGTAACTTCATCTAAAAACTCCCATTTATTTTATAAAAATCATAGAATGGCTCAAGTTGGAAGGGACCTCGGAGATCATCTTCTCCAACCTCCCTGCCATGGGCAGGGACACCTCTCAACTAGACTCAGCTGCTCACGGCCTCATCCAGCCTGGCCTTGAACATCCCCAGAGAGGAGGCATCCACAACCTCCCTGGGCAGCCTATTCCAGAGTCTCACCACCCTCATAGTGGAGAACTTCCTCCTAAGATCAAATCTAAACTCAGCTTAAAACCCCCCTCCTTTGTCCTGTCTGCAGACTCTTTTATGAGAAGTCCCTCTGCAGCCTTCCTGCAGGATCCCTTCAGGTATTGAAAAGCAGCTCTAAGGTGCCCCCAGAGTCTTCTCTTCTCCAGGCTGAACACCCCCAGCTCCCTCAGCCTGTCCTCATAGCAGAGGTGCTCCAGCCCAGAGCCTTCCTTCCCAGCAGGTATCATTTCTCCATCCATTTTGTCTAAGAAACAGCAGCTTCACCACCAGTTGGCTGGTGGACATCATTGATAGCTTACTGTTCCTACACTGGTGGTTGCATTTTTCCTTCATTGTTCAATTGACAAATTCTCTGGAATGTGCTTCCCTTTGCTGTCAGTCTGGAGTAAGGTCTTTCTCTCCTCACATCTGAGAAAACAGCTTTGGTAAAGTTAGGTGTAAATTTCCCCCCCCTTCCCTGCAGATGGTGGTTGCTGTGATTGGGAAGCTCATTTGTCATGATCAGTGCTGTACCTCCTGTACTGCTGCAGGAATCCTGTGTGCTCACAGGGATTGCCTGGGTCCCTTTGAACTGCATTCTTGACCACTCAGCCTGCCAGATACTTCCTCTAGCTAAAGAGCATTTCCTGGCCACATTTTTTTGAAGTTCCTAGATGTATGATTGCCTATTGTCTGAGGCTTTCACAGATGGCTTAATCTATTCCAATCACAGAAATTGTGCAGCAGAAATGATGGAGTCTTATCAGAGCAGATTTTTCCCTTTTATTTTTATCTTTCTAACCTAAATTGGGATTTGAACTTTGATCTCCAGAGTTGAAAGTTCAGCACTGTTGGCTCTTCCAGGCCACATGGTGCCTTTGGAGTGCCCTGGTTGTGTGGGCAGTGCTTTCAACCTTCTGCCAGGTACAGGTCACAGAATGTTAGGGGTTGGGAGAGACCTCAAAAACTCACCCAGTCCAAAACCCCCTGCCAGAGCAGGATTGCCCAGGGCAGGTCACACAGCAACACATCCAAGCAGGTTTTGATTGTCTCCAGAGAAGGAGACTCCACAATCTCTCTGGACAGCCTGCTCCAGGGCTCTATCACTCTCACAGTGAAAAATATTCTCCTATTCCTTTGGAACCTCCTCTTCTTGCCCCCATTGCCCCTTGTCCTGTCATTGGATATTCCTGAGCAGAGCCTGGCTCCATCCTCCTGACACTGCCCTGCACATCTTTATCAACATGAATGAGATCACCTCTCAGGCTTCTCTGCTCCAAGCTCAAGAGCCCCAGCTCCTTCAGCCTGTCCTCAGAAGGGAGATGTTCCACTGCCTTCAGTATCTTTGTGGCTCTGTGCTGGACTCTTTCAGGCACTTCCCTGAGGGGCCCAGAACTGGCCACAATATTCCAGATGCAGCCTTACCAAGGCAGAGTAGCAGAGAAGGAGAACCTGATGATGACCCTTTGCCTTTAAATGATGATACCTGGTTAACTTGTCTTTAACTTCATAGTTTTGACTTTCAGGGGCTGCATGCTTGCAAAAGCAGAGATTTAGTCTGTGCCTTGACAGTGAAGAGTGTTGCTTTTTTCTTGCTACAGAAGAAAATGTGCTTGCTTTGAGAATGCCCAAAGAAAATCAGCTTCAGTTCAGGTGCATGGAGAGCTGGACTCAATTTCAGGTTTTGGCCATGCTAGAGAGATTAATTTTCCTTAGAAAACATTTCAGTGTCTTCTGTTCAAGTGACAATCACAGCATCATAGAATTGTTTTAATTGGAAAACACCTCCAAGATCATCAGGTCCAACTGTTGACCCAGCAATACCATGGCCATTAAACCATGTCCCCAAGTGCCATGGCCACAGGTTTCTTGAACACCTCCAGGGCTGGTGACTAAATCACCTCCCTGGGCAGCCTGTTCCAATGCCTAACCACTCCTGCAGCAAAGAACTTGTTCCTAATATCCAACCTCAACTTCCCCTGGCACAATTTCAGGCCATTTCCTCATGTTCTATCACCTGATACTAGAGAGAAGAGACCAACCCCCACCTCACTCTAGCCTCTTTTCAGGGAACTGTAGAGAGCAATGAGGTCTCCCCTCAGCTTCCTCTTCCCCAGACTAAACAACCACAGTTCCCTCAGGTTCTCCTTACCAGCCCTGTTCTCCAGACTCTTCCCCAGCTTCACTGCCCTTCTCTGGACCTGCTCCAGTAACTCACACTAAATACCAAAAATCACAGCATAGTTTTTACTCCTTTCTTCCTTTTCCTCCTTTAGCAGTTTCTTCATCCCTCACAGCGCTGTGTTCACCTCTCAGCCTCTTGCTTTCCATACCTTCCCTCAGTGTCCGTGGAGAAAGTTCTCAGACTCCTCATGCCTTTTGAGGCAGTTACAAATGGACCTGCCTTGTGTTTGGGCCTTAAAGTGCTGCTGAGATCCATTTGGGTGCTGCTCTGTGTGCCAGGGTTTGGTTGTGAGCTCACCTTTTGTCCTTTCCTTCTGCAGAACGACGTAAGGATAAAGTTTGAGCACAACGGGGAGCGACGGTAAGTCTGCCTTCACCACTTGGTTTCTGTGCTTGGTGCAATCATTTTCTCATCAGCAATCCAGGCTAAATAGTTTCTTGGCTTTATTTTCCTTGTTCCTTAACTTAAAATAAAATACCCCACACAGTGAAGGGCAATAGCAAACAGGTCATCCCCAGCTTGGTTATTTTTAGGTGTCAGTGAGTCATGCCACACTTGCCTTTGATTTATTCTCATAATACCCATTTTAAGTGAGCTGCAGTAATACTAACAAAGCTTGCCAGCCTGGAATAAATTCACCCTGATAGTGATAATTCATATGTGGTCCCTGGGGTGTTGTGTTTTTTTTGCTTTGTTTAACTGAAACTGATCAAATTAGTGTCATTCTTTTGTAGTTTCTCATTTCCTGATGACCTGTCACTGTCCTGCTGTGACTGAACAACAGCTACAGCAAGGGGAGATATTTCACTGGTGTAAAAGCAAACTTGTTATTTCCTCTGATACTTGGGTTTGGGATACTTTCTTTTACCAAAAAAAAAACCACCCAACAACAACCCAAAATTAATTGAATTATCATTTTCAGTGTTTGCAGATTGTTTTTAATAGATAAAATTGCCTGGACATGTCAAAGTAGGTCTCCAAAAGCCCCTTATTTGCCATCTATTTGGGAGGACCTCTTGGTATTCTTAGGGCTGTTCAGTGGCTGTGTAAACAGAGAGAAAAGTTTCAGCTTCATTTTCAGCCTCTTTGAAGCTGTTCTTGAGAATAGAATGCACGTTGGAAAAGACCTCAGAGATCATCAAGTCCAACCTCTCACCCACCACCATCTGATCAACTAAACCATGGCACCAAGCACCCCATCCAGGCTCTTCCTAAACACCTCCAGTGATGGGGACTCTACCACCTCCCTGGGCAGCACATTCCAATGGCCAGTCTCTCTTTCTATGAAGAACTTCTTCCTGAGGTCTCAACTGAGGAGAAAAAGGAATCTTGATATTAAGATTCCAGGGTTTTTTAAAAGGAGTTGGATTGTAAGCATGAATTTATAGGCTGCTTCTCACAAACATCCTGTGGGAATCCTTTGATTTCTCCCATCCCAGACAACTCTTTCAACATAGAATCATAGAATGGTTGGAAGGGACCATAGAGATCATCTGCTCCAACCTCCTTGCCATGGGCAGGAATGCCTCTCAACTAGCCCAGGTTGCTCAAGGCCTCATCCAGCCTGGCCTTGAACACCTCCAGGGAGGAAGCATCCACAGCCACTCTGGGCAAAGTATTCCAGAGTCTCACCACCCTTGTACTGAAGAACTTCTTCCTAAGATCCACTCTAACCCTACTCTCCCTCAGCTTCAAACCATTCCCCCTTGTCCTGTTTCTGGACACCCTCAGGAAAAGTCTCTCTCCAGTCTTCTTGTAGGATCCCTTCAGTTATTGGAAGGCAGATCTAAGTGTCCCCCAGAATCTTCTCTTCTCCAGGCTGAACTACCCCACCTCCCTCAGCCTATCCTCACAGCAGAGGTGCTTCAGCCCTTGGATCATCTTTGTGGTCTCCTCTGGACTCTCTCCAGCAGCTGTGTGTCCTTATGCTGGGGACACCAGAACTGGAGGCAGTATTGGAGGTGGAGTCAAACTGAGGGATTTTTGTTAAAACAGAGCAGCAGAGGAATCCTTTGTTGATAAAGCAGGCAGCAGAGAGTAATTTTTGAGGTCATCCTCAAAAACCAAGCTGCTTTCACTCATCAAAGCCCTACATGGTGAGTCCTGTCACTAAAAAATACCCCACTTTGGGGGCTTAGGGAGACATTTTAGAAGTAATCACAGGTGGGATCTGCTGCTGCCTTTGTCAGCCAGATCTTCTCAGCACTCTACTGTGCCAGTGGCATTGTGTGGAGCACAAGAGAGGTGCTCGGCAGCGGGTCACGTTTTCTTGTGATCCCACGTTCAGACAAGGTGACTTAGAGGCAAAATCTTGTCACCACAGCCCTATCATCATGCATGTCTTCTGCCTGAGTGCATTTAAGATGGCACATTGCTCAGGGGAGAAGAAAAGGGTGTGTTTTTTGGTGTTTGGTTTTTTTTTGCTGGAGTAACATTAAAATGAAAAGGTTGATTGTGTGTTAGTCTAATTATGCAGCGAGGCTCGCCTGAATTCCCCGTTCCCAGAGTGGTATGCAGTTACAGACAGCCAGCAAGCTCCCAGAATGTAAGTGTGTGTGCTTGGTTTCAGAGGAGCTGCCAGATCTAACCACAAATATTCAAGGTGGTCAGGCAGGAATGGGCTCCTTAAACCTTGCAGTCCATGATTTTGTTTTAGAAGAGTGCACAGAGCTTTTGAAGCGAATAGAATCTGCGGCACCCGAGAACAGCTCTGCTTTTCAATGCATGGAGCACAGAATGGAAGCCTTTATAAGGGCCTTCAGCTCAACTGAGAGCTAAATTACATTAGTACAGTGCCAGAGGACTATCATTTTGTGGATGGCTTTCTTAAGAGCATGTAGAAAATGTTATTGTGGGCTGCTTTTTAACAGGAACAATTATTTCTAAGTAGCTGAACGGTGTAGGTCTGGTAGCAAGATGAACCCTTCCTGGGGAAGGGACTAAGGATGCCAGCTAACACTGGAGCTATTTAAAACAAAGGCTGCATGTTGTGGCAGGATGCAGAGTGCTGGCAAAGCAGCCTGGATGGATGTGTTGGAAGCTAATTCTTCCATCCAAAGCATGGCTTCAGCACGAGCTTCCCCTGTTCACTGAGCTACCCCAGAGGTGAGTTTGGGGTTTTACTGAGTTCAAAGAGTTGCCCTTGTAAGCAGGATAGGTCTTGAGTTTCTGTGGTCCATTCAGGTCTTCCTATTTCTTGCCTGATGGCAAAATTACTCAGTGGTGCTAGAAGTGAAGCCTGTTGTGGCAGTATCTCAGGTGTGGCACAGCAGAGTCGTTTCAGGTTGCAGCAGTGGGGTAAGCAGCTCGCAAAGTGCTCTGCCAGCTCGCAGAAGGATGGTGGCTGTCAGCCATGTCCCAGAGCTGTTTGTTTAGCTTGCTGGTACTGGAGACACAGCGTGGTCCTGTGGCCCATGAAAGCAGATGGTGAGAAGTCTGGTTACAGGAGCCTGAAGGCAGGAACAACCATCTGGGCCTTGTGCAGCAGAGAGATGAAAAGTGGGATTCTGAGCAGTTGACATCCTTGGCTTGCTAGGATAATGGGTTGGAAATTAGAATTCATAGTTGAATCTTCCAATTCTTTGACCCAGGGTAGTTTACTCACCAGTACTGCTGAAAAGGATGAAAATCATCTTTTTCCACAGCTGTCAAGGTAGTACTTGGCAGCTTCCTTCAGAAGAATCACAGAGTGGTTTGAGTTGGAAGGGACCTTAAAGATCGACTAATTCCAACTGCCCTGCCATGGGCAGGGACACCTTCCACTAGACCAGGCTGCCTCATCTAGCCTTGTCTTAAACTTTTCCAGGGTTGAGGCATCCACATCTTTTCTGGGCAACCTGTTCCAGTGTCTCACCACACTCAGGGTAAAGAAAAAACTTCCTAATGCTGAATCCAAATCTACCCTGCTCTAGTTTCAAACCTTTGGCCCCACTGTGTTGCACAGGGGGTGAAGGATAACTGCAGGCAGTGCACTGAGTCTGAGAGTCAGATACTTGGAGCTGATCATTCAGGGGGCTAGCATGGAGCTAATATCACCAACCACCCTTTGGGACAGAGGGATTTCAGATTCCTTTGTGTCCTCCTGATGATGCCTTCCCCCTGGAGTTCAGAACTAACTTTGCTGGAGGAATGTTTTTGAAAGCTGTCAAGTGGAACACATCTTGGAAATGGGAGTTCTGAGGTCAGATACCGGAGTGATAAACCAAGGCCTGGTTTGCTGCAGCTTTTAATTCAGCTCTCCCTGAATGGATTTGTGTTTTGTGCCTGAGGCAGTATTCTTGAAGCCAAAGTGCATCTTATATCCTGTTAGGTGAAAGACATTTATTTAATAAAGGATCCTTTTCTCCCCAGGGACAGAGGCATTCTATTGGAACTCTTCAGCTGAATATTGCATTTTGACAAACCATTTGGAAAGAGGCCAGAGAGCAAGAGTTCCTTGCTAAAATAATGAATATCAATTCAAACTGGAAAGGTTCACTACTTGCTTGAGGATGAGAGGAGAGCATTCAAATGTGGTTTTAATGATTCAGCCATCTAATTTAATTGCACTATCAAATATGTCTCTGAATCCAATCAGTGGCTCTCTTTCCTTCCAGAATTATCCCATTTGTCCGTCCCGTGCGCTATGAAGACGTGCAACAGAAAGTGAAAACAGCCTTTGGCCAGCCACTGGACCTCCACTACATGAACAATGAGGTACAGAGCCTTGCTGGCAGGGCTCAGAACTTGAAACACTCTCTCTAAACAACACCTCCTTCTCCCATCCCATCTTCTGTACTCTTTCATTTCTTCCCTCTGATATGAACCGTAGCTGAATCACTCTGCTCCAGAGGAAAACACACTGCTGCTGACAGAACACCAGCCTCATACTGTGTGAACAGCAGCATCTTGCTTCCTTGTGCTGGTATTGTTTGGGAGATTCTTGGGGAAGCAAAAAAAAAAATGGTATTTGAAGTATTTTGACTGTTGTATTGCAGTCCAGTATAGACACAAGCTGAGGAATGCAGACAGTCCCAGAGTCATGGAATCACAGAAGCACTAAGGCTGGAAAAGACTCCTAGAATCATAGAAGGCATCAGGTTGGAAGGGACCCTCAGAGGTCATCTGGTCCAAGCCCTTTGTAGTGACCAAGGACATCTTTAACTACATCAGGTTGCTCAGGGTTCCATCACATGAGGTCCCAGCACCCCTAGTGCCCCATCACAGCAGGATGTCACCTGCCCCATCATCAGGAGCCACCATGGACTCACCCTCAGCAAAGCCTTGAGTCCTGGCACAACCTTGATTCATCCCCTTCACCTCCTACCACCAGCTTCCCACAGCCTAAACCCCAGGCAGGCAACACCTCCCACCACCAGGCCACCCCAAAAAGCGACTCTTACCTTTAAGATCATCCAGTCCAAGCATAACCTAACCACCATGATCGCTAAACCCTGTCCTGTTGTGATGTCGCCCTCCCACCATTCAGGACTTCATCCCTAACTGAGGGGAGCTGGACAAAGATGGAAAGGGTTCTTCAGTGTTAATAGCATTCACATTTGGAGATGTGAGCAGGCTGTAGAGCAGAGGGTGTCTGAGCATAATATCATGGAGTTTTACCAGCAAGTTTTAAATTCTCCTTTCATTCCCTCTTGCCAACTCTTAATCTTCTTGGTCCTAGTCTTGATCTGCAACCCAATTTTCACTTCATCGTTCGGTCTGGATTCATAAGTATTCAGAGACAATGTTCTCATCAGGGAGTCAGGAGCCTGTCTCTGACTTGTTCTTTGCAAAGAACAAATTCAGGTAGAGGTAGCAATTAATATTTTGGGGGACAGTGCCTTAGAGAAATTTGCAGAGGGTCAGCCAGTCCTCTGGTGGCGTGGGAGGAAAGCCTCATGAAAAGGGACAGTGAAGCAGTGCCGGAATGGGAATCTGTGGAGTCATTGAGCAGCCAGGATCCTATCTTACATTCTGATTATATTTTTTTTCCCTTTTTCTAATGTTTATTTAAATACCTATTGTGGAAGTAGATTGATTTTTCTTTTTTTTTTTTTCCCCCTGTTCTTTGTTTTGCAGCTGTCTATCCCTTTGAAAAACCAAGATGACCTGGATAAAGCAGTGGATCTCTTAGACCGAAGCTCTAACGTGAAAAGCCTTAGAATATTATTGCTGTCTCAGGACAGAAACCATGTAGGTAACAACTTCTGTGACTGCAGCAAAATGAAGGGTGGCTTGTTTTTGTTCACCCTTAAGTCTCTGAAACACGATGGCAGCTTTGAGAGTACCAGGGATTAATAAAATCACTCTGCACAGACACAAATGCATATGGTTATCCTCTTTGCTTTGGCTTAGCTATAGGTATCTTTTTTTTTTCCCCTTGTTTTTTTTTTCCTCTGGCTTCAGCAGCTGTTCAGGGAATAGAACATTGCAGCTTTTGAAGCTGGAATAGGAAGGCCATTTAATATCAAGTACCCAGTGACTCTATTCAGAAAACAATGAGTTTGGTTCGCAGAGAACTTTTTTCCCCTTTGATTAATAGCACAGTGCTGCAAGTGTAATTATCTTGCCTTTAGGAAAGCACCAGGTTGTCCTTGAAGACCAGCTCTTAGCATTTTGATTCTTCCTGGCTGAGAAGCCTGAGGACAGCTCCTGGTGGTTTTTTTCTCAGTTCTGCAGCCTAATGCACTGAATCCAGCCTTACTCCGTAGAAACTCAGTTGCTTTTAGCTACTAATGGTGTGTTCACACCTAGGATGAATTGGATTGTCTTGCTTCACTTCCCTGTGCCACAGGTGGCTGTGGCAGCATGTGGCAGTGCAGTTTGCACTTCTTTTCTGCTGAAAAGTAAATCTTTTAAGTCAAAGTTGCCCATTTTGGACACTGAATTGAACTGCAAGCTGAAGAGGGGGGAAAAAAGCAGCAGAAGTTTCCCTTATTCCTGATCTGTGACAGAGAACTTTGTTCACTCCACCAATACCTTTTTTCTTTTTGTCAAAATTAAGGTCACAGCTCTTCAAGCCAAAGACCTTGATGCCTTAGGTATTCCATTTGCAGATTACCAACTTCTCTTGAGGAGTGTGACACAAAAAGCTGCTCTGTCATGAAAGCTGTTGGGAGTAGCTCGTTGATTTTTAATGTTGATCCCTATTCAAGTTCTGCAGGCTGTGAGCTCAAACTCTTGAAATAATCATACCTGTAATTCTTGGAACTGTCAGGAGAACTTAAATACACTCCTCACTATTTCTGAGTTTGATAATCCATGTTGATAGAAACACAAAGACCTTCAGGGGCGTTAACAGCCCTTTCCCAAATGCCTGGATGCCAGAAGCTGGGAAGGCGCAGAAGGGGATGATGCTGTTCCTTGTCCTATTCCCTTTCCCTAAGCGTTTGTTAGTGGCTGTTCTGAAGACAATACTTGGCAAGAAGGCTTTTGGTCTGACCTAGCATAGTCAGACTGTTCTGTGTTGTCAGGAAACAGTCTGTGAAAGGTGGCCTCAGCGTTTGGTATAACACAGTAAAACAATCCTCTTTTACAGCCCTCTCTTAATTGCAGTGGCTGCAGGCTGCAAACCAGCTGTGAAATGATGTTACCTACAGTTTAGCTAAGCCACCTACAGTAAATCTCATCCCTCCACCAGCCAGTAGCCAGGACTGTGGTGTTGTCCTTTTATTAGTTGTTTTTTCCTCTTTTGCTCAAAGCAGAAACAAACAGCGAAGTCTTCAGTAAGTGCCACTGTTTCCCCCCTCTCCTCCGACTTCCTCTTCAGCTCTGAGTTGCCTGACAGGAGAGCCCTCCATGTGATAAAGCAAAAGCCCACAAGTCTGAAGGAGGCTTCTTGGCTGCATGATCTCATCCCACTGAGGGAGCGGGAAGCATTATTTTTCCTGAAGTACAGGATGCAGATTTTGTTTTGGTTGTGCTCTTTTCTTTTTTCTGGGGATGGAAAGGTAATGCCATGACTTTGGCACAAGTGTGTTTACAAACCACATTAACTGGACAGCAGTAGCTGTGTGACTAGCACCGAGAGCTTGTGTTTGTCAGTAGCCTTTATATTAATTGTCTTCTGCCTCTCTCTGTGGCTCACTTGTGCTTTCTGTTGTCAAGCAACTCACTTCAGCTGTCAGTCCTCTCTTTCTGTTTAGAAACTAATGGGAAGAACTGGTTAAGTTGAACACCTAGAGTACTGAAGCCAGACTGCCCACCCTTGGTTCAGCTCCCGTGAATCTGTTCGTGGCACAGTTAATGCAATTTAAGTGAGGCTCCCTCCTTACCCTGTGCAAGGGTAAAGTGCTTATTAAGTGAGCAGCTACTCCATACTTCACTTTTTTAATTGAGTGGCCTCACACCTGCTTTGCCAATGGTATTCAAATAACTTTCAGTAGTCAGGATTTGATTTCCTTGGAGTATCTTTGGGTCTGTTCATCTCAGTACAATAAGTTAGCATGAGTTAAATTCTGTAACACACCAGAGGGAGGGAATATTCTGTCTTCTTGTAAAACAAGGCACTTTGGGACAAGATTAAAATTGAAAGTGTCCATTAATATTGAGCACCTGCCTTGGCAGGCATAGGATCTCATTTGCTTGGGGGAGGTTAGCAATTCACAGGGTTGCATACATTCAGACCTTAATGCACCATCCTCAGGTGGTTGGTGTCCTGCTCAGTCCTCTGTTAGGAGCCTATGGGCCCTGTGTCATCCATGAGGAGAGCACAGAGGTGTCAGCTCCCTGCAGCTGGAGTATTTCCAGCTGAGCACCTTCTGGAGTCTGATGTGTCTTTGCAGTTTCTCTTGGCAGAGCTGGGCAAGGAGGGCAACATTTCTGGGCAGCAAGCTGCTGTCCTCAATTGTAAAAGCATCCTGCAGTTCCTCTTCCTACAGTGTGCGCTGGAGTTATCCCTTCTGTCTTTCTCCACAAACTGGGGAAAAGTCCTTTGTGTCTCTTTTCATTCCTTTTCCTGCTTTGGATGAGCTGAAGGCACTGTGGAAAAATGGTCCTTAATGAGATTATCTGTGTAAGTTCAGGGCAGGATGACTAAAAGCAGCATGGGCAGCATTCATTTTGGCATCTCCAAACTCTTTGTGCTCTTAAACTCTCTAGAATTCATTTTCACTTGGACCACCTGAACTGTCAGGTTACTTTTCAAAGACTGAAGGCACTCAGGTTGCCATCTAACTGCTTCTGAAAGAGGGCAAGATTGAGACTGCAGCTCTGCTGGCCAAGGTAACTGATAGAAGCTGCAGATCCTTCCATGGTCTGGTCTCAGTGGGTGGTACCAGCCCCTTCTTCCTGGTTTCATAGGCAGCTGCTAATGGAGGACAAACTTGGAGACCTAGAAATCCTGCATTTGATTGGAGGCTGGAGGGTAGCATGCTCTAGTTGTTCAACTCCTGGTTTAGACTGTAACTGTGAAGCTTGCTCCTTTGCTGCCTTTATTGTTTGTGTTCTGTGAAGTTAATCAGATTTCAGATTCTCCCAACTGTTTCTCAGCGACTTTCTTGCTACTAAACATAATCCTGTTTTGGAAGATGTGGCTGGACTGCTTGAGCTCCTCAGTCTCATTTTGCTTTTCTTATTTTTGATTTTATTTTACCCAACAGACCAGTTCTTCACCCCATTCTGGACTGCCCAAACAAGTCAGGATTAAAACTTCCCAGTCTGTGGGGGATGTGAGCACACCCTATCAGCAGCCAGAACCCAGAAGTAGGCATCTGTCTGTCAGTGAGTATTTCTGCCACTTCTGCTTGTCTTTGTTTTGTGAAATGTGTCTTTTGGGCACTAGTGTTTATGGTACAGCATTTCTGAAAGGCAAGAGAAATGGAAAGGTTATTCTAGGACAAGGCAGTTCATTTTCAAAAGCTCTTAATATGTTTACAATTGAATGCTTCAAAGTTCCCTTACTAAGTTGTTGAACAGCTGAGGAGCTGCTAAAGGGGATGTCCTAAAGCCAGGCTCATTGAGGTTAGAAATCTGGAAAGCTTACATGAGTCCATTAAGGGTTTTTTATTTAGATTGGCAATTTCAGTTCATGAAACTTAGGGTTTTTTAATTTTCTCTTTCTGTGTTGGGCTTTGGAACCTGTCCTCACTCCTGTAACCAAGCATTTTACTGGTAGCACTGGAATTGCCCCTGTCTGTCCAAGCAGTGCCCTGCACGCTTGAGTTCTCTAACCCTTCACTCTCCTTGAGGAGAGCACAAGGCTGAAACCATAAGTGATTGGCACAGCAGCACAGAAGAAAATGAGAGAAGTCAGAGTCATGTGTACCTTTGTCTCATTTCCTTTTGTTTCTGTTAGCTTAATGAACTCTTGTTTAGTAGAAGCATGCTCCTGTCATTCTCTGGTAGATTTGTCAGAGTTCGTAGAATGGCTTAGGTTGGGAGAGACCTTGTCCCCAGCATAAGGACACACAGCTGTGGCAGTGAGTCCACAGGGTCACTAAGATGATCCAAGGCCTGGAGCACACTGCTATGAGGGTAGACTGAGGGAGCCAGGGTTGTTCAACCTGGAGAAGAGAATATTCCAGGGAGACCTTAGAGCTGCCTTCCAGTACCTGAAGGGATCCTACAGAGGGCTGCAGAGGGACTTTTCATAAGGGTGTCCAGAGACAGGACAAGAGGGAATGGTTATAGTCTGAGAGAGAGCAGAGTTAAGCTGGATCTTAGGAAGAAGTTCTTCAGTATGAGGGTGGTGAGACTCTGAAAGAGGTAGCCCAGGGAGGTTGTGGATGCCTCCTCCCTGGAATTGTTCAAGGCCAGGTTGGATGAGGTGTCCCAGCCCGATATCTCTGTTCTAGCCTCCTATATAACTATGCAGTACAATCCAGGTCTGTGGTACAAGAATGCTTAAAGCTAGTAACTTTTTATGTCAAATACCTGAAACTGCTTCAAAGACTTGCAGATCCAAAATAACAGAGAATCTGTCCCCTTGGTGTGAAGCTCAGTGAGCAGAGAAAGCAGGGGGAAGGTGAGCAATACCAGGGATCTGCAGCGGGAAGGCTGGAGCCCAAGCTGCTGTTCCATGTAAATGACTTGGGCTTTAGGAGTAAGAAAAGCTAAATTCTGCTGGAAAACAGAAGCAGAGAATGGCTGTGTTTATTAAAGCAGCTATTTTAGGGCTTGTCAGACCTAATGCTTCAGATGACAAGTGCTGCAAATCACAAGAGCAGTACTAGGAGCTGGGAATGTCAGAGTTGTTTTGTTTCCAAGTTCTAAACCAGCTCTCTCTGTGCCAGAGGAGTGCTTCGCTTTCATTAACTGTCTAAACTTGAGGCATAATCATTACAGGATTTTGGATCAGTATTTGCAGAGCAATTTTAGTGTCAAAGAATCAGATTAAACTAGAAGAGTCTCCACATAGGGATGCCTAAACTGGGGTCAGATCTATGCTGCTCTGCCCAAAGGTAGGCTGAATGGAGAAGGACTTGAGAACTAGAGCAGTTCTCCGTACTAGACTTGCCTAGCAAACTTGCTTGTATCCTGCCTAGAGTCTTGCTGATCCCCTGTTGTACCATTTGCTTTTATGAAGCAGCAAACAAAGAAGTGCTGAAAGCTTGTGAAATACATGACTGAAACTGGAACAAAAAGGCTTTTCCCATCCATCCCAGTTTTGACCTTAATGTGCATAAAAAGAGCCACGTTCCCTGGGCCTGTGAAGGAGGCAGCAGCATCCATGCATGTCTGAACTCCATAGTTCTTTGGGTTTTTTCACAGACAAATTCAATGCCAAAAATATTTTATTCTTTAAAAAAACAAATAAATAAAACCCCCTTTTTCTCCTTTACTGGCATTCTGAGGTATCCAGATGATGATGCCAAGGCTAACAGGCTGTAACAAGTGCCCATCGTGGGTAAACTGTATAGTAATAAGGGGCCCTTTCTGTATCCCACTTGTAGAGACTCTTTCCTCTTATCCCAGCTTCTGGATATTTTCTGATCAGCCTGTCATTCATCAGTCAAGAAAGGATCAGGTTTGCTTTCTCAATGTGCTGAAGTACCAGACTGCTACATTATGAAGAGCCCCAGAAGTATCATTGAATGGCTGAGGTTGGAAGGGACCTCCGAGATCTTCTACTCCAAACTCCCTGCCATGGGCAGGGGTGCCTCTCAACCAGACTTGGTTGCTCGAGTTCTCATCCAACCTGGCCTTGAACACCTCCAAGGAGTGGGAATCCACAAGCTTTCTGAGCAACCTATTCCAGAGTCTCACCACCCTCATACTGAAGAACTTCTTCCTAAGATCCAGTCTAACCCTACTTTCTAAGCTGCAGTCTTAACCCTACTCTCCCTCAGATTATAACCATTCCCCCTTGTCCTGTCTCTGCACACCCTTATGAAAAGTCTCTCTCCAGCCTTCCTGTGGGATGCCTTCAAGTATGGGAAGGCAGCTCTAAGATCTCCCTGGAATCTTCTCTTCTCCAGGCTGAACAACCCCAGCTCCTTCAGCCTGCCCTCATAGCAGAGGTGTTCCAGCCAGCCCTTAGATCGTCTTTGTGGTTCTGGCAGAGGTCTGGTGGTAATTTGGCAATAGCTCAGCCTTGAATCCATTTCTTCATCCTTCTCTTTTCCTGTCTTGGCTTTGGAAAAGGAACATCTCTGTCTCCTAGCATTTCATGGAGCCTTCCCTGTTCGCACCACGCCACGCACCGAAAGGCGAAAGCTGCGTTCAACCAAAGCCGTTCGCAGGCAGGAGGTGCAGCCGTGGAGTCCCTGTCTTCTAAAGTGGACAGGCCTCCAGCCTGCTGTCACCAGCTCAGAGGTTTGGAAGTAAAGATAACTTTTATTTTAAAAGAGAAACAAACAAAACAGAAAAAAAAAGAAAAAGGACAGACTGGCTAAGCATTCTGGCAGCAGTTGTGTTTTTTCCACTCACTTCCTTTGATATACATTGATTTAGTGCCGACTTCCTTTTCCTGCCCACTGATGGGGGCCTTTCCACAATAGCAGCTGGGCTGGTGCCAGCAGGCCTTGGGCTCCCTTTTGGCTGCCCATGGCAGCGTGTCGGAAAGAGTGAAAGTGTGCTGCTGTGACTGGGGGCGGCCCAGAGCACGCTCCTTGGTTATCCGCACACCGCCTGGGCTGGGACGTCGCCGGAGCCCCGTGCAGCTGCCTGGAAGATCAGGTGGTAGCTCCAAGCAGTAGGTGATCTTTGTGAGTAAGCCACCTCTCCATGCACTCTTAGCCATGCCAGCCTTGGGGGTTTCTTCCTTCTGCAGCCTTCTGAAAGGTGCCTGCTGGTTTTCACAGGATGCTGTGGGTTGGAAGAATTAAAGAATCCCAGAATGCAAAGTTGAAAGGGACCCCAAGGATCATCTGGTCCAACCTTTCTGGGTCATAGCATAGTTGAAATCATAGACTCAATAAGGTTGGAAAAGACCTCAAAGATCATCAAGTCCAACCTGTCACCCAAGACCTCATGATTACTAAACCATGGCACCAAGTGCCACATCCAGTCCCCTCTTAAACACCTCCAGGGACAGTGACTCCACCACCTCCCTGGGCAGCCCATCCCAATGGCTAACAACTCTCTCTGGGAAGAACTTTCTCCTCACCTCCAGCCTAAACTTCCCCTGGTGGAGCTTGAGACTGTGTCCTCTTGTTCTGGTGCTGCTTGCCTGGGAGAAGAGATGTGTCCCCTGATCCTTCTCTTCTCCAGGCTAAACAACCCCAGCTCCCTCTGCCTCTCCTCACAGGGCTTGTACTCAAGGCCTCTCCCCAGCCTCGTTGCCCTTCTCTGGACACATTCAAGAGTCTCAGTATCCTCCTTAAATTGAAATGAGCTGGCCGAGCATCCTGTTAAGCTGAGTCTTAAAACAGGCCAATATAGGGGAATCCACCACTTCCCTTGGGAGATGATTCCAATGGCTGACTGTTCTCATGGGGAAAAAGCTTCTTCTGGACTGCAAGCAGAATCTCCCCAGGACTAACTTGGACCCATCAGCCCTTGTATTTTCCATGTAAAAAGGACTGCCCATTGTCCCAGAAGGGACCTCTGGAGATCATCTAGCCCAAAGTCCTCTGCCAGAGCAGGTTCAGCCAGAGCAGGTTGCACAGGATGGCATCCAGGCAGGCCTTGAATGACTCCAGAGATGACTCCACCACCACCTCCCTGGGCAGGCTGCTTCAGCGCTCCAGCACCATCAAAATGGAGTTCCTCCTCGTGTTTAGATGGAACTTCCTATGTCCAAGTTTGTTTTCAGTTAGCTTCTGCTGATGTTTGCCTTCACCCTTTATTACAATAACTTCTGTAGAAAATATTTTCCTTGGGAGAGGGTTTGCTGATCTTTACCCATCTTTCAGAGCACCTGAGTACACACAGTTAATTAAAGACAGCATTGTAAAGAGAACAGCCTGAGAGCTGATCTTAAAATGCTGTCTCTGATTTCATGGGTGACCTTGAGTCGATTGGCTGGACCACAGCATTTCCTGGAGCTCCCAAGTGTGACTTGGTGGGAGCTGCAGGTGGAGAGGTCACTGCAAAGAGGGATTTTGTATCTTCTTGTTTCTAAAGTATCATCTTTGAGAGCTCTAAGGAGAAAATAAATCCTGAAGGTGAAGTTTCTGTCAGTAGATAGCACAACAGAAGCTCTTTAGGTGGTGCCATTAGCAGATAAGATGTTTTTCTCATCCTTTGGCCCCTAAACATCCTCTCTGCCCATCTCCCTGTCTCATCTAATTAACAGAAATGGCACATTTGACCTTTCTCTTGTTTCACCCAAACTAGTCCTGGAGTTTCATTTTTTCACACAGTAAACCAGGAATGGTGGTGGTATTTGCAAAGGTAAGGGTGCTCCCATGTGACACTGAAATTGCTCAGTGTCAATGTGATGAGCTCAGCTGATAATGACTAGTAGGACTTGTGCTGTCACTCAAGGTAGATGATGCCAGTTAAGGCATACTTCTGATTAAGATAGAAGGCTGGTTGCCCTAGCAAGTGTTTTGTTGAGTGGAGATGAGCAGTGAAGTTCATGCCCCAAGGATTCCAGGAGTCCTCTGCTCTCCCTAAGATACTGACATTCACTTAGGAAGCTGAGCAGAAGAAGAGGTTAGAAACAGGTGGCTGCTTTGTTAGCAGCTTCACCAATAACCTTGCAGGGTCTGAAATGACAGTCCAGGTGCTCATGAACATAGAATCATTCAGGTTGGAAAAGACCCCTGAGATCATCAAGTCCCACCACTGACCCTACTCTGTAAAGTTCACCCCTGAACCATATCCCCAAGCACCACATCTAAACAACCTTTAAACACATCCAGGGATGACAACATCACCTCCCGGTTCCATTTGTATCCAGACTGTGTGTTTCACTCCAGAGCTGCTGCTCTCAGAGAGGTCTGGCATTAGAGGTGACTGTTTGGATTTTATGCAGTCTCATTTCATTACACTTTAAGCATCAGAACTGTCTCTTTTTTTTCCTGGCCCAGGTTCCCAGAACACAGGCCGAAGTTCACCACCCCCTGGGTACGTTCCAGAGAGGCAGCAGCGCATCGCTCGGCAGGGTTCCTACACCAGCATAAACAGTGAGGGGGAATTCATCCCAGAAACCAACGAGCAGTGTGTAAGTATGAGCACTAGGGTGACAAACAGCAAGTCTGGCTGTTTCAGGATCTCTCCAAGCCCCCTTTTTTCACTCCAGGATTTGCACTAACTGTTGGAGTTGCATCAACCCCTGCTAGTACTGTGTGCTTCATTTCGCCTATGCTTCAGGCTTGTTTGTAGCTGTGTCAGTTGAAAGCCTTTGTTGGAGTGCCAGAAGCAGTTGCTCTGTGTATGGGGCATTGTCTTCACCTCTGACTGAGCAGTTTTGGGGGTGCACATGTATGCTCAGGTTTCCTACTGTCAGGTTTGTGTGACCCTCTTGCATTTGAAACTGCCCTCTCCATTCAGACAAGTAGGAAGTAAGGTCAAAGGGCGACTTGCAGGTGGAGGCAGCAATGCAGCAGCACCAGCAGAGGCTGTTCCTGGAGTCACTTGGGATCAAAACCCGGCACAAGGCGGACTTAAACTTTCATTTTTCACAGCAGAGTCCTTCAGCACCTAAAGCAGTGTCTCAGATTTGATATGCCCTTAATTGCTATGTGAGAGAAAGGAAAAAAAGTGCGTTTTAAATCGTTTTAGACTCCACTCTTCCTCTCCAGCAAACAGTAGTAGACCCTGATCCCCTTGCACAGCCTCTTAGAGGTGTTAGGCTGAACTGGGTCATCTCAAACTTCACTATCACCTAGAAAGCATGAACCAGGTGAGCCCTGGGGTCCCTTCCTACCAGGCATTCTATGATTTTATCATTCTGTGTTGTTGCCATGTGATTTTTTTTTCCTGTGTTGCAGATGCTGGACCCTTTAAGCAGCGCTGAGAACTCGGTGTCAGGAAGCTGCCAGTCCTTGGACAGGTCAGCAGACAGGTACAAATGTACAGGCTGGTAGAGACTTATGTGCTCAAATGGAAATGCCAGCTGTACTTCCCCAGAAGTCTGGTTTCTATCTCAAATTTTCTTGGCAAGAAACAGGAACTTCTTTCTTACTCTATAGCCCATCTATTTCTTAGAGAGAATTAACCATGGCTTAGGGCTGGTTTATTTTCTGGCAAAAGCAGGCCCCAACAAACCACCAGCAAGCTGCTGCTTCAGTAGCTCTGTGTTAGAAACACAAAGCTGTAAAGCGTGCCGGCCGTGTGGAGCCTGGGCTGGGAGAACATCTGGCTGCAGGGGATTTAAATCTCTTTTAGACAAGGCTCTGCTTGTTCATTTGCTAAAAAAAGACCACACAACCAACCAAACCCCAACAAGCCATTCTAAGGTTACACAAGTGTATCATTACACTAGATTCCTATCTCCTGCAAGATGGAATAGTCATTCCAAAGGTAAATAAGGAGGCTCTTCCTTTGATGAAGAGTTTGTAGATCTTTTTCTTCTCTTTCTTTGCTGATCCTTGAAGTGTTGGTGGGCAGCCTTAGGTCTTGTTCAGTAGCCACCTGGCCTCCCAGCAGCTGTAATATTGGGCTTCAGCATGGTTTATAGGCTGCTCCAAGCAGGTTCCTGTAGGTAGGGTATGCTTTTATGTGAAGAATCTGAGGTTTGGTCTTGTAGCTATTCACTTCCTTCAGTTGATGGAACCACAGGGAAGCTCTTAGAGTTAACTTGTGTCTATGCATGTGTTCATTTGGGGAGTGGGAGCATTGCTCATGTTTTACCTGTCCTTCTTTCCCCTTTCCCTGCCCTGAGTGGAGGAGGGTAGGGAGCGGGGGAAATAAAAGCTCTGAAGTTGCTTGGGATCAAAACCCAGCCCAAGGCTGACTTAACCTTTCCTTTTTCATAGCAAAGACCTTTTACACCTGCCTGGTTATTCCTTGTGGGAGTGGGCATCACCTGGGGAAGCTGTTGTTCTTTGTCTAGTAGGAAGGAAAGGCTGAAAGCTGTGTCAGACTTAATCCATTTACAATGGCTAACAGAAATAAAGTGTGAATAATGTAACTTTGGCATGCTTTGAGTTTGTGCAATCTCTTAAGAGATGTTGAAGACCTTCTGCCAAACAAGGGGCCATAGTTAGGTTTGCTTAGAGAGTTCTGCTTATTGGGGGGAAACATCAGGGCTGTAAGGAATGGTTGTGTTTAGGCTCATCTGCTGCTGGTAGAAAGCACAGAGCATTTTTCACATGAGGAACTCTTGCTGCTCATGGAAAATCACTGAGTGCAGTAGTCCCCTTTCTCTGCTGCCCTGTGAGCAGAGTGCTGCAAGCTGTGCCCTGTTCTGCTCTTCCTCTTAGCCTTGGTTTTTAACCTTCTGCTTCACCTGGCTGAAGGAAGCACTGGGTCTTAGACCATAGGCTGGGGAAAGTGCTGAATAAATGGCACAAACTGAACAGAAAGGGTGGCTGCCCACAGTGAGCAGCAGTGTGATTAGCTGGGCCTTGAGTTTTGCAGGTACAGTGTGAAGTTATTGCAGGGATTTGAGAATCACCATTCCTGATGTGCAAATATAACAGCTCAGATTTAGAGTCTTAGAAGGCTTCACTCTAGCATATGGCAAACCTTATTCTTGCCTTCTTTCCTTCACAGCCCCTCTTTTCGGAAGTCCAGGATGTCAAGGGCACAGAGCTTCCCTGATAACAGACAGGAGTTCTCAGGTAGGTCTGCTGCAAGGATGGTTTGATCCAGACATTCCTGCTCCTTGCTGGCTACCCTCCCTGCTTTGCTGGGGTTGTATACATAGAACAACTGGGGATAGGCTGATTGCAAAGCTATGAAGTTGTTTCTTACCTCTTCCTTAAAAGCTGCTGTTACAGGGTAGGCCTTTTGAAGGAGCCTCACTTCTCTCTTTGCATCTCCTTCCAGACCGTGAGAATCAGATCTATGACAAAGCAGGGAAAGGTGGCACCTACCCGCGGCGCTACAACGTCTCCATGCAGCACAAAGACTACAACGATGGTGAGTTCTTTCCACACCTTTAATTCCAGCCTGAAAAAAGGAGGTGAAGCAGTGGCAGCCTCCAGGGTGAGCACAGCTCCCAGCTGAAGAGTCTGGAAGTGTCCTAGACCTTGCAATTCACTGAATCACAGAATGTTAGGGGCTGGAAGGGACCTCGAAAGCTCATCCCGTCCAACCCCTCCTCCCACAGCAGGATCACCTACACCAGATCACACAGGAACACATCCAGGTGGGTTTTGAATATCTGCAGAGAGGGAGATTCCACAACCCCCCTGGGCAGCCTGTTCCAGTGTTCTGTCACACTCACAGTGAAAAAGATTTTCCTTGTGTTTCCATGGAACTTCCTATGCCTCAACTTCCACCCCAGGGCCCAGTGCCCTGTCATTGGGCATCACCCAGCAGAGCCTGGCTCCATCCTCTCAGCACTCATCCTTTACATATTCATAAATATTAAGGAGGTCACCCCTCAGTTTCCTTCTCTCCAAGCTAAAGAGATCCACTTCCCTCAGTCTCTCCTTTTAAGGGAGATGTTCTACTCTCTGTGCTGGAGATAATGCTCCATGCACAATGGCACATCTTCACAGCAACCCATGATGGCTCTTTGTGCTTCTTTCTTCACTTTGCCCTTTCTGGGGATATCCAGGCTGCTTAGTGGCTGCTGGGCTGAAGCAGTGGACATAGTTATTAGCCATGGTCATATCTAGGGGGTTCCTACCTCAGGAATTCACTCTGCTTTGCTAATTTATGATGCAAACTCCCTTCTGGGCCTTCTAAATATACTAGGGGCTTAAAGAATCACATCTCTGCTCGTCAGATGGCTTTATGCAAATGAGTTTCTCAATGTTTCCTGAAAGGTGCCACTTGTCATAATCTTCATTTAGAGTCTTTATTTGCAAGTCCAGGCATATTATCTAGACAGTCATGCTGTCTGCGGAGTTGTTGACAAGCCTGGGAGCTCCTGTGGTGGTCTGCAAAGCAGATTTTTTTGCTCTGGAAGGCAAGTTTAGATCTTGCACTGAGGGCATTATGGAGTGTTCTGTCCCTTCTGCTTTGGGAATGATCTAAAGCTGTGCTCAACTCCAGCAGCATCAGGCCTGAACTGGTATATTTTTGTATCTTGTCTGTTTGGTAGTGGATTCTACTCCATGGGAACAGAGCAGAACATGGGTTTTTTTTTACCTCTTCCTTCTCTTCCTTGCTCAACCTCCAGCCATTACCTTCCACTTGTAAGCTTAGACTGTTCCTTTCTCCTGCAGGCCGGAGGACATTTCCCCGGATACGGCGTCACCAGGGGAATCTTTTCACCTTGGTCCCTTCAAGTCGTTCCTTAAGCACCAACGGAGAAAACCTGGGCCTGGCCTTGCAGTACCTGGACCCCCGGGGCCGCCTGCGCAGCGCCGACAGCGAGAACGCCCTCGGTGTGCAGGAGAGGAACATTCCCACCAAATGTGAGCACTCACCCTCATCGTCCCTGGGGAAGGGCCTCCTGGGGTGACAGGCAAGAAAGGTTTTCAGAGTTGAACTCCAAAACCAACCTCTTGCCAAAGCTTGGTGGGAGCAGCCCCTTCAAAACCACATGGTGGCATGGCTGTGTTGGCAGCCCAGGCTGTCTCACCTCTAAGACAGGTCCTCTTTTTCCTCTAAGAATAGGCAGTCTTGCACTTGAGCTGGCCTTTCATTCAGCAGAGAATGGTTAGGGTTGGAAGGGACCTTAAAGGTCATCTAGTTTCAACCCCCCTGCCATGGGCACCTTCCACTAGACCAAGTTGCTCAAGGCCTCATCCAGCCTGACCTTGAACAGCTCCAGGGAAGAAGCAGCCCCGACTTCCCTGGGCAACCTGTTCCAGTGCCTCACCACCCTCACTCTGAAGAAGCCCTTGTGGAAAGTCCCTCCCCAGTTCTCCTCTAGCCCCCTTTGGGTACTAGAAGGCTGCTCTAAGGTGTCCCTGGAGCCTTCTCTTCTTCTCCAGGCTGAACAACCCCAACTGTCCCAACCTGTCCTCATAATGGAGGTGCTCTGGCCCTCTGGTTATCCTTGTGGCCCCCTCTGGCCCCACTCCACCACTTCTGTGTCCTTGTGCTGGAGACACCAGAACTGGACACAGTGCTCCAGGTGGGGTCTCAGGAGAGCAGAGTAGGGTGGGAGACTCATTCATCCTGCTTTCCATTGCAAAGCATTGGGAATTCAGCAAAGAAGTGAAAGAAGCTGAGAGTTGATTTGATCTAGATGATCTACAGGGTTCTTAAAGCAGCCCAGACAAGTTTGTTTATTTTCTTGCTACATTAAGGTTTGTGGCTTGCAGTTCTTCTACTAGTTAAGGACTGCATTTATTTCACTTGCTCCTTAGTAGAGAGATTTACTTCTGCATTCATAGCATCTCTGCATTGCCTTTTGGGGGAGCTTTCTATTATAAACAAAGAAATGGGATATAAATCATTGCTGATGAACTTAGATATCCCAAACAGTAATTTAAGGATCAAAATGAAAACATTAATGCAGCAGAGTAAGCAGTGCACTACAAACTCTGCCTGGCAGTAAATCTGATTAAATTAGACACGGCAGAGCTGATCTCTCAGCTCTTCTGTATTTTCACACTGTCCAGATGGCTGGTTCCTGCCTTTGTTTTTAGAGTTAGATACAGCATAATTGGATGCATTGCACTGCCTGAGTCTGGTTGTGTCGTTTGCAGAGCTGGAGCTGAAGTCTTGGAGTGAAGTGCAGGCTGGAAAACCAGGCTCAGGTTTTCATCTCAGGGTCAGGAGCTCCTCTGGTGCAATGTGCTCGCCAGAGAACTCACAATTCCCTGCTAGCACAACCTCCTGCTGGGGTACTGGAGGTGGCTGCTTTACATGGTGTCTCATAGAATCAGAGAATCTTCCAGGTTGGAAGGGACATTCAAAAGTCTTCCAGTCCAACACCCCTACAGTCAGCAGGGACATCTGCAACTAGAGCAGGTCACTCACAGCCCCAGACAACCTGACCTGGAATTGTTCCAGGAATGGGGCATCTCCCACCTCTCTGGGCAACCTGGTCTAGGGTCTCACCACCTTCAGTGTAAAAATATTCTTCCTATATCTAGTCTGAGTCTAGTCCTAGTGTACATTTTTGCCAGGCTCTGATTGTTCAGCAGGTAAAGATGATGCTCACACTGCCCTTACACAATGGCTCCTGCATTATCCCTGACTGACAGGGAATGAGGACTTCTCATTTTTCTGCTCTGGACACAGCCTTGTAGTGAGATCCTTCCTGCAGGACAAAACCCTAAGCTAAGCAATGGTTGGCAAAGAGCTCAGAGGTAATGTCCTTCAGGTTGTCCCAGAAGCTTAG
This sequence comes from Dryobates pubescens, assembly GCF_014839835.1. Classification (NCBI taxonomy): domain Eukaryota; kingdom Metazoa; phylum Chordata; class Aves; order Piciformes; family Picidae; genus Dryobates; species Dryobates pubescens. The sequence continues at coordinate 3,772,123 of NC_071647.1, read as the reverse complement.
CAGCCATTCCCAGCTGGGTGGGATTGATTTAGCAAGGCTGATCCAGCTCTTCATCAGATACATGTCGTAGCTACAGATAAAGGGCTGGAAGATGCTGTGTAATTGCTGCCCTGTCTCTTGACAGAGCAATGTTGTAGAATCCATTCTGATGGAGTGAAATTTCAACCACCTCATCAAATAACTTGTCTGTAGTTTAGCTTTGCAAAATGTTTCATTTTTGGGGGGTGCCAGTCAGCAGATCCTGAGGGTCCAAGGGGTTAGATTCTGTTCAGAGTTCTACCATTAGCTCCCTTACACTGGGAGAGTGCCTCACATCCATTTGTTCACCTGCAAAATATCTGTTTCAGGCCAAGTCTGGTGGGAGATGATCTCTGTGAAGATCACCATTATTTTTCACTGGTATCATGGAAAGAGAAATTGTTCCTGTTCCTTTTTAGCTCCGAGTGCTCCACTGAACTGGCGGCGAGGGAAGCTGCTGGGCCAGGGAGCCTTTGGCCGCGTGTATTTGTGCTACGATGTGGACACGGGCAGAGAGCTGGCAGCTAAGCAGGTCCAGTTTGACCCAGAGAGCCCTGAAACAAGCAAGGTAATTCTTACTACAGCTTCTAAAACCCCAGTTTGGCAGATTTTGAGATCCTGTAGAGTGCCTGTATCTGCCTGTCCTCGAAAGCTGGTATCTTATTTAGTTTGTGCTGGGGTTTCAAGTCATGTGGAGAGGGAGTAAGAGTCATTTAAAAATCACTTTTCTGTATTACTAACTCCAGCCTGAAACTAAAATCCATTTTCTGGTTTCATTTTTGGCTCTGCTTTCTCAGCTTTTTGGTTTGCTGCCAGGTTGCTTGAGGAATAGTAGACTGCCCTGTGTTCCTGGTTAGACGTGGATGGGAATGAAACTAAAGCCAGAAAGAGCAGAACTTTTTTCTCTCTTAAACAAAAATGCTGCATGCACTTGCAAGTTTCTGTGCTTGTATGGTAGGTCCTGTGTCAAGTCTCTCCATGACTGATTTCTGCTTCTGAATTCTCCTTGTCCTCAAGACAAATTGACCTGTGGCATGTGAATAACCAAGAACAGCGATGTGACACCACGGTAGAAATGTGGAGATGAGAAGGGGCACCTTGAAATTGTAGGTTAGCACAGGACTCCCTGCACAGTGGCTGCAGCTGAAATGGCTCTTAGCTTCCTTGCTGGTGTTTGAACAATGTACCAGTTTCCCAATATTGAACAAATTTCACTTTGAGCTGAAATCACTGATCCATGAAGATTTAATTATGGGATGCTGGTGCCAAGATAAGTCCTAACTTGGTAAGTTTTAAGTTCTACCATATCTGTGCTGTAAATCGGAAAGTAACTCTGAGCCAAGGAAGAACAGGCTGGAATGTATTTTGAAGGCGCTAAACTCCAAACCTCAGACTATCAGTTGGCTCAAACAAGCAGCTTCCTCTGCCTCCATGCATCTCTGCAGCAGCCAGCTCCTTGCTCTCGAAAAGCTACATCCTCTCCCAAAGCAAAAGAAATTAACTTCACACCTTCCAGCAGCAGGAGTGGAGAGAGTTAAGTGGGACTCATTTGGGGGAAACCATCATTCCTTTCTCCATAGATCCTCATGCTCCAGTACCTTTGATGTTCAGCCTGTTCATTCCCTGGGTTCAGCAAGAACCTGATACTTTTCCTGGGCAACAAACATCTCTGATTCAGTCTGAAGCTGTTGGATAGCCTTTTGCCTTTGTGCTATCATACCCTGTTGTCTGTGGCAGGAATGAGGCAGAGAATCAGTTTGATGTGCATGGCTGCAGATACTTTGAAGTAAATAGGAGATGAAGCTGTTTCTGAAGCTGATCCAAGTAAAATCCTCAGAGTGGATTAGACAGGAATGGGTGAGAAGAAGTTAGGAACTGTTAGCATCTGTAGTCTTGCTCTCTAATGAGGTTCCTACAGAAAGGTTTCTAGCAGCTCTGTAACTGTGTATTTGGAGCTTGTTTATGATTGACATTAGCACTCACTGCCCTCAGGTTGGTAGGGAAGTGAGGTTATAGGTGTTGTGCTACTTGGCTAAAGGAACAAGACAGGGAACAAAATTTGTCTGGTACTGAGTCATAGAATGGTTTGAGTTGGAAGGGACCTTAAAGATCATCTCATTCCAAACCCCCTGCCATGGACAGGGACACCTCCAGGTCCCATCCAACCTGCCTTTGAACATTTCCAGGCTTGGAGCCTCTCCACAACTTCTCTGGGCAATCTGTTCCAGTGCCTCACACCCTCATGAGGAAGAATTTCTTCCTAATGTCTAATCTAAATCCAGCTTCTTCCAGTTAGAACCCCTCACCCTGTCACTCCATGCCTTGGTAACAAGTCCTTCTTCTTCTATGAGCTACCTTGTAGTCCACTTCAAACACTGGAAGGCTGCAATAAGCTCTCTCCAGGGCCTTCTCCAGGCTGAACAACCCCAACTCTCTCAGCCTGTCTTCATATATGGTCCTGCCTGTGTTCTAACCATCAAAGCTTCTGCACCAACACTTTGCTGCTTCTCATCCAGCAAGGATTATCATGAAGCACTGCTGACATTGGTCTTTCCCAAGAGGCAGGTGAGCCAATGCCATGGATTAGACTTCTTCAGTGTAGTAGTGGCCTCATCCTTCCAGTGGGCATGAACAGGATGAAGTATTTCCTGAGGACAGAGCCTTATTTTCTCCTTCAACATCCATAGGAAGTAAGTGCCCTGGAGTGTGAAATTCAGCTGCTGAAGAACCTCCAGCACGAACGAATCGTTCAGTACTACGGCTGCTTACGGGACCGGGCAGAGAAGACCTTGACCATCTTCATGGAGTACATGCCAGGGGTAAGAGCTGCCACAGGCAGCACAGCCACAGAGCAGAAAGTGAGCTGGGTGTGTTTATTAACTGATTTATTAGTTGCTGTGATTACCTTATGTCATCCACCTTATGCCCCTTTCTCCTGCTGAGTTATGATGCCATACTGGTGCTGGGTTATAATGCCACCACTTTCTTTTTAGTTTTGCCCAAACCACCTCTCTGTTGGTATTTTCCTACATGTGTCATACTTGAAATAATTCTCTTCATTGGTCACTGAAGCCACTTGTTCTCTTCAGTTTTAATTTGCTCCACCAAAGGACTTCAGAGGCCTCAAGCCAACTTGGAAATCAAGCTAAGTGAAATAGCAGAGTCATAGTACAACAACTTGGGCTAAAGCTGACCCTGCAAAAAAGGGAGACATTTGACTCACATCAGTCTGCTAACTATTTTACTGCCTGCCTTCCCAAATACTTGTCCCAGCCCAGCTGAAGGATGGAGAAAGCAGACAGAACCTCCTTTAGCTATTTTTGTTGGAGAGCATGTCCTTGTATTTCTTAAATGGGGCTTCACGTGGCAAGATGTGCTGAGAGCCTCACCAAAAGGCTTTAGGAGAAACCATGATTCCTTACTGTGCTGCTGGGGTGTATGCCGCTGTCCCAGCTCATGGGAGTTGAATGGGGAATGCAGGATTTGTGGTTTGTCATTTCTTTGCCAATCCCTTCTGTCTGCTTTGGGTGCAGGGGTCAGTGAAAGACCAGCTGAAGGCCTACGGTGCTCTGACGGAGAACGTGACCCGGAAATACACTCGCCAGATCCTCGAGGGAGTCTCCTACCTTCACAGCAACATGATTGTGCACAGGGACATAAAGGGTGAGAGCACTGCTGATTTATGGATCTGCCACGTGCTAGAGCCACTCTGAAAAAGACATTCATTAAGAATGTTTAGAGTTCAGTGTCCTGGCTGAGGCTTCTGAATGTTGCTCTGCTCAGTTATCCCTCTTTGGTCTTGTATCCATGTGCAGGGGAAGTTCATGTTCTGGGCTGGGTAAGGGGAAATTGGGCTGTTGTGTCTGCAGGACCCCAGAGCATGGCAGTTGTTTATAATAAGGAAGATTGGGAGCCTCTAATTCTTAGAAACACTCCTTTATAATTCCTCCTTTTTGTCTCACACCCCAGCAAAATTAGGCTGATTTGTCATCAGATTTTCACTGCCTCCACCTAAATCATGTTCATTTCCCTCTGGACTCCCTTCTGGTTTCCTCTCTCCTTGGCCCAGGTACCATTTCTCAGTGGGTGGACATACCAATTGCCATTGCTCTGTGCCTGCTCTTGACAATCTTGCTTACCTCAGGCTCTTGTGACTGTCCTGCCTCCTCTGCTTAAAAAAACCTCCACACAGAGCCTCAGTGATCAGTCCTTATAATAGATAAGCCCATGGAGCCAGCCCATCTCCTTAGGAGTTAATGTCAGCAGATGTGTAGGCAGCACACAACTATTTTCAGTGCTCTAGAGGGAAAAATATCCTCTTGTTCCTTCCTTGCATCCCCTCTAGGCTGGCAAAGGCAAATGAGCAGCTGATTCCTGAACAACACCTTCTATGCTGCACTTGTGATGCTCTAGCAAATCATTTCCTACCTGGTGGGTTAGCCTCTAGTTTGCACCCCTCTAAGCCAAACTGTTAGCTTGCCTCCAAGGTGCTGGATGGACAATTTGTTACTCTGAATTCAGCTCTCCCAGTGGGGCAGTGAAGTGATTTCCCAGTACACATAGCAGATAATGGCAACAGGGAGCTCTTGATCTTGATCAGAGGAGGTTTAGGTTGGATATTAGAAGAAACATCTTCACTGAAAGATGTTCTCAAACACTGGAACAGGCTGCCCAGGGAGGTGGTTGAATCCCCATCCCTGGAAGTGTTTAAAAGCCAGGTAGATGTGGTGCTGAGGGACATGGTTTAGCAGCAGCCTTGGTTGAGTTAGAGGATGGTTGGGTATTAAAGGTCTTTTCCAACTGAAATGATTCAGTGATTCTATGATCTAAGTGTGGCTTTGGAGGAAGAATTTGGTTTGGTGTCTAAGCCTTAGTTTGTGTCCACATACAAGCTCAGCTCTTACATTCACTTTTTTTTCCCCTGGTGCTTCATGTTCAGGACCTCTGGCCAAGAGAAGTGGGGATTGACTTGTTTATTGTAGAAGTTCAAAGTGGTTTAATTAGCTCCATCTGCACTCCAGCTGACCCAAAAGCAACAGTTAGAGTCACCAGAGCAGCATCCCAGTAAAATCCCTTTCTACACAGCTAGGATCTGTCCCAGCCACTGGCCTGGGGGCCCTGCATAGGCTGCTGGAGCTGTTTACGGGCAGTGTAACAATGACGGTGCTGACTCAGCTCCCATTTCCCTTCCCCCTTCACTTCCTTATGTTTTTCCCCTGAAGTTTTTCCCATTTTCAGCCATTAGCAGCTGGCTTGTCTACAGCCCAAATGAAAGGAATGATGTTTAGCAGGTCACCTGAGGCTTCGTGGGGAAGAAGCCATACCATGAGCGTGGGTATTTCTGGGTTGGCTATCAGGCTGCGGACCCAACAGCTGGATTGCATGAAAACAGCTGTCTCCATTCTTTGGTTTTTGTCCAGGAGCCAATATTCTCCGTGACTCTGCTGGGAATGTGAAGCTTGGGGACTTTGGGGCCAGCAAACGGCTGCAGACAATCTGTATGTCTGGAACAGGCATCCGCTCCGTCACTGGCACGCCATATTGGATGAGCCCGGAGGTGATCAGCGGAGAAGGCTATGGAAGGAAAGCAGACGTGTGGTGAGGCTTCAACTTCTTGTCCACAGATCAATTTACAGCTTTTCTGGAGGAAGATAAGACACACAGAATGGTAGGGATTGGAAGGGCCCTCTGGAGATCAGCTGGTCCAGCCCCTCCTCTGCTAGAGCAGGGTTATCACACAGGAATGTGTCCAGGTGGGTTTGGAAGGCCTCCAGAGGTGGAGACTCAATAAACCTCTCTGGGCAGCCTGTCCCAGTGCTCTGCCAACCTTAAAGTGAGGAATTCTTTCCTTATGTTATAGTGGAATCTCTTGTGTCCCAGTTTGTGTCCACTGCCCCTTGTCCTGTTTCTGGACACCGCTGAGAAGGTTCTGGCTCCATGCTCCCATCACTTGCCCTGTAGATACTGATCAGCATTGATAACATCACCCCTCAGTCTCCTCTTGGACCCAGGAGACACTGCAGTCATCAATGCAAGGGACAAGTGGCAGCTGGGACCTTCCAGTGCAAAGCTGCATTCAGAAGATGCCATCACCCTAAAGAGGAAATTAAACTGGTCTCCTATTCATGACCAGTATAAGTCCACCATGCCTTATGTGACCCTGCTCAAGGAGGTACCTTGGGGCATGATTTATTCATAGCACTGTGAGAAACTGTAAGCCTTAAACTCCTGGCTGGATGTCATTTTGTTCCCTCTACATCCAAAATCAGGTTGTTGTCTAAATCAGAAGTTTAAAGCAAATTGAAGTAGTTGATTTGAACTCAAGACACAACCCATGGCAGGTTCTGCTGTGCAATGTCAGCATGCAATAGCTCATTTAGTTGTCCAAGAGCTACTTCCACTTGTTCCTCCTTCAAGTTGAAAGCTGATTTTGTACATCCCCTATGGGGATAGGCTGCAAGAGTTGGGGCTGTTCAGCCTGGAGAAGGAAAGGCTCCAAGAAGACCTTAGAGCAGCTTTCCAGTACCTGAAGGGGGCTACAGGAGAGCTGGGGAGGGACATTCTACAAGGGCTTGTAGAGACAGGATGAGGGATGGTGGCTTTGAGCTGGAAGGGAGGAGATTTAGACTGGAGATTAGGAAGAAATTCTTGACAATGAGGGTGGGGAGACCCTGGAACAGGTTGCCCAGGGAGGTTGTGGCTGCCCTCTCCCTGGAGGTGTTCAGAGCCAGGTTGGATGAGGCCTTGAGCAGCTTGGGCTGGTGAGAGTTGTCCCTGCCCATGGCAGGGGGATTGGAATTATGTGATCTCTAAGGTCCCTTCCAACCCAAACCATTCTATGATTTTTCTGGTTTCTGACTGCTGTGAGATTTCCATCCTTCTTACATCCCTTATGAAAGATGCTGAAGGTTGTTTAGGGATAACCAATTCATTTGGTTATCAAATGAGAGCTATGCTTATAGCACACTGAAAATGAAAGGAATAGAATTCAGTCTTTAAAGGAAAGATGCCCAAAGCTGGAACAACACAAAAGACAGAGGTCAGATCAGAGGTGATCCGAAGTATGCATGAATGGAAACTGTAGCCATGCTATTATTGGCATAGCCAAGAAACAGCCTCTATGGAAAGGAAAGGGCAAAATGGTCCCATGTCAAAACATTAGCTTTGGGAGCCTTACAAGAAGGTGAAACTATAAAACTCAAGCAAATGACAGTGACAAGAGGTGTGTTTGGGACTCCACAGCAGAGCAAGCTGCTGTTTCCTCTGCCAGCAGCCGGTGGAAGCGGAGCTCAAAATCTCCCTCATCTGCAAAGAGTTAAGTTCTGCAGACTCTCCCAGCTGGGATGCTTGTGGAGAGAATGGAGCACGTGCCCTTCCCCCTGGGCTGATGCAGTTGTGGATTTCCTCTTGGTGCTGACATGGGCCCATTCCCATCAAAGAGCTGCTGCCGCTGGCCGGGCTCCAGTTCCTCCGATCCCAATGGTCCGGCTGGAGGGGGGGTGTCAGAATTTTCCAGTCCCAGGGTGGATGCGTAGGGCTGAGAGGCTCAGAGACGTAACCAATCTGACCACCTGGCTCTCTGCCACTGCTGCAGGCCCCTCTCCAATTTTCTTTTTCCTAAATAGCAGAATATGTGAGCTATTTGTTATTGCTGGAGTGAGCTGACACGAAAAACATTCCTGCTGTTTGCTGAATATCTTAAAGAAACCGGATCTGCTTAAAGGGTATAAATCAGTCTAAACAATAACACAGCCCTGCTTGCTCTTGAGCAAACCCCCAGCACTTCAGCACACATGGTTTGCATTTGCTGTTCTCTCCTCTAGTAAAGTCTGAAATGGCTGGAAACCAGCAGAAGGTTTTCACGTTGGGTTTTCAGCCTTGTCAAGAAGCCTTTTCTTGCATATTCACTGGGTTTGATTCCTTTCCTTCCTTGTCTTGGCAGTTGATGCAAGGCTGCCTCTGAAAATGCTTTTTCTTTGCTTTTCACTTCAAAAGAGGGTTTAGCTTAAAGGTAGAGGAGGCAGTTTGCCTTTTTACTGGAATGATGTGATCAAAAACACAGAAGGGACATGGATCTGTTGGAGAGGGTCCAGAGGAGGCCACAAAGATGATTAGAGGGCTGGAGCACCTCTGCTGTGAGGACAGGCTGGGAGAGTTGGGGCTGTTCAGCCTGGAGAAGACTCCAGGGCGAGCTCAGAGCAGCCTTCCAGTACCTAGAAGGGACTCCAGGAGAGTTGGGGAAGGACTTTTTACAGGGACTTGGAGTGAGAGCACTAGGGACAGTAGGTTGAAACTAGAGCAGGGGAGATTAGGCAGAAGGTCATTAGGCAGAAGGTCTTTACTCTGAGGGTGGTGAGACACTGGAACAGGTTGCCCAGAGAAGTTGTGGAGGCCTCATCCCTGAAAGTGTTTAAGACCAGGTGGGATAAGCAACCTGATCTAGTGGAAGGTGTCCCTGCCCACGGGAGCAGGGTTGGAACTGAATGATCTTCAGGATCCCTTCCAACTCAAACCATTCTGTGACTCTATGAACAAAACCACAGCAGTGGATATTAGAAGCTCATTAACTACTTTTTGCTTAATCTGTAGCCTGAAGGAATTCTTTTTGAGCAAAACCCAATCACTGCAGTGCTACAGACACCCATGTCCCTGTGAGGATCTTGGTGTCACTCTTGCATCAGGAAGGATGCTCAGCCATGTCCATCATCACAATCTTGCCTTGGAGGAGCCTGCAGAGCTCCATTAACTTCAGCAGTTTTGTTTCACCACAGTGATGCCTCTGCCCCCCTGGCATTTCAGTTTACTGCCTGCATAGTTTGGAGCTGTTAAGACCTTAATTACTTTTTGACAGACTACAAAGCTTGGTTTCTTGTGCAGGGGAGATATTAAGGGTTTGGGGGTTGTATTTGCCCCACAGGGGAATTCTGAGGCTGTGCACTGAAGGGGATCTTGCTGCAATGGCTTTGTGGGGTCAGACAGCTCTGACTGACTAGACCTTGGTTAATGATTGGTTTGTACCTCACAACTCAACACATGCCTCTGAGCAACCTGATCTAGTGAAGGATGTCCCTGCTGACTGCGGGGAGTTTGGACTAGATGACCTTTGGAGGTCTCTTCCAGCCCAAACCATTCTATGACTTAGCAGCGGCACCCAAAACACCACTGAGGTCAAAGAGCAGCTTCAGGGCCATCTCATGTGCGCCTCCTGTCCACTGTTGCTAACAAAAGTTTACTGAGAGCAGGATTTGAGCAGGGGGAGCAGAGCAGATGGCACCTCACAGTTCTCACTCAGTGAGAAGCACAGTGGAAAGCTCTTCACTGCCTCAGCTCTTCGCTGACAGCCATCAGAGCAGCGAGGCTGGCAGGTCTGGCTGGGGTTTGCCGAGCACAAAGCCATTTCAGAGCTGTTTGCAGAGCTCTTCTTTGATGTTGGCTGCTTGGAAGCTGTCTCTGAACACTGCATTATTGTGTGAGTCAGTCCTCACTGTTGGTTTGTTTTATTTTCCTCTCTGCTCATCCAGGAGCCTTGCTTGTACCGTTGTGGAAATGCTGACGGAGAAGCCACCCTGGGCAGAGTACGAAGCCATGGCAGCCATCTTCAAGATCGCCACCCAACCAACCAACCCCCAGCTGCCCTCCCACATATCAGAACATTGCAGGGACTTTCTAAAGCAGATCTTTGTGGAAGCCAGGCACAGACCCTCTGCTGAAGAGCTGCTCAGACACCAGTTTGCACAGCTCCAGTACTGAATTACCTCCCTCGCTAGCAGCTCCTGCTGGGCTCTGGGTGCCCCGTCTGGTCTAGTTGCAACTGCCCCTTGTGGTGCTGCATCTTCAAAATGCCAACTCAGCTGTCCTAGTCCTTTGGGGAAATGATGCCAAGGAACCTAGGGTCTGCTCTTGTGCCTGATACCTTTGTTTGCTGGACTAATGTTTGTTCTACCGACAGCTGTCCAAACAGAGCTGCATTTTTTTGCCCTAGCTCCCTTGATGTGGAAGTGCAGCTGGCTGCCTGCTTTCTGCGGGCCCGAGAGTGGCGGCCCGAGAAGCGTCTCACTGAACACAGAAGAAACCACTGAACCCAAGTGGGAACTGGAGTTCACAACAGAAACATGCAACAGCCACCCAGAGCAGCTCTCTCTCTACGTGTGGGTCACTGGTTTCCAGCCTGCTAGGGCATCTCTAGTACATGAATCCAGCAAAAAGCCATGTGTCATTGAGCATGCGCTCGCTATATAATGATGATATATTTTTCTTCTTAAGTATTCAGCATCTGAAGGTGTTCAGAAAATATTGATTCAGAAGTATGTGAATAGTGTTATTTTATAATGAAACCATGGGGGGAGGGGAGCTTGGGGGGGAGGGGGGGAGGGTGAGGGAGGTCTTTCTAGCTAAATGTCAGGATAATCAGAAATGTTTCAGCAGAAGGCAATCGCTCCAGGGCCCGAGATCAGGGCTCTCCCACTGACGTTAGGAAATCCAGAGCTTGATTTCCAAGGCTTGATCTGTCCTAGCTTTGAGACAGTGTCAGTTTGTGTCCTCATGGCCAACAAGCCTGTGCTCCTGCTTCACGTCCCTGGGACTGCTGGCTCTAAACAAAAGCCTTCTGGAAGGGAGTTCTGCAGAGCAGCTTTCTGTCGCACCTATCTTTTTGGCTGGTAACTTCTTACCATCCTTTAAACCAAAGATAGCTCATCTGGTGCCCAGGAATTTACTTCAAGAAAAGCTTCTGTGTTTCTTTGAGGACCTGACCTAATGGAAAACTTGAGTTTTTCATGGGGAGAAGTAGCTGGACACTAGTTTTCACTTGTGCACAGTAAGTTAGAATCGAGCTCAACCCTTCCGTGTGTGTGTTTTGTTTTACAGGTGTGCAAGTGTTCACTTAAAATTCCCATCAAATGTTCTGGCCCTCTTTCTATGAGGTGTATCAAACAGGGAACCAGAGAGAACCTTTTTGTAATGCTGGTGCATTTCTCAAATGAACTGGAGATTCCCATGCCAGGTACCAGCAAAATGTCTGCAGGTGGGTTTGGATCTGAAAGGTACCACGTCTGTGAGAGCCGAGGTCCTGGTGGCTGGCTGCCCTGGAATACTGTGTGGGGTCTGGGCACTGCTAGTCCTTATTTCACTCCAAAAGACCTAACAGTTTTTAAGTGCTGGGGATTTGTGGAGTAATTTGGAGTTACCTGTGTGAAAGAAAAATAAGCAATGTATTAGTAGCTAAAATACTGCTTTATGGAGCACCACTGGAGGTGGTGTGCTCTTGTGTTGGAAACCACCTGAAGGCTCCACGTAACTTCCACTCTTCTCCACCATAAAAACTTGCAACCAAGAAAATTAGCAGTTCTTAACTGAATGCTAGTAGCAGGATAAGGCAAGTTTTAGTGAAAGCAAACTCCTTGAACACACAATAAATACTGTGTTGAATTAAAGAGAGATGCAAAAGAACCCTAAAAACCCCCTAAACAACCAAAAGCCCTGAAAGGATTTAACAATCTGAAGTGGGTTTTTTTCTGTGCCAGACTCTGAGCAACGAGTGATCAGTGAAAAGCAAGCTGGTGGTGCTTTCACTTTCAGGCTCTCCTGCACTACTACAAGGATGCACTGTTTAGGTTGCAGGCACTTAGGGGGATATCTTTTCTGAAAGCCCTTGTTCCATAATTTATTTAAGTCTAGTGAGAGCACTTCTAATGATCTTTCCCAAACCTGGAACTTGACTCCAAATTGTCACAGACACAGGGCCTGACTTTTGGCCTGCACTTCACTGTCGCTTGCGCCGAAGGGAGGTTGAGGGCGTGAGGCTTCTACCCTGGCTTTACAGCACTCTGCTGTGGTGTGACTGGCTGCTGAGGAATGGGAAATCCTTCCTGGAGTCTTTGTGGCAGAAGTAGATGGTCAGCACTCTCGTGGGAGCCTGGTAGCACTCTCCAAGCCTTGCAACCAGCACCTAAATATACCAAAGATTGGAACCTTTCCACCCACACTTCACCCCAGCAGCGATCGAGAGTGCAGTGATGCTGTCTCTGTAGGCTTCTCTCTACCCTTGGCTTGTCCTCACCAAACTGAGACCTCCTTCCGTGGTCTTTTCCTTGCTGTGTTTTGGGAGAACAGGGCATGAGGAAACAGTGTCACTCTTAATGTTTCCAAGCAACTAAATCCTCAGGATCTGTTGTGGCTTTTACCTCATATCCACCGCGGAAGGCTGCTCCAGAGCAGAGCAAAGAGCACCACGGACCGATGGGCTCGGTCCTTTTTTCCCCTCCAGAGCTTCTGGTCCTTCCCCCCCACCACCTCTGCTGAAATGTGCCTACTCTGTGTTGCACACTTTGTATTGCAGTCTGTATTCATGGGAAGCAAGTAGCAGCTGTAGAGTGACAAGAGACCATGGGGGGGGGGAGGTGTGCCAGCTTGGACTTGCTTGGATCCCAGGAGCTGCCCCAGCGCCACCCGTTCGGCACAGGAAGAAGCCAAAGCATTACCTGTATGTTTGGAAATGCACTTTTATGAATGTAGTTTATATCTCCTCTTTTTTTGTTGGGTTGGGTTTGGGTTTTTTTTTTTTAGCTCTTTTTACATCATGATGCCTCATCCCTTGGTTTGGGTTTTGGTTTATTTATATGGCAAAAGATCATATTTGGTGATTTTTTTTTCCTTTTTATATATAGCAACGCGACTGTTACGGGGGGGGGAGGGGAAGGGAGGCTGGGAAATCAATTTGACACCTTTATGAGTTTAAAAAAGGTTAAAGAAAAATGAAAAAGGCAAAAAAAAAAAAAAAAAGCAGCTGGTTTTGCAGAGAATTTGCTGATGGTTTGTAACGAGCAGAGCCGAGCCAAAATCGCCTCCTTTGTTTCCTCACAGCCCCTCTGGGTTATGGCAAAGGGAAGATCTGGATTCAGAAGCAGATCAGGCTAGATGCAGACTGGGTGTAGGGAAGAAATTCTTCACAGGGAGGGTGGGGAAGACACTGGAACAGCTGGCCCAGGGAGGTTGTGGCTCTCCCCTCCCTGGAGGTGTTCAAGGCCGGGCTGGATGAGGCCTTGAGCAACCTGGGCTGGTGGAAAGTGTTCCTGCCCATGGGGAGGGGGCTGGAACTGGATGATCTTCAAGGTCCCTTCCAACCCATGCCATGAATCCCTAAAAGCCCACTGCTCCAGGGAGTAGCTTGGGGCTGACTCTAGCACTCCAAGCTCTCAACTGGCAGCAAAAAAAGTTTCAAGTGGACATAAATGTAACTGTGCCTCTAAACTGAGTTACATCTGGCCTCTACCCTGGCTGGATTGGCAACAACTGGGACTGAAGTGATGTAGGGCAGAGTGGAGGAGGAGTGCCAGGCTGACAATAAGCTATTGTGTCCACTCCAAATGTCAGCTTGCTGTTCTGCTGCTCCTTCCAGGAAGGGATACATAATGAACAGTGAGGGCTGGGATCCTGCCCCCTCCCTGGAAGTGTTCAAGGCCAGGTTGGATGAGGCCTTGAGCAAGCTGGGCTAGTGGGAGGTCTCCCTGCCCATGGCAGGGGGTTGGAACTGGATGATCCTTAAGGTCCCTTCCAACCCAACCCCATTCTCTGATTCTGTGCCCCTTGCTGGAAGGTGCTGCAGAAACCAAGAATCTTCTGTAGGAAGGAAAAATTATCTCCCAGGAGCCTTGTTACCCTGAAACAGTCTGAGCTTCCCACCAGAGAGGGGATTTGGCTGTCCCTGAGCTTGTTAGGAAACAAAAGTAACAGCATTTTGGCCTCGGTGTGACGATTCTGTGCATTCCAGGTTATTTGCTTGTTCTCCAGGACATCTGATCTTTGCCTATGCTGCTGGTGGCAGGTTGCAGCAGATTGGATTCATTTGGTGGTGGTGGTTTTTGGAGCAGCATTCCAAAGGACTTGAAGATGCTCCAAACAGTTCCCATTGCCGTTAATTACCAAAACCAAATGGAGCAAGAGGGGGATTGGTACCTGCTGAGGTGACACATGTGCCCTCCCAGTGCCCAGAGAGAGCCAGGGTGACCTGTGAAACCTCAGCAGGTAGATGCAGCCCTGCTCTGGTAGGCAAAGACCAGATAGCTGAGCTGTCCAGGGGGGCTCAGGGTGATCCCAGAGATTGCTGCTTAGGTTAATAGCTGCTGGAGGGGAAAGGTTTGATTGTACAATCCTGTGGCCATCACCTTGGCACCTGCCCTTGGAGCTGGGAGTATCAGTCTGCCTTTAGTGTCCTCTGTGGTTTAATGGTGTGGAGGCTTCAGGTCGTTAAACCCCAGCTTGTTCAGGAGCAAACCTCCCTGAGCAGCTCTGAGTTTCCCGGTTGGAAAAGGCAGATGTGCCTAGGAGGCAGCTGAGCAATGAGGGAAAGGGACTTGGCAGGCTGTGCAGAGCAGGGAGAAGTTGCTTTAACCTGGATTGTGCAGAAGACATTGAAGCAGTAGTCTCTATATACCGACTGGGGGCTTGCAGTGCAAAGCCAGGCCAATGTATCGTTTTATTTACAATAAAATTATCCTTTATATGAAAGCCTTCTGGTGGTGCTGTGCAGTGCAGTGGCTCTGCCTTCCTGGCTGGTGCCTCAGGGGTAAGTCAATCAGACACTGAACTCCTTTTGCTTCTACCCAAAGGACTGAAAAATGCTGCCTCTGAGCCCTGGAGCAGGCTGCCCAGAGAGGTTGTGAGGAGACACTAAAAACCTGCCTGGATGCATCCATGTGTGACCTGCCCTGGGTGATCCTGCTCTAGCAGGGGGGTTGGACTCAATGATCTCTGGAGGTCCTCTTCCAGCCCCTCCCATTCTGTGATTCTGTGTGACATTCATCCATTGTCACTCTGAAGAGAGAGGTAGGGTGGCTCCCCCACTCTTGTTAGTGTGTGAAAGCAGCAGCATCTCCATTTCAGAGAGAGGACCTGATACTTTCATGGCTTTATTGAGTTAATTGGGTTGATTGGCTCTTCATGTGGAGATTGTGCTGCTGGAGAGCAGGAGCTGAGGTTTGAGGTTGGATTTTGCTGGGACAGTGAGTTCTCCACTCCAGGTCTTGATCTGTAAATGTTCTTGATTCACCAGTGCTTAACAGGGGAGATGATCATCTGGAGAAGGCAGCTGGTAAGAAGAGCAGGAGGAGATGGTTGGCATGATAATGTGAGATCCTGCTGTGTTGTGCTTCAGCTGGGAGCCCTCTGGAGAATATCCCAGAGCACCTTGCTAAGCAGGGAACTCCAGCTCTAGCTTGTGAAGCTCAGGCTCCTTGGAAACCCAAATACCTGGAAACAGTTCATGGGATCACTAAGGTTGGAAAAGACCTCCAAGATCATCAAGTCCAACCTTCTACCCAACACCTCTGTGGCCACTACAGCCTCACAGTTAAAGGTTCCTGAGTTATTTCTCCTTTGAAGGGCTTGAACATGTCCAGAGAAGGGCAATGAAGCTGGGGAAGGGTCTGGAGAACAGAGCTGGTGAGAAGCAGCTGAGGGATCTGGGGGTGTTCAGCCTGGAGAAGAGAAGCCTGAGGGGAGACCTCATTGCTCTCTACCACTCCCTGAAAGGAGGTCAGAACCAGGTGGGGGTTGGTCTCTTCTCCCTAGTATCAGGTGATAGAACAAGAGGAAGTGGCCTGAAGTTGCGCCAGGGGAGGTTTAGGTTGGAGATTGGGAACAATTTCCTGCAAGAGTGGTCAGGGATTGGCACAGGCTGCCCAGGGGGGTGGTGGAGTCCCCATCCCTGGAGGTGTTCAGGAAACGTGGATGTGGCACTTGGGGACATGGCTGTGGGGGGTGGATGGTTGGATTCTTGGAGATCTTTTCCAACCAAAACAATTCTGTGATTCTCTGAATGTGTTGTCTGGGCCTGGAGAGGGCCTCTGCACTTCAGACAAATGTGAGCTATCACCAGCTGCCTCCCAGAGCTTCCCAGCAGAACTGGAGGAGACTGGGCAGTCTTGCATTGGGTGCAGCAGGGATCTGGGACAGGATAAGCTTAGCTGTCCCAGAGCAAGGCACAGGAGTGGGTAACCACACTGCCAAGTATTTTCAGGCCTTATTTTTCTTCCAGCATTGCTATCTTAGGAGAGGACAGAAATAGAGCTCCTATAAAATCCCTCTCCACCACTCACAGAACTGCTCATTTTTTCCTGGTCCTGCTCACTCTGTTTATGCAGCTCCTAGTCTTTGGTGTCACAGTCACTTAGGCAGTGGTTTGGATGCCACCATGGTCCCTTGAGATGCTGGCTCCCCTCAGGCCCTAACCACAACCTTCCTTCTTCTCACCTTTTCCCAGGCCCTGTCAGTGAAATACTGAAATATTTGTTGATGTAAAACAGGAGCAAACAAGGCCTTGAATGGGTTAAAGAAGCTGATGCAACAGAAACCCCTGCATGTGGAGCAAGTCCATGTGTGCTGCTGGTGTGCTGTTCCAGAGCAGATGAGAACCAGACAAGTGAGGTTCTCCCAAGGACACAAAAAAGCCTTTGTGGAACCAGGAATAACCACATCCCACTGCTCCCTGACAGTCCTGCCTTTGATGAGGGAGGAACTGAGAAACTCTCAGTCGCCTTTACCTGAGGAGGTCCTTCCCAAAGCTGGTGCCTTCTTCATTCTCCTTTCCACTTGATCTCTTTCCTTTGCTTTAGGAGCATGATGGTGTGTATGCTTGTATGATGGTGTGTAGCTCAGGGTTGGACCTGCTGGAAAGCACCTCCATGGAGAAGGACCTTGGAGTCCTGGTGGACAACAAGTTCACCATGAGCCAGCCATGGGCCCTGGTAGCCAAGAAGGCCAGTGGTCTCCTGGGCTGCATGAAGAAGAGTGAAGCCAGCAGGCTTGAGGGAGGTTCTCCTTCCCCTCTACTTTGCCCTGGTGGGGCCTCATCTGGAGTATTGAGTCCAGTTCTGGGCTCCCCAGTTCAAGAGAGACAGGGAACAGAAGCCAACAGAGGCTATGAGGATGATGAAGGGACTGGAACATCTGACAAGGGAAGGCTGAGACCTGGAGTTGTTTAGTCTTGAAAAGAGCAGCCTGAGAGGGGATCATGTGGATGTTTATAGGCATCTGAAGGGTGGGTGTCGAGAAGGGTCCAGGCTCTTTTCAGTGGCAAAGAGAAGGCTCCGAGGAGACCTTATTGTGGCCTTCCAATATGTGAAGGGGGCCTACAGGAAAGCTGGGAAGGGACTTTTTATGGTGTCAGGTAGTGATAGGACTGAGAGGAATGGATCCAAGCTAGAGGAAGGGAATAGGAAGAAGCTCTTCCCCATGAGGGTGGTGAGACACTGGAACAGGTTGCCCAAGGAGGTGGTGGAAGCCTCATCCCTGGAGGTTTTTAAGGCCAGGCTGGATGTGGCTCTGGGCAGCCTGATCTAGTGTGAGGTGCCCTTGCCCATGGCAGTGGGGTTGCAACTAGATGATCCTTGGGGTCCTTTCCAACCCTGACTATTCTGTGATCCTCCTGACACCCACCCTTTAAGTACTGATCTGCACTGAGAAGCTCCCCCCCTCACTCTTGTCCACTCAAGGCTAAAAAACCCCAAGTCTCTCAGCCTTTCTTCCAAGAAGGATGTTCCAGCCCCCTCATCATCTTCATAGCCCTTTACCCTCTCAAGCAGTTCCCTGACCTCTTGGACTGAGGAGCCCAGGACTCCAGATGAGATCTCACCAGGGCAGAGCAGAGGGGCAGGAGAACCTCCCTTGACTTGCTGACTCTTTGCACCCCAGGATGCCTTTGGCCCACAAGGGCACATTGCTGGCTCAGGGCCATCCTGTTGTCTACCAGCTAAAAACACTCTGTGCCTGATAGTCCTGCTGAGCAGAGCAGCAGCCTGCAGTGGTGAGGGGATGGGGAAGTGAAGCCAGCAAGAAACAGGAAGTGAAAACAAGGAGTCTGCTTTCATTTTCTACACTGACCTTGGGAAGGGGCCCTGCAAGGGGCCACAACTCAAGCAGCAGCAGCAGCCCCTTGCAAGGGGCCACAACTCAAGCAGCAGCAGCAGCAGCCCCTTGCAAGGGGCCACAACTCAAGCAGCAGCAGCAGCAGCCCCTTGCAAGGGGCCACAACTCAAGCAGCAGCAGCCCCTTGCAAGGGGCCACAACTCAAGCAGCAGCAGCCCCTTGCAAGGGGCCACAACTCAAGCAGCAGCAGCCCCTTGCAAGGGGCCACAACTCAAGCAGCAGCAGCCCCTTGCAAGGGGCCACAACTCAAGCAGCAGCAGCAGCAGCCCCTTGCAAGGGGCCACAACTCAAGCAGCAGCAGCAGCAGCCCCTTGCAAGGGGCCACAACTCAAGCAGCAGCAGCAGCAGCCCTTTGCAAGGGGCCGCAACTCAAGCAGCAGCAGCAGCAGCCCCTTGCAAGGGGCCACAACTCAAGCAGCAGCAGCAGCAGCCCCTTGCAAGGGGCCACAACTCAAGCAGCAGCAGCCCCTTGCAAGGGGCCACAACTCAAGCAGCAGCAGCAGCAGCCCCTTGCAAGGGGCCACAACTCAAGCAGCAGCAGCAGCAGCCCCTTGCAAGGGGCCACAACTCAAGCAGCAGCAGCAGCAGCAGCAGCCCCTTGCAAGGGGCCACAACTCAAGCAGCAGCAGCAGCAGCCCCTTGCAAGGGGCCACAACTCAAGCAGCAGCAGCAGCCCCTTGCAAGGGGCCACAACTCAAGCAGCAGCAGCAGCAGCCCCTTGCAAGGGGCCACAACTCAAGCAGCAGCAGCAGCAGCCCCTTGCAAGGGGCCACAACTCAAGCAGCAGCAGCAGCAGCCCCTTGCAAGGGGCCACAACTCAAGCAGCAGCAGCAGCAGCCCCTTGCAAGGGGCCACAACTCAAGCAGCAGCAGCAGCAGCCCCTTGCTGCAGAGCAGCAGCTGACTGCTGGCTGTCTCAGTGGAGGCTGCAGGAAATGGCTTTTGTTCAGGTGTGAATCTGCCACCTGTGAGGAGGAGTCGGCAGCACCTGAGGGATAGGGACAGACTTGGTGAGGCTGAAACTCCCTTGGAGCCCTGCCAAGGTCTGTGTGTGCTGTCCCTGCTGTGCTGGCAGTGTAAATCCTGCCAGATCTTGGCTAACCAGGAGAGTAACTTGTCCACCAGGAGGGCTGTCAGGCTCCTGGGGTCATCCAACACTTCTCTTCTCCCAGACCAGGTGTGACTGCAGCCAGCTTGGCCAGCAAAGGGGAGCTGTGGAGATTCTGCTTGGCTGTTGGTGTTCACCCAGAAGGACTTGTAGTGAGGGAGCAGTACCAGAGTGACCTGAGTTAAGAACACTTCTGTTACACCATCTGTTCCTCCTGGGACTCCATGGGCTACTCAAACCTACCTTTTCCTTCTCTTCAGTCCTTGGCTGCTCTTCATGGCTGTGCCTGGATTCTCCCAGGCAGGAGCTGATGCTAGCAGTCAGTGATGGCACAGGAGCTGGTGCTAGCAAAGGCTGGTGCTCAGCTGTGTGGTTCTGCTGTTTTCTGTGCTGTGTGGGCTCTGAAGAGCCTAATTCCTGTAGCATTTCAAAGATGTGGAGTTCCTCGGAGCTTACTCCTTCCAGCCAGCCTTGCAGGTGGTGTGTGGAGGAGGGAGGTAAATAAGAATTAAACCCAGGCTCACCTCCTTTCCCTGCATTAGGCTCTCCAGCCTGGCAGGCCTTGGTGGGCTCAGTAATTTGTATGGTCTCTGCTGCTCAAACATCACAGCTCAGCAGATGGGCTGAGAGCTGGCACTGCACCAGTCAGGCCAGCTCTGCTGCCCATCCTGCCCCCTGTGCCAGCTGCAGAGCAGACAAAGCCAGCATTTGCTCGTGGAGGCAGGGCACAACGTTTATTGATAGGGCAGGGGAAGGAACTGAGCCACCAGATGTGTGCAGGGTGGAGCTAATCCCCAGGCTGATGAATTCCCTTGCAGGTGGCCTGGGCTCCATGTGGAAGCTGGTGTGGTGTGCAGCCCCCAGGGTGGTCACACACCTCTCCTGTGTAGCCAGGCTGAAATAACTGGGGCTGTTCAGCCTGGAGAAGGCTCTGGGAAGACCTTAGAGCTGCATTTCAGTATCTGAAGGGGACCTACAGGAAGGCTGAAGAGGGAATGTTCAAGCAATGGCTTGAAACTAGGGCAGGCTGGGCATCAGGAGGAAGTTCTTCACAGTAAGGGTGGTAAGACACTGGGAGAGGTTCCCCAGGGGTGTGGTTTTAGGCCCCATCTATGCAGCCATTCAAGACCAGACTTGGGCAGCCTGATCTAGTTGATGTCCCTGCTGACTGCAGGGGGGGTGGACAAGATGACCTTGGAGGGTTCCTTCCAACCCAATGCAATCTGAATCTGCTTTGGGTCCCTAAAGGACTGAGCTACCTCAGCCATAGAATCATAGAATCAATAAGCTTGGAAAGACCTCAGAGATCATCAAGTCCAACCTGTCACCCAACACCTCCTGACAACTAAACCATGGCTCCAAGTGCCACATCCAAGCCTTTTTTGACCACCTCTAGGAACGGTGGGGCAGACCTCCCTGGGCAGCACATTCCAATGGCCAATCTCTCTGGGAAGAACTTTCTCCTCACCTCCAGCCTAAACCTCCCCTGGCACAGCTTCAGACTGTGTCCTCTTGTTCTGGTGCTGCTTGCCTGGGAGCAGAGCCCAACCCCCACCTGGCTCCAACCTCCCTGCAGGGAGTTGGAGAGAGCAAGAAGGTCTCCCCTGAGCCTCCTCTTCTGCAGGCTAAGCAACCCCAGCTCCCTCAGCCTCTCCTCCCAGGGCTGTGCTCCAGACCCCTCCCCAGCTTTCTTGCCCTTCTCTGGACACCTTCAAGTGTCTCAATGTCCTTCTTAAATAGGGAGCCCCAGAACTGGACACAGTTCTCAAGGTGTGGCCTAACCAGTGCTGAGCACAGGGCAGAATGACCTCCCTGCTCCTGCTGGCCACACTGTTCCTGATGAAGGCCAGGATGCCCTTGGCCTTCTTGGCCCCCTGGGCACACTGCTGGCTCAGTCCTAGCCTCACAGCCACGTACCCAGGAGCGCTGCCTCGCTCCCGCACGGGCAGGGGCTCTTCCCACAGGAAGAGGCAGACTGCCCCCCTGCTCCCACCTCCCCAGACCCCTGGGAACAGAGGAGCAGACAGGGAAGGCTCAGAACCCTTGTATTACAAAAATAAAGGAGCGCAGGGAGGCCTGCGGCAGGCTCCGGCGCCGGACGTACCGTCAGAGGCAGCTATAAAACACACTGAGAAACGGGCGCAGGGCAACATCCTTAAGGCTGAACAATCCCAGCTGAACTGAGCTGATGGAAACCAAGGACCCTCCTCATTTGGAGGCCTCCCCCCCTCTTCCCAGCAAGGCAGGCTTGGTGTGGCAGGAGCTGGGGGCTCTGCTGTGACTTGCAGGCCAGGTTAAGAGCTCCCCCGAGTCATCTCCTTTGCCATGGTCACAGGCCTGAAACTTGTGACCCAGAGAGCCCTGGGGGCTGTTGAGCCTGGAGAAGAGCAGCCTGAGAGGGGATCTGATCGATGCTCAGCAAGAGCTAAAGGGTGGGCGACAAAAAGATGGGGCCAGACTCTGCTCAGTGGTGCCCAGGGACAGGACAAGAGGCAACAGGCACCAGCTTCTGGTCTGATCTCATCAGGGAGAGGGGCCTGCAGAGAGAGGGCTTCAGGCTTGGGGGCTCTGCCCCAGTCGCCTCTGCCCTGTCCTTATAGGTGTAGGATCCCTCTAAGCATCCTCCAAGGAGGGCTGGGCTGCCTCCCCTCCCACCCACAGCCCCTCGTGTCCCCTTTGCTTTACATCAGCTCAGTTAGCCCCTGGCTCAGCGCTGCTCCGTGCCCTCTCTGCTGGGCTCCAGGGAAGGCTGTGCTGGCCGCGCTCACGCCGACTTGGTCCCACTCTCCACCTCCTTGTGCACCCACAGCTCCTTGTGCTGCTTGCGCCCGAAGCCCTCATCGTAGTTGCCTTTGCTCTTGAAGAGCTGCTGGAAGTGGGGCTTGCAGTAGAACTCCCCGTGGAGCGCCGCGTAGCTGCCCAGGCTGCGGAGGGAGAGAGGGTTAGCAGGGCACCGGGACGCGGCTGCAGGCCGGGCTGGGGAGTGCATGAGGCTCGGGGGCAGAGGGACAGGGAGGAATGTAAATGGGGACCCTTAGGAAGGGCCAACTGCTCACCCCAGGCAGTTGGTGGGGCGTGCTGGGAGCAGTGTTAATGGTCTGTGAAGATTGAGGAGGGAGCATGCAGGAAGAGGACTCTTAGAAAGGGTCATCTGCTGCCTGCAGCCAGCTCGGGGTGTTGGGCACTGCTCTGAGCAGCTTTAAGAGCTGTGAAGTGGAGATTCCAAAGGGCAGCTCAGCCTCGGCTCTGTGTCATCTAGGAGGGAGTTGTGGCTTAGCTCTGTGTTACCTTGGAGCTCTTCTTCCATGCCAGGTGGGGCTCAGCTGAAATTTGGGACCAGGTAGTCAGGGCAGTCCCTTTTTGTGCTGTGCTGAGTGGGCTGGGGGTCTTTACCAATCCCACAAGAGCAAGGGCTGTGGTGGGTGGGAGCATAGATGTGCTATTTGGAAAGACCTCCCCCACCCAGGTGGGCAGAACCAAGGTGGCAGCCCCCCTCACCATCAGCTCACCTCAGCTTGGTGTGGCAGTGCTTGCAGCAGAAGCAGGTGTTGTGGAAGACAAATTTGTCTGCCACCAGCCTCTCCATGGGATAGACAGTTTTCTGGCAGGCAGTGCACATCTCCTTCACTTGAGCCTTCAGGCTGAAGGACTGGGCAAGAGGACACAAAAAAAAAAGGGAGACAGGATGAGGAAGGGGTTTGGGAGATCCTGTGCCTGGCTCCCACTCAGCTCTCTCCCCTGACACCCATTCTGTCAGCTGCTGGAGCATTAGTGTGAAGCAGCCCCACCGGCCCTTGCCCTCCAGTGCTCCACTGATGCTGGGCTGGTGCTGGATTGGTTCTCCTCCCCCTCTGCCCTGGTGAGGCCACATCTGGAGTGCAGTGTCCAGTTCCAGGCTCCCCAGTTAAACAGGAAGAGAGTCCAGTGGAGGCTACAGAGCTGCTGAGGGGCCTGGAGCAGCTCTGTGAGGAGCAAAGGCTGAGAGCCCTGGGGCTGAGAGGTGGAGAAGAGCAGCCCCAGAGGGGAGCTGAGCAATGCTCAGCAAGACCTAAAGGCTGGGGGGCAAGAGGCTGGGGCCAGACTCTGCTCAGTGGTGCCCAGGGACAGGAGGCAATGGGCACAAACTGGAACCCAGGAGGTTCCATCTGAACAGGAGGAGAAAGTTGTTTGGTGTGAGGGTGCTGGAGGCCTGGAGCAGGCTGCCCAGAGAGGTTGTGGAGTCTCCTTCTCTGGAGAGCTTCCAAATCCACCTGCACATTATGATCCTGGGCAACCTGTTCTGGCTGCCCCTGCTTTAGCAGGGGGTTAGACTGGATGATCTCCAGAGGTCCCTTCCAACCTCCACCATGCTGTGATTCCCCCCTTGCTGTGAATCAGTAGGATGTGGTAAAGTTGCAGGTACCTTGGAGCGCTGCACTGTGCTGCTTCCTGAGCTGTTCTTTGCCTCCTAAGAAGGGAAGAAGAAGAGACATCAAAATGAGAGCCTGGACTGCCAAGCCTGGTGCTGAGCTGTTCTTCAGGAGGAGCAGCAGAGGATTGGTACTGGCAGCTGAGCTGCAGGACCTTGGGGCACACCAGCAGCCTCTGCCTGGCTGTGACAGGACCGTGGTGACCATCTTTCAACTCCCTTGTCCATGACCTGATGAGCAGCTCTCACCATCTGCAGGGAACAATCACTGTCCTGGGCTACCCAGTGCAACCACCACTCATGTCTCAGGACCCACAGCCCCAGCACTACTCCTCAGGAACAACCACGGCAGAGGAGTCCTGCACCCACATCCCTGGGACACAGTCTGGGGGAAAGGGCTTCACTAAGCTGCTGCAGCACAAGCCCCTGGCAAAACCTGCTCTGTGACCTGCACCAGGTCACTTCCACCTAACAGCAGCCCTGCTTCGGTGGGAGAGGCTGCTCATGCTCCTTCTGGTCAACAATCATCTACCCCCCAGGACTGCAGAGTCATCGTTAACCCTTCTCTTGCTGGAGGTGCACAGTGCTCTCGCAGTGCTGCCAGTGTGGGTCTCTGCCTGCAGTGAGAGAGAGGTAGACTGCCAGCTCCCCCCAGGACACAACTGGGGTGCCTCTCACTCTCATGGAGCACGTTGTGCTGGTTGCCCCTCAGTGGATGTTTTGTGTCTGAGTTCCTCTCTACTCTGTTATCAGCCCTCACTCTGCTGTGCTGTGCTGCACAGGAAACGTCTGTGCCGAGGGGGAGAGCCAGAAGGCTTCGGAGTCCCTGCAGGCTCTGTGCATGCAGGGAGGGCAGGAGGGGCAGCAGGGCATGGCCAGAGGTTAAGACATGCTCCGTGGTTGAAGACATGCAGCTTGGCAGAGGCAGCTGGTCCTTGGAGGAATGGGGCAGAGAGATCCAAACAGTGAGGTGCCTGTACCTCTGTCCCCAGGACCTCAGAGTGCCATCTCCTTCTGCAGTGCTCTCCCTTCTGCAGCTGCCAACAACTCATCTCCCAAATCACCTCCTGCCAAACCCTCCCCAAGCAGACTGTTTGCACTGGTACCCACTGGCTCCCAGTCAGCCACCTGCAACTGTTCCAGCCTCCTCTGCACTGCTGAGAATGCTCCCTCCTTTCAACCAGCTGGGATCAAAGGGGTGACCACACATTCAGCCAGGTGGACCAGCCAGGACTGCTCTACAACAGAGCAGCTCACCCCTCTCTGCCCTGTCTGCTCCCAAGGCTGGGGCAGCACAGCCCCAGAACATCACCCCTCTGCCTCCTTGTCCATCCTCTTGCTGCTGGTCTGGCTCTGCCTGGCCAGCACCGCTCCTCCTCTCTGCCCCCAGGCTGATCTCCCATCCTCCTTCCTCCAGCTTTGTCCTTTCCCCATCCTTTCTCCTTCGTATTTTTGGAAGCAGTTTGCCTAGGAGACAGCACAGGAAACTCTCACTTCACTGAGCTGCCTCCTCAGACGGTTCCCAGCTGCTCTCATGGGCTGGGGTCAGGGACTTGATTTTCCTCTCGCTCCCACGGGGCTGGAAGAACGAAGCCAAAGTCAACAGAGGGACCCAGGGCAGCGAGGAGGCTCAGGCCGCGTAAAACCGGTCGCATCCCTTGGCAGCGGGTAAGGCAAGCACAGGTGCTCTCCTGGGCTAGGGAGGCAGTGTGCTGCTTCCAGGCTCAGCTGAGCAGGGCTGAGGAAGAGGCTGCCTCTTCGGGGCCGGAGCACATCCGTTCCCAAGGCTCAGGCCACGCAGCGCCGCTCGTCACTTCTCGGCAGCCCGCTGGCTCCGGCAGCCTCATTATCTATTTCATATCTGATATATCCTCCCTGGGGGAAGGGCCACATCCTGTCCCAGCAGGAGATGTTCTTGAGCCTTTATGTTTTTCCATCTCCAGTCGCTCCAATCCTCGGCAGCTCGCATGCTCTCCATTGTGATCAGGGAGAGCCATGGAAACACAAACAAACAGCAACTGGAGAGGAGAGCAGGGCGAGCAGCTCTGGACAGAGCAGAGCCTGGACGCTGGTGGTGCAATGTGCTCAGCAAACAGCACCTTCTGCTGGAACATTCCTGTCCCCAGCCTGTTGTTTGAGTAGCAGTGACACTGCCTTTGATCACCCTAAAGTGGCAGGTCCGGAACACAGCTTCTGTACGCAGCCCTCCAGCCCTGAGAGCCCAAACCCAGCTTGCAATTCCCCTACAAACCACTACATACATGAGCTGGGGTGGGGCTGGCAGGTCCTGTGGCCTGGAACATGGCTCCTTCCCCTCCTCTGTGTCTTTAATCCTGAGCTTGAAGCTTGTGGGTCGATGTTCCCTGAGGAGGTGTCTAAGACAGACCTCTTCTTGCAACACCTGGGAAGGAAATGTCAAGAGGAGCAGGGTTGGTTTTGTCACCCCAAAGCCAACATCTGCACAGCACTGCAGGACCTGGCCTGTGGCAGCAGTGTGCTCAAAGCTTCCTCCATGGGGACAGAGCAGCCTCTTCAGCCTAGGGATTCCTTGAGGGATCCAAGAAGCTTGGGCACACCAGGCTGCACTGGCAAACAGGAGGTGCAGGGTTGGAATACTGCTTGGTTTTAGGAAGGTGGAAGGTGATCTGGGGGCACTGAGCTCAGGAGCTCTAGTCATAGAATCAATAAGGTTGGTAAAGACCTCCAGGATCATCAAGTCCAACCTGTCACCCAACACCTCCTGACTGCTAAACCATGGCTCCAAGTGCCACATCCAGTCCCCTCTTGAACACCTCTAGGGACAGTGACTCCACCACCGCCCTGGGCAGCACATTCCAGTGGCTAACAACTCTCTCTGGGAAGAACTTTCTCCTCACCTCCAGCCTAAACCTCCCCTGGCACAATTTGAGACTGTGGCCTTTTGTTCTGGTGCTGATTGCCTGGGAGAAGAGACCAACCCCCACCTGGGGGGCAGGCAGTTGGAGAGAGCAAGGTCTCCCTTGAGCCTCCTCTTCTGCAGGCTAAGCAACCCCAGCTCCCTCAGCCTCTCCTCCCAGGGCTGTGCTCCAGGCCCCTCCCCAGCCTTGTTGCCCTTCTCTGGACACCTTCAAGTGTCTCAATGTCCTTCTTAAACTGAGGGGCCCAGAACTGGACACAGGACTCAAGGTGTGGCCTAACCAGGGGCACAATGACCTCCCTGCTCCTGCTGGCCACACTATCCCTGATGCAGGCACAGGACACAAAGATATTGGTCTAGGGTGGGAGAGGGATGGTGGAAAAGGAGCAGAAGGTGATGAGATGACATCTGCTCCAAACCCATGAGTGGAAGGCAGTTGTCAGGCAATGGCCAAACTGCCAGCGGCAGGGCAGGGCTTCCACCCCCAGCCACAGCCCCTGTCTAGCCAAGGCAGTGAAAGCAGCCCCCAGTGTTTCACTAATGTGACCACCAAGGGACTGCTGTTGCTGGATCCAGGGCTGTGATTTCAGGCTAATTTTAGCCCAGAAAAGCCTTGCTGAAGAGAGCAGAGCACAGCTCAGCAGAGCGAGTGATGGGGATTTTGTCTTCTCCGGGGAGCCCACGTCGCCTTTAGGCTGCAACCCAGGAGCTGTGAGCTCTGTGATGTGCTGAGTGCCCAGGAGGGTGACTTTGACAGGTCTTGGACCAATTTTAATGCAGCACAGGGAAGGGAAAAAAACCCAATAAATCACCCTTTTGGTAAAAGTGAGCTGAAAAGGCACTGTCAGAGCCTCAGGGCTTTTCCCCATTTCCCCTTACCTTCAAAACAGCCATAAAAGGTCAGGCTTGATGAGCCCTGGCTTGCATCTGCAAGACAGAGCTGTGGGGTTGAGCAAAGGGTGCTGAGGGAGGAGCAGAGCTGGGGCCAGGGGGGTGAAGGGGTGGCTGTGCAGCTCTGGGAGGATGGGGATGCGCTGGGCACTGGCAAACCAGCACCTCACACACTCCAGTCAAAGGCTGCTTTCCTCTCCTGGTCAAACCTCTCATCCTCACACTGTCACCCCAAAAACTGTCCTGCTGCCCGAGGGCCAGGGTAGATCCTAGATGTGCTGGGACACAGGGCTTGGGGCAGGGGTTATCTTCACAATGCCAACCTGGTGACATCTGCAAACATATCCTGGGGGCTCTTTGGCTGTCCCAACACCCAGCAGCCAACCCCAGGCTTGTGTTGTGCCCAGCAAGGCACCCAGCATCAGTGGCTGCTTTCAGAGTCGAGAGGCCTCTGCTCCAGGTCCTGAGCAGTAGTGGGTGAGCTGGGGGGGAGGGGGGCTGGAAGGCTCTTGTCACAAACATTTCACAGCCTCATCTGACAAAATGGCTCCTGCTTTACCCAAATCATTTCCTGTCTCCTCTGTGGTTTGCTTGTTATTTCCTGCTCGCTGAGCGGCTGCATGGCAGCATGCAGGCAGCTGCTGCTCTGCCCTGCGTCTGCTGGGGTCAGGGCAGAGCTGGCTGAGCAGCAGCTCCAGCATTAGGGGCTCCTGGCACAAGTCCACAGCCCCTCTCTGCCCCTGAGACAAGACCTTCCCTCTCATGCCTCCAGGATCTGTAGCAGTGCCTGCAGCCCAGTACAGACCCTGAGGAACCCAGAAAACCTAACGTCCCTCCACCACACAAGCCTCTGATGCACAGCCCTCCCCTTTTCACCTGCCTTTCACCTTCTCCCCAGCCTTTGCAGCACACATTTCCCCACCCTCAGCTTCCCTTCCTCTTCCCCCACAGCTCACCTTCTTCCTCTACCCCAGCCACCTTCTTCACCTTGGTTTCCCCAGTCTCTCCATCTCTGCTTCTTGCCCTTCACCATAAGCACGCACTCCCTGCCTCCTTCCACCTTTTTGCTCCTCTGCTTCTCTTGCCCTTAAACCCTGTTCCCTTCACTGCCATCCCACTTATCCTACCCCATGGCTTGATGTTCTCCATCCAGACCCAGCCTCCAGGTCTCCTTCCTCTTATTCTCCCTCTGCCCCTCCATGCCCTTACTCTGCAGCCCCCACCCAGGCTCTCCCAGCCTTGGTTTCAAGCGAGAGGTCCCCTGGGTGTCACTGCTCTACAGACACATGAGCAGAAGTTGCTAAATGTCCTTCCTGCCAGAGGACAGGAGGCAAGAGGAGAAATCTCAAAGGGGAAGGGTGTGCTGAAGAGATAAGGGAAACACAACAAGTCAGAAACCACAGGAGGGTTTCTAAGTGGCCCTCAGCTGCTGTCATCGCTTTTCCAAGGAGCCATTAGTCTGCAGGGATGGGATTTGAGCCCAAGCCTCCATGAGCAGAGGATCCTCAGTGGCACAGGCTGCCAAGCTGATGTTAGGAAGTCCTCACAGTGCTAGGGCAGCTCTCCAGGGCAGTGGGGGCCTGCTGGCTTTCTGAGGAGTGCAGAGGGCATCTGTGACAAAGCAAGAGAGCCAAGGCCAAGTCTCCACAGTGGAGGCTGGCACCATGCTGCCAGACCTGGCTTCTCCAAACTTCTGTTCCCAGCTACACAGGCTGAGAAGAACAGAACTCAGGATTGAGGACTCAGTTTGGGGACTCAGGACAAGGTGAGAGCTCCTTTGCCTTACAGCCTCCATTCTTCCTGCCCTTCCTGGGAGTATCTGATGGCTGGATTGGACCAAAACCCAAATCCCCTTTCTCTGAGGGATGTAGACTGTCTGCCTGAGCAGATGAAACAGCTTCTGATGGCAGCACTGGTGGCCACAGCATGGCAGACACAGAGGGAGGTGGATCTTGGTGTGCTCCAGAGACACAGCACCACAGCCAGCAGGGTGCACTTGGTGCCCAAGCTGCCAGCTCTGCCTGCCCAGGTCACCACCAGCAGCTGCCAGTTATGCTCTGGGAGGGGTTTTTTTTGTCATCTCAGCAAGTTGGTGTTCAACTCAGGACCTCGGGGTTGGAGGTCATCTGCAGGAGCTGTGTGCCTGCTGCTGTGTCTTTTAGCACCAAAGGGTGGGGATGAGCAAGGCAACGTTCATCCAAGAGGCTGCTCACTGGCAGAACCTTTGCCTAGGAGCCTCTCCTGTCCCCTCTCACCTTCCTGCCTGACCTTGGGGACAGATGTAGGCAGGGGGAACCATCTGGGGTGGCCCCTCAAGGAAATCCCCTGGTCATCCTGACAGTGACCTGCCTCCTGCCAGGACAGATGGGTGCAGGGAGCCTTATCCCCTTCCCCTGCCCAGCAGGGCTGCCCAGTCTGCTCTAGCTGCTGAACCAGCCAGCTCCCCCCAGCCCCCCAGTATGCTCTAGCTGCTGAACCAGCCAGCTCCCCCAGCCCCCCAGCATGCCCTCACTGATGAACCAGCCAGCTCCCCCCAGCCCCCCAGTCTGCTCTAGCTGCTGAACCAGCCAGCTCCCCCAGCCCCCCAGTATGCTCTCCCTGCTGAACCAGCCAGCTCCCCCAGCCCCCCAGTATGCTCTCCCTGCTGAACCAGCCAGCTCCCCCCATGTCTGCCCTCATTGCTGAGCCTTCCAGCTCCCCCAGTATGCTCTCACTGCTGAACCAGCCAGCTCCCCCAGCCCCCCAGTATGCTCTCCCTGCTGAACCAGCCAGCTCCCCCCATGTCTGCCCTCATTGCTGAGCCTTCCAGCTCCCCCAGTATGCTCTCACTGCTGAACCAGCCAGCTCCCCCAGCCCCCCAGTATGCTCTCCCTGCTGAACCAGCCAGCTCCCCCCAGCCCCCCAGTATGCTCTCCCTGCTGAACCAGCCAGCTCCCCCCAGCCCCCCAGCATGCTCTCCCTGCTGAACCAGCCAGCTCCCCCCATGTCTGCCCTCATTGCTGAGCCTTCCAGCTCCCCCCATGTCTGCCCTCACTGCTGAACCAGCCAGCTCCCCCAGCCCCCCAGTATGCTCTCCCTGCTGAACCAGCCAGCTCCCCCCAGCCCCCCAGTATGCTCTCCCTGCTGAACCAGCCAGCTCCCCCCAGCCCCCCAGCATGCTCTCCCTGCTGAACCAGCCAGCTCCCCCCATGTCTGCCCTCATTGCTGAGCCTTCCAGCTCCCCCAGTATGCTCTCCCTGCTGAACCAGCCAGCTCCCCCAGCCCCCCAGTATGCTCTCACTGCTGAACCAGCCAGCTCCCCCAGCCCCCCAGTATGCTCTCCCTGCTGAACCAGCCAGCTCCCCCAGCCCCCCAGCATGCTCTCCCTGCTGAACCAGCCAGCTCCCCCCATGTCTGCCCTCATTGCTGAGCCTTCCAGCTCCCCCAGTATGCTCTCACTGCTGAACCAGCCAGCTCCCCCCAGCCCCCCAGTATGCTCTCCCTGCTGAACCAGCCAGCTCCCCCCATGTTTGCCCTCACTGCTGAACCTTCCAGCTCCCAGTGGGCCCCAGCCTGGCGCGAGAGCTGATGGGTTTCCGGCCCAGGCAAGCAGCATGACTGCGGAGGGCGAGAGGCCCCTCTCTGCCATCTGGTTCCCATTAGCAGCACTGGGAAGTGCATGTTTACTGCTGGGATCACTGCACCCCTGCCAGAGGCTTTCCCAAAGAGCAGTGTGGGGAATCCAGGCCCCTTCCTCCTCCGTCCTGGGAGGACACGGAGTGTCCCCAGCAGCACAGCGAGGCACGGCAGGGGCTTGGCACCTGCGAGAGGCAGCCCAGGCTCAGCCCCTGGAGGTGGTGAGCTAAGGTGATTGCTGTGGGCACTGATGTCCCCAAGACCCTGTGCAGGATTGGTGTAGCCTACACACAGAGCACAGCCACTGAGCCCCCAGCTCCATGGCATCTCTCAGCAGGACACTGGGGAGGAGGTGAAGAGGAGCTGGCAGAGCCTGTCTCACTGCCCAGCTGGCCTCTGTTCCTGCAGCCTTGGGGCCTCATGGCAAATCCACACCATGGAACAAGGTGTGGTGCAGAGTGGGTGTCAAATGGGCCAGTGCAAGAGCCAGGCACAGCATCTCCAGGGAGGGAGGCACAGTGTCCCCAGTGACGTTTCAACTACTGGAAGAAAAGGAAAGAGACAGCAAAGTGCAGCTTGGGAGGGATGATGGAGTAAGCCCAGTGGTCATGGCTCCAGCTTTAGCCATGGAAGACCTCAATTCAGCTTCAGATCTTGGCTCCTTGTGTGGCTTCAAGCCAACCACTTGACCTTACCAGTATATGGGACCCAAGGCAGGTCCTTCCTGGCTTGACACAGGGTGGAAGACTCCAGGGAGGAGCAGAAGAGCCAGTTGTGTGGACACCATTGCCCTGTTCATCAGGTTTCTGCAGAGCAGCCCTACCACCTGGAGCTGGTCCCTGCCTGCACCCCATGGCACGGAGCTACCTTCCACCAGCCTGCCCCACTGATCCGCTTTCCATCCACGTTCTGTGCCTGGGCTGCCTGCTGAAAGGCTGCCAGTGGGCAGGAAATCTACAGCCCAAGTGCTGAGGGATGCTGACAAGGAATAGTTGTGGGGAGGAACAGGGCTGCCTTTGTCAGGGCAACAATGGGGGACCCGCACAAGTGAGGAGGGAGCCCGAGGGAAGCCCCTGCCCACCCGCTCTGCTCTCCCACCTTCAGCCCTGCCTTGGCTTGCCTCTCTTGAAGGATCAGGCTCAAGGAGGACCTCATAGCTCTCTAGCCCCTGTATCTCAGTGGGGAGGCAGACAGGGTAGGAAGATGCTGCTAGATTCCTCCTGTTTCCAGAGGTGGAAACTGAAGCATAGAGCAGCCCATTCTTGGGACCATGGCCATGCTTAATGGCATCCACTAGAAACCATGCTCTGAAGGCAGCTTCTGCTCCCTAGCATCTCCTATCTTGCTAGGAGCTAAGGCAGAGCAGAAAGCCTGATGGGGAAGGCAGAAAGCCTGATTCTCTTTTCTGGCAGAGACAAATCCTTTCCAGTAGTGCCAGGTGATGGAGCAAGCAGCAGTGGCCAGAAATTGCAGGTTGGGAGGTTCAGGCTGGACAAAGGCAAGACTGCTTCAGTGGGAGAAAGCCTTGGAGGCTCTATGGCATGGTACTAATCAAGTGCAACATAAACCTGGAGCAAGCAAGCATGACAGGCAAATGGTTCATGCTCCTTCCCTTCCCTGTTCAATTTCTCCATAGTGGCTTCCATGCCTCACCTTCTGCTTTCCTATGGGAATGGTCATCCATTTACTCTGATACTGGCATTGTGTTCCTAATTCTTCTCCCACCATATTTGCCTCTCAGAGGGATGCATAGAGGAGCCACAATTCCTTGTCAGTCTCTTTGGTTTTTTCAGCAGGAGAAGCCAGTTCCTTGCTACCTGCTCTCAGGGTTCCCTGTCCTACAGCTCCCTTGGTTGCTCGCTGCAAGCAGGGGAGCTGGCCTGGATGCACCACACTGAAGGAGCTCTCAGACCTTTGTATTCTGCTATGAACACTTCTCTGGCACCCCTGGAAACATCTGGCCTGATGTGCTGCTGCCTTCCTCTGCCAGAAGTCCTAGATGCTTTTTCTTCTTCAGTGCCCTCCACTTGCTGAGGTCCCTCCAGGCCACAGCAGCTTCATGAAGCAGTTCCCCAGTGCCTGCTCTGACACAACTCTACCTCAGCCATTTCTAGGACTCCAGTTTCATCTTCCTGTTTGCTCATCTATTTTTTTTCTCACCAGGGGCAGGTCTCCTGACTTCTAAAGGGGCTGATAACAAGTTCAGTTCTCTCCTGGTGGAAGGATCCAAGTGTCCTCTTTCTGTTTTGCTCTTTCCTATCCTTTTTCCTGTCTCCACCTAAAACAACCATTTCCCTGGGGCACAGTGACAAGTGCTTTCCTCAACCCAGGTTCATGAGGCCCTGTTGTTTCAGAAGCCAGTGATCATCTCTAGGGAAGGTACTGAGCCAGTGTGATGTGATCTGTGTTAGAACCACACTGCATTTTATTCTGCTTCCCAACACAGAGTCACAGAATGTTAGAGACTGGAAGGGGCCTCCAGAGATCATCAAGTCCAACCCCCTGCCAGCAATGCATCCAGGCAGGTTTTGAAAGTCTCCAGAGAAGGAGACTCCACAACCCCCCTGGGGCAGCATTTGGTGACTCTTCCAAAACCTATTCTAGAAACTCACCTTTTATTGTCCTCCAAGTAATGGACCTCTGGTTGCCTGTAATTTCCCCTGTCTCCAAACACAACCTGTAAATGTGATCTTGGCCAATCTCTGTGCAACAGCACCTGTGAAACATCAGACTTTGGACTGGCACTTCCTCTGTGGGTTAGCCCATCGATCTCTTGAGCTCTGAGAGCCCCTCCTGAGAGTCTCTGCTCTTTCACCATCAGCAGAGGCAGCAAAAGCAGGAGTGAGTCCTGTTCCAGGCACCCCAAAGCACAGCACAGCCACTTTCCATAGCCCCTGCCTTCCCCCCATCCCTGTGCCTGCCTTCATTTGTGAATTGTCTCAATAAAGCAAGCCTCCACAAATCATATTCACAGGTGAGATCTGTTCTTTTTGAGCTGCTCTGTTTTCAGCCTTCACCTCCAGCCTCACTGTTAGGATCCAAGATGCCACACAGCATCCAGCAGAGGACGTGGTGCTCTGCGTGGCCACTGGATTTCACTGGAGCAATGAATGTGCTGGGTAAAGCAAACCCTGGAGAGGCACATCAGAGGTGGCTGAGGCTCCTTGTGCCTGAAAAGCCTTGAGCTGGCCATCTGGAGAGGGTTATGGGCACACCACCAGAGTGAGAAATATGTCTGAAGTGTGCTTAATATTGATTGCAATAATCCCTTCACCCAGATTTAACGTTTTCCAGCCCAGTGCTTTGCTCACAGCTAGGTAAGCTCTGCAACACCCCCAGATGGCAAATAAAAATGCCTGAAGTGGAAAGTGAAAGGCAGAGACACCTCGGGGGGAACATGGCAGCTGCCTGGCCACAGACAAACAGCCCTGCAAAAGATGAGGATGGGCAAAAAACACAAGAAGAATCCCCTCCCCACACAGGGCTGGAGAAGGCAGTTGTAGGCTCTCAGGATGGACCTGCTGGAGGAAACCAGAAGAGGAACTCCCTTCCCTAATGAGAAGTCTCGTGGGATTGTGTTGACCAAAAAAGGTCAGGAACCTCGTTTTGAGCTGAGAAGAGAAGATGCATCCAGTCACTTTGCAGAGCCCAAGAGGCTGTTTCTGCTGGACCCTCACTTCTTAACTGGGAATCTGCTTCTTGCAGGGCTCCCATTCGAAAAGGGCATCAGTGCTGGAGCTGTTTTGGGCTGGGCTTCATCAGCTGCCCTGCAATTATTTCCTAATCTACGTCAATAATGCTGCAGATGTGCAACTCCTGGCCCTGAACAGACAGCAGCTCAGCTGGGGCACCAGATGTCTTCCTGGCCAGAGCCCTCACACGATGTCTTCAGTGGACAAAGCCCAGTTTCCAAGGCGTGCTCCAGGGTTATGGTGGTCCTTGCACACTGATGCCCACCCCATGAACAAAAATCAGCTGGAAAATTGACCAAAAAGGTGACCTACAAGGTGGCTTAGCTGGTCTCAAGTGATCCAAGGGAATTAGACAAGATCAGGCTGGCTCAGAGCATGGTAGTTACAGCACCAGAGTGGGACTTGGGAGACCTGTGCTGGATTCCCAGCTCTGCTCCTGAATTTGGAGTGACAGTGGACAAATAATGTAATTCTTTTCTGTTGTCTTTTCTCCTCCTGATGAAAAGAGAGTGGCTCTCCTTTATGAAGCCCTGGGAGATCCCTGGCTGGTTAGGGTTATGTCAGAGCTCAGGGTATTTGTGTTGTTATTAAATCTCACAGCCATGCAACAGCCTCCCCTGGGAAGTGATGAAAGACCTGTGGCTGGAAAGGTTTAAAGCCAGGCTGCATGAGGCAGCAGGGGACACACCGTCGAGAATTAGCAGGTATTAATGAAGAGGGGGGTGAGGCAGTGGGGATCTAACAGGTTTTCCTTCCATCTCTGCTCTTTCTGATCAGCTTAATAAAATGGATCTGTCCAGCCCCCTCCGGCATGGACTGCAGCACACAACAAAGAGGATATTACAGGCCAGATGGGGAGGGCGAGCCCCGAAACGCTGCACCCCCAGATGCTCGCTGCAGCGGATCCGGTGGTCGCAGGCCTCCGCTCGTTCCGGTCCCCGAGGGGTGCGGGGTGCAAGCCCCTCGCCCCCCAGCTCACACAGGGCGCGGGGTGCTCACCCCCACTCTAGCAGCAGGTTCCCAGAGCTCGGACCGCGGCTCCTTGCCCCCGTCTGACCCCGGCGAGGCCACCCAGGGCCGAGAACAGACCCCACTGTGTTTCCCCCGACCCTACGACCGCCTCGGTCGAGCCTCCTCCCAAAGCCAAAAAGTTCCCTGCGCATCTGGGTGGGACCTGCCCGCGGGGGGCTGCGTAGGACGGGGATGAGCCCCAGTCTGCTGGGTTCCCAGCGGTGCCGCTTCCCGGGGCTCTCCCTGTCTTTTGCCTTCCTGCCTCCTCTCCATCCCTTTCTCCCTGGGCTCCTGCCTTTCTCTCCCTCCCCACCGCTTCGTCTCGCTTTCTCCCCCAGCTCTCCCACCGCCGAGCAGAGCCACAACCGGTGGCAATCCCCAGGGTGAATGAAGCCCTTCGCTTTCCACGTCTTGAGGACCATCATTGTCTCGCACCGAGCCGCCGCCACCCCTCAGCCCTGTTGTTCTCCACGAGCGAGGGCTCACCATATGCCTGCGCTCCTCACGGCGATGCCGAGCACAAGGGTTTCGCCCCGGTTGGGTGGGTCGGGGTGGGTCCGTCCAGCCGTCCCCGATGGCGGGGTGCTGCGGCTGCCCTTCTCCCCGCTGCAGAGACCAGGCTGTGAGAGCCGGAGTCGTTTCCTGCGAGCTCCCACGGCCCCCTCGCAGGGCCTTTTATCGCCGGGCCGCCGCCGTGATTGGCTCTCGCCGCTCTGCCGTCTTCCAGCCGCTTGCTCCTTTGTGTGAAGCCAACCTCTAACCCCAAACCTTCCCCAGCCCCTTCTCCTCTCGGCCCCCCTCTCCCCAGCTACCCCTGGATGCCCGCAGCCTCCCCAGCCCCGTTGTCAACAACGCCGTCCCCAGGGACGTTTCCCGCCCGGCTTTCCTCTGTCCTAATCGCGGGTGTGCAGTCTCCCCCTCCCCTCCGCAACTACCTAGCGCCCAGCCCTCTCCCCATGTTGTGTGTGTGCAGATGGGCTTCGCTCAGGACTCTGGACACAGCCCAGGGCTCTCTCTGCCTGGCACTAGCCCACTCCTGTAAGGTTTCCTGGAAGCATCCTGGAGCATCCATCCCTCCAGGGCACACGAAAGCCGAGCTCACCCCCCACCAGCCTCAGCAAACCGTTGGCAGGGGAAGGATCTTATCAGGCAGCAGCAGGAAAGGGGGATCCCAATGTCCCCAGGTCCTCACCCCCTAAGGAAGCAAAACTGAGCCATGATGATTTCAGAAACCCATTAACTTTTTAATTCCACGGAGAGTTGCAGAGCTGTGCATGGGAGCAGCACTGTGCCAGGTGGTCAGTAGATGTGCCAGGGCAGGTTCTCAGGGGGTGAGCAGAAAGGCAGCTTCCCCAACGCTGCCCCTGGGTTTGAGACTGGGTGGATGGAGTTTGGAGGGCTGGAATTTCTTCAGGGACAGGGCAAAACATTAAGAATAAATGGATTAAACATTACCAGTCAAAACCTGAAGGGAACTTGGGGGCAGCTTGAGAGCAGCCAAGGAAGACAGGATGGCTGTGAGCCAGCAGCAGTGAGGCAGAAGGACCCTGTGGCTCTGAGGACTTCGCCTGAACCTCCCAAAGCTCTCCAACGGGGCATAATGGAGGCAAAATATGCCACGGAGTGGTGGGAAGAGCTTTGATAATGATGATGAAGGAACAAATACTCTCGTTTGGGCTCCTCAGCTCAGCATGGTGCCACTTGAAGGAGCCAAATGCCAGCTGGAGATGGCCCTGAGCCTGAGCTCAGTGCCTGTGCTCCCAGACAGAGGCAGGTGACCTTTGTGTGCTGAGTTTGTCTGTAATTTCCTTGTACCAAAAAAAATGTGATTAAGGAATTTATGTTGGTGTTTACTGGACCAGGAGGCAGCAGCCATACAATTTATCACCTCTGTCACTCCACATTGCCCAGAGAGCATCTGTGATGAAAAGGCTGCTGCCACCAAGAGCAAATCAATGAGGATTCTGACTTGGTAGTAAAACTCGTTGCTGCTGAGCAGATGCAGCCCCAGCAATGAGGATGGCCACAGGTAGCAGGAGACTGGCTGGGCTGCAGAACCCAGTGTCCATCAGGGCATGGGGAAGAGTGGAAGAGCGTCCAGGGCATCACCATGCTGCCCCAAAATGATGGCAGGCGTGGGGGAAGCCTTCAGCAAATGAGTCCTGCTGAAAGCACAGCACCCAGGTGCTGCCCTGGGCGCCGGGCATGAACACACTGGCAAAGGGGTCCTGTCTTCAGGCTTGGCTGTGTCCCACAGCATTGCCCCACGGGGACAGGGTCTGGAGGAGGGACTGGGAGCTCCTCCTGGCATCCACACGAGGGGGTGCAGGGTGGGTACAGAGCTGGAGCCTGAGCTCACATTCCATGGGAGCTCCTTGGGCACTGCAGCTGCTCCGCTGCTGTGAGAAACACTGAAGGTCCCCTCCTCATACATGCACAGACACAGACATACACGGATACACACACGGGTGCACAGATACACACACCTGTGCACACACACCTGTGCACACACACCTGTGCACACACACCCCCGTGCACACACACAACCTGTGTACACATATTGTGCACACACACACACCCCGTGCGCACACACACACCTGTGCACACACACACCTGTGTGCACACACACCCCTGTGCACACACACAACCTGTGTACACATATTGTGCACACACACCCCCTGTGCACACACACACACCTGTGCACACACACCTGTGCACACACACAACCTGTGTACACGTATTGTGCACACACACCCCCCGTGCACACACACACACCTGTGCACACAAACACCTGTGTGCACACACACCCCGTGTGCACACACGTTCACACACGCACACGTGTGCTCACACTCCGGTGTACACTCTCACAGCCAAGGCTGTGCTTGTTGCCTGTGCAGGTCTCGGGGTTCCCCAGCCTCTGCTCACCCCCGGGTGGGGCTGGCTGGGGGGTTCTAGGGCTCAGATCCTTTTGTCGTTACTATGGCGACAGGGAAGGCTGCGGCAGCCGGTAAGGGTCGGAGGAGATGCAGAGAGAAGGGGAATGGCGACGCCGGGGCCACGGCCCTCTCCCCTCGTAGCTCCCACCCCGCTGCCGGGCTCAGAGGCCGGCGGCAGGAGTCGGGGTGCAGAGGGGGCCAGTCGCGGGGCTCCGGGAGGCACAGGGAGTGCGAAC
Organism: Dryobates pubescens; assembly: GCF_014839835.1. Classification (NCBI taxonomy): domain Eukaryota; kingdom Metazoa; phylum Chordata; class Aves; order Piciformes; family Picidae; genus Dryobates; species Dryobates pubescens. The sequence goes on along the minus strand of NC_071647.1, from coordinate 3,733,391 downwards.
GGGAGCGGGGAGCGGCTCCCGCGGCCCAGGACCCAGCGGCACAGCTCGGACCACCCCCACCTGCCTGCCCCCACCGGTAGGAGGCGCCCTGCCCAGGGGCTGCCGCTCTCCTCGGGGCTCCTCTCCGCCGCTTGCGGCGCTGAGTCCTCCTGGCCCGCAGAGGGCGCCGCGCGGCGCTGCCTCTAGTGCCGCTCTAGGCGGCGCCGGCAGAGCCCACCGGCGCAAGATGGCGGAGAGCGGCTCTGTGTGCAGCTTCCTTTTCAAGAAGCGGGGCCCGGCGGCGGGCAGGGGTCGGCGTAAGCGGCCCAGCAGCGACCAGGAGCAGGGTGAGAGCTGGCGGGGAGCTCCGGGAGGGCGCTGGGAGCCGGGGCCTTGCCGTGCGCTGGGGAAGGGATGGAGGGCCTGCTGCAGCCCCGGGGTGCAGCCCGCACACGGAGGGACCTCGCCGCCCTCCCTGGCCGTGCCGATGTCCGTGTGGCGGAGCGGCTGAAGGGCTCTTCCCTGGCCGTGCCGATGTCCGTGTGGCGGAGCGGCTGAAGGGCTCTTCCCTGGCCGTGCCGATGTCCGTGTGGCGGAGCGGCTGAAGGGCTCTTCCCTGGCCGTGCCGATGTCCGTGTGGCGGAGCGGCTGAAGGGCTCTTCCCTGGCCGTGCCGATGTCCGTGTGGCGGAGCGGCTGAAGGGCTCTTCCCTGGCCGTGCCGATGTCCGTGTGGCGGAGCGGCTGAAGGGCTCTTCCCTGGCCGTGCCACCACCCTCGGCGGTTCCGCCGGACTTCCCTTGGTCGTCCCGAGCCTGCACTTGGGCTGAGTCCTTGCCCCGGGTGCACCCTTACCCCTGCGCTTTACCCCTCAGAGAGCAGCGGTGAGGAGGGCAGCACGGTGGTGCGGAAGGAGCGGCGGCGGGAGGCTCCCAACCCCATGATCCAGAAGGTAAGGGAGCCACCGTAGGGCACTGCTCCATCCGAGGTGCACCCTCAGTGGCCTGTCAGGCGGAAGGTGGACAGTGTTTGAGCTATCCGTCCTTCATGCTTGCTCTCCTCATGCTCCTCAGACCAGGAAAAGCACAAAGGAGAGGACCTCATACGCTCTCAGCAGCAGTGATGATGAGGATCAGTCAAAGGAGATCGGAGTCACTTACAAATCAACAAGGTCGGCGGTAAGGACTGGGCAAGAATGTGGGTTGGGGCTGTGAGGTCAGGTGGGACTGGCAGCTCCCATGCTTGATAGGGAAATTTGCCTCTGGCAGTGTGGGTTTAGCTATTCCTGCTTTGTTATCTATAGATGCTCCTCCCTGTCCCTTCCCTGTTGATAGATAAGCACCCTGTGCTAGGCTTATTCTCCTGATAGCTCTGCATGCTCAGGAGACCACCTAAGGTTGGCTTTCCCCTCTTAGAGCTTGGAATTCAACCCCCAAGATGCCACTGGATTTGCCTGGCATCACACAACATTTTCAAGAGAGGGAGCACTTGGATCAGGTTTCCCCTGCTGATAGCTTCCTGTGGAGAGGGAGCAAGAGCAGGTTGCAGCTTTGGGGCTCCAGAAGCTTTTGGTGCCTGGGTTGGATTTGGGTTTAATTGAGACTGGCAGTAATTATTGAGTTTCTGTGCAGCTGTTCTTGAAGGTCTGATAAAGCCTGGGAATAGGTGCCTGCTCAGTCCATTAAAGAGGAATCTAAACCAGATCACTGTATTAAAACTGAATTTAAGCCACCCACAGCTGGATTAAAAGTTCAGATGTGGCACCCTGTGTGTAGGTGGAATGGTTTCATGGACATGGGAGAACTGAGCTCAGCTTCCAGCTGAGGCTGAGCCTGAAGGAGTAAAGGGCAAACAAGTGTTTGCTGACTGCAGGCTAAAGCTGAGGAGCAGTGGCTAATTGGCACTCAGGCCTCTGCAGGTCTGCCCCATGAGGGATCCTCCCTGGCAAGTGCTATGGAATGGTAGAAACTGGTGGAAGGTAGAGCAGGCCACGTCCTGTACCTGCTCTGTGACCAACCCTTCAGGTAGCCAAGGAGCTCTCTGTCTTGTGCAGGTTTTCTTGGCACTGTTGTCACAAGTTGCTCTTACTTGCAGAAACCTGTTGGCCCAGAAGACATGGGAGCCACAGCAGTGTATGAACTGGACACGGAGAAGGAGAAAGACGCCCAGGCCATTTTTGAGCGCAGCCAGAAGATCCAGGAGGTGAGTCAGCCTTGCTCTGTAAGAGGTAGTGCTCCACAGCAGGGGGAGGGTGTGCTTTACTCATCCCTTTCTGCACACTAAGTGCGGTCTGAGTCTCATCCTTCCTGGAAATTTGAGAGGCCAAGAGTGTAACCCTTGCAAATAGGGGAGTGCTCTGGCTTCACTGGCTTCTTGTATTAAGGAAGGCAGGGCTGGGAAGGGAAGGGAGACTGGTGTCAGAGTGGGGAGAGCTAATCTGTGTCATGGAGCTTTCCTGATCCTTAATCACCTTTGGTTTTGATTTCCTAGGAGCTGAGAGGAAAAGAAGATGATAAAATTTACCGTGGCATTAACAACTACCAGAAGTATGTGAAGCCCAAGGACACCTCCATGGGAAACGCCTCTTCGGGGATGGTCAGGTGAGCCTCAGGACTGGGACCGCAGAGGAGCTCAGGCACCAGCCCCAAAGCACCTTTTGGGGGCTGTTAGTAAACAGAAGGAAGCTGGCACTGAGTGTGGTGTCTGGTTCTGGCCAGGCCCACAGGGGTTTCCTTCACTGCAGGCAGTCTGAGCCTTCTCCCACGCTTTCAGGAAAGGCCCCATCCGTGCTCCGGAGCACCTGCGGGCCACGGTGCGCTGGGACTACCAACCTGACATCTGCAAGGACTACAAAGAAACTGGCTTCTGTGGCTTTGGAGGTGAGGGGATCTTCCCTGCAGCTGAACACCTGCCACACCAGATCTGCAGAGGGACCCAGTCCACCTTGGGATCCTCTGTGGTGCTAGGATGCCCACTTCAGGATTTGCAGGCCCTTGGCAGAGCTGGGTGTGATGCTGTGGCAGAGTTGGTTTATATAACACTCCTGTCACTTGTGTCAGCCCTTCTGAAAGCTGCTGGCTTCTGATCAGGGCTGTTGAGAGTCCGCTGCAATGAGCCACATTCCTCAGGTATGCTGGGTGCTGAGGCCCTGTAAGGGATGGGACTTCCTTATCCCACTTCCCACGTGTGTAAATGCTGGAGCTGTCACTGGGGCACACAGAGCACGATCCTCACAGCCTGGCAATCCTGCCAGGCGTCCTATGCCTGCTCCAGGGTCTTGGCACTGCCCTGGAGCACAGAGAGGGAAGCAATCAGGTTTCACCTCCTGCTGAGCAAAGCTCAGGCTGCCCCTGGATGTTAACACTCCACTCCACCCAGCCTAGCTGTTAATTCCCCTGCTTTAATGTGCTGCTTAGGGAGGTGATGGGGTGGACATCCCTGGAGGTGTTTAAGAAGAGACCGGATGAGGCACTTAGTGCCATGGTCTAGTTGACTAGTTAGGGTTAGGTGATCTGTTGGACTTGATGATGTTGGAGGTCTCTTCCAAGCTGGCTGATTCTGTGGTTCTTTGTGCTGCTCAGACAGCTGCAAATTCCTGCACGACCGCTCGGACTACAAGCACGGCTGGCAGATCGAACGGGAGCTGGACGAAGGCCGCTACGGAGTCAATGGTATGCACCCTCCCCCCCTGCACCCCTCCCTCTGCTCATGATGGATGAAGCTGCCAGATCCTGCCCTTTATTGTGCCCTGAAGTGAAACGTGGCTTGGGGGCACTGGATCCCTAAGAATGGAATGGGTCCATAGCTGTCTCAAGCTGCATCGGCCAGCGGTTGAATTAATACTAGAGCCAGCAGTGTGCCCAGGTGGCCAAGAAGGCCAATGGCATCCTGGCCTGCATCTGAAGTAGTGTGGCCAGCAGGAGCAGGGAAGTCATTCTGCCCTGTACTCAGCACTGGTTAGGCCACACCTTGAGTCCTGTGTCCAGTTCTGGGCCCCTCAATTTAAAAAGAACATTGAGACTCTTGAAGGTGTCCAGAGAAGGGCAACGAGGCTGGGGAGGGGTCTGGAGCACAGCCCTGGGAGGAGAGGCTGAGGGAGCTGGGGTTGTTTAGCCTGGAGAAGAGGAGGCTCAGGGGAGACCTTCTTGCTCTCTACAATTCCCTGAAGGGAGGTAGTAGCCAGGAGGGGATTGGTCTCTTCTCCCAGGCAAAGAGCATCAGAACAAGAGGACACAGTCTCAAGCTGTGCCAGGGGAAGTTTAGGCTGGAGGTGAGGAGAAAGTTCTTCACAGAAAGAGAGAGAATGTGCTGCCCAGGGAGGTGGTGGAGTCCCCATGCCTGGAGGTGTTCAAGAGGGGATTGGACATGACACTTGAAGCCATGGTTTAGTTAGTCAGGAGCTGTTGGGTGGTGAGTTGGACTTGATCTCTGAGGTCTTTTCCAACCTTATTGATTCTGTGGTTCTATGAAAAGACTTTGTTCCACAGCTGGGGGGCAACTTTAGGGCTGGGAACCACACCAGTGCTGAGCAAATCTGCTGTTTCCAGATAACCACTGACTGTCACCAGAGAGAATTCTTCCTCTGGCTGCCTATAAAAGGGTAGCACTGCTGTTGTGTGGGTCCCTTTGTGGAGCTGGGGAGACGTGGCCACCTTCTGCCCCTCATGCCCAGCAGCTGGGATGCTTTCATGCTGAGTCCCGTCATTATTTCTCACTCACAGTGTTTGTAGCTGCAGCCCAAGGCTTGTGAGTGTTGCTCATGAGCTGCTGTGCAGTTGAGGGGAAGAGGGTGTTCTGTGTTCAGCTGGAACTGAGCAATTTGGTGGCAGCTGGTTTGGAAGACAATCTAGCAAACATGAGGGGGCTGGAGGATTTCTCCCTTTATAGCAGCGAGTGGGCGAGGCAGAAAAGAACTTGCTCTTGTGAGATGAGCAACAGGCACACTGGCTCATTAGACCTAATTATATCTCAGTCCCACATGTGTTACTGACATCAGCAACACCCAGAGGCCAGGCCTCCATTGTCTCCAGCAGAGCTTCAATCCCACCTGCTCTGCTCTCTCCAGATTTCATATTCCATGTCCCACGCAGGGGCTGGGCTGGCTGCCTCTGCTCTTGCTCCAGTCTGGTTAACTTTCTGTCCTGCAGATGAGGAAAACTATGAGGTGAGCAGTGATGAGGAGGACATGCCTTTCAAATGCTTCATCTGCAGAAGTTCCTTCAAGAACCCCGTGGTCACCAAGTGAGTGATTGTCTTGGCATGAGGAGCCAGGTGTCCTCTGTGGATCGAGTCTGTGGCAAGGGGAATACAGGCACTGCCCACCTGCTTGCCTTTCTGGTGGCTGGGGAAACCCTCTGCTAACCAAGGAGTCTTAGAACTGCTCCTGGAGCATCTCCTTGGAAGGGATCTCTGTTATCCAAGCACCTTCTAGATTTCCACAGATGCTGCCTCAGCACATCATCTCTCCCCTTAACCTTGGGATTGTGGTTTCGTGCCTCGATTCCTCCTGGAGGTGGCATGGCACACTGTGCTGTGTGAGCACAAAGAGCTTGGCAAGGATGAGAAGGAGGCTGGGGGCAGAGCATGGACATCACACCCTGCCAGCCCTCTTTCACACTGCTGGCTGTCTTACTGGGTACCTGGTGTCTGCAAGAGCTCACCAGGGGCTCTGCCACCACATCAGTGAAGCACTGCTGAAACCTCTCACAATGACGATGCAGAGGAAGTTCCACATGCAAGCTCCCTTTTGCATACTCTGAGGACTAGCAGTCAGTAACTTGTAGCTCCTGGACACAGTGATTGTATCTGGTGACCTGTGGTGTCTCTGTTCAGGTGCAGGCACTACTTCTGTGAGAGCTGTGCCCTCCAGCACTACCGCAAGTCCCAGCGCTGCTATGTCTGTGACAAGCAAACCAACGGAGTCTTCAACCCAGCAAAAGGTAACAGGCACCTGGGAGAAAGGACTCTCGGGGGAGCATTTGGAGCAGCAGAGGAACCAGGTCCTGAGCTCTTGCCTTGGCAGTAAGGCTGGCCCTAAGCTGCAGCTCACAGCTCTTGGCTGCTGGAAGAGCTTCCTTCAGTGCCAGGAGATGGTAAATCATGGCCTGGGGGGAGGTCTCTGTAGGTCAAAATGAACATCTGAGCTTGCCCAGGTGGGGACTGCTGGTGAGGGCAGAGGGTGTGCACCATGAGAGTGAAGGCAGCAGCTTGACTGTAAGTGGCAAGTCAGTAACACAGTGATTGATTCTGAGCTGTAGGGAAGAGGGGGTTTGGTAGCTGCCTGGTCCATGTGGAGCTGAGTGTGTACAGGACCTGGGCACCTGGGACAACCCCAGCACCTCAGGTCTCATCCTGCCTCTTCCTGCTTTGCAGAGCTCATGGCAAAACTGGAAAAACACAAAGCAGAGGAGGAAGAGGAGAAGGAGGAAAAGGAGGAAGACCAACAGCATTCAGACCATGGGCAGGATCCACAATAGCAGAGCACCCTCTTTTGTATCTAGCTGAATAAAGCTTTGATGGGGGGGGGAGAAAAAAGGCTCCCAGCAGTTCCCTTTGGGCCAGCAGCTGTACCCAGGATCCTGACTGTAGCAGGCTCTGTGTTTGCTGCTCTCTGAAGGCACAGAACAGGTAAGGTCAGACCAAGGAGTGGTAGCTGACTATGGCTGCCTGCAGGACCTCAGCAGTTGCCCCTCAGGAAGGAAGGGTTGAAGGCTGCACCTTCAGTTACCTCATAACTTCTTTCTTTACCAAAGTGTTGCTGGTTCACTCCTAACTTTGCACTGATCCTCCTTGCTTCCTGCTGCTGTGTAAGCACAAAACTCTAAATCCATCATCTTTGAGCAGGTACAATCTAAGCATGAAGAGAGATGAGAAATGTTAGCTTGCTTTAAGCTCATCCCTCACCCTAAATGTGCCAACTCAGGGGAGAGCAGGGCTCAAGTGCTGCAGTTGTTTGTGATTTATTATAGCTCAGTGTTTTCCTTCCTAGCCTTTCTGCCTGCCTCTTGGCTCCTAGGAGAATTGAGGAGATGCTTAGAACCTCAGTGGGCAACACACCTCAAGTCACCCCTCTTCTGGGAGGAAACTCATCTACAAGTACAGCTGCAGCATGTCCCTAACCCTGTCTTAAAGAGGTTTATGCTGTGAATGCTTCTGGGCCTTTTTCTTGGTCTAAGTGCCAGCACCTCAGTTCCTTACCAGAGGGAGAAGGATTTCCTTCCACCAGCTGCACTCCTCCTGACAAGCCAGGAAATTGAGATTACTAACAAAATGACAGCAGGTGCCAGTCCTGATCCTAGGGGGAAGTAGAAGTGGGCCTGTCCTACCTGTTGTAGTCTGTCCTCACACCACCCTTGCTGTGGGACAGAAAGTGCATTCTACTGAAGCTTTCAGGCAGGAGCAGTTCTTCACCTGAACTGTGTGTGAAACACGAAGGCAGCTGCAGCTAACAGTGCTGCAGGCTCCTGTGGTGAGCTGTGGGGCACCCTAATATGCCACCAAGCCCCTGCAAGCAGGCTTTTAAGGCAAGAGCCCAAGCATGCAAAGCCAGCTTGTGGCAGCAGCTGTGCTCCACTGCCTCCCCTTGCAGCAACAGCAGACTTCAACCCCCCACCGACTTCAGAAATAGTTTATTTGGTTTTGGCAAAAAACTAGAGTAACAAACTTTCTCTGGGTTCAAGTACAGTTTATAAAACACACAAAGGACCTCTTGCCAGCACCACTAGCCCCTCAGCCACACCTCCAGGCCTGGATTCTCAGTGCTTAAGTGGAGAAAGACGTTCAGCACCCATGGTCCTTGCAAGGGTCAAACTAAAAAAAGCCTTAAATACACCTCAAACAAAAACCACAAACCCCAAACATCATGGAAGAGGGGAGAGCTGCCACAGCAGCAGGGCAGAGTCACACAGCCAGGAAGCCAGGGGAACCATGGGAGAAGCTTTTACCTGGCAGGCAGCTGGGGAAGGCAGACCAGCAATAACGGAAGGCGTCAAGGTCAATTCTGTACATGATGCTCAAAGAGGAGTTGTGAGCAAGAGGATTTAGCCTCCAAGTCAATGCATTTTTCCTCCAGGCCAGGGCAAGTCACTGAGGATGAGCTGGTATGAATGTTACATGCTGTGTGTGAGACTAGCCCAGCAAAAAAGGAGGCTCAGCTGGTTGTGCAGAGAGGGGCATAAAAAAAGCTGGTTCGTGGCACAGGTGTCCACGCTGACTTGGGTGATCCAGGCAGCCGTGGGAGGAGAGGCTGGAATGCCCTACCTGGAGTTCAGAGTGCTCAGCAGCAAGTGAAAGCAGTCTCTTCAAAAGCTCTCTCCACAACTGGAAGAGTCCAGTGCTGCAGAGGAATGCCCAGTGCAGTGAGTGTGCCTGGAATGGGCTGGGGTTGTCTTTGATCTCTCATTTTCCATCACAAAGCAGTGACTGAATTTCAGAACCTCATTCTTCTCCCCTCCCCCCCACCCCCCCAACTTACCCTGTGACAACACTGTAACAGTAATCTGACTAGCTCTAAGAGAATGCCCAAAACTAGGAGCTGCCTGCCTCCCCTTCACTCTAAGGCACCCTTAAAAGAGGAAGATCCTAAGAGGGTAGGGACATGCAGCCCTCAGCTGTGAGGTGAAGCCAGTGATCTGTAGAAAAACATAAATAGAGACTAACCACACAGACTCACTCAACCCATTCAAGTCATCTACCAGAGCTCAGCTGCAGCAGCTGGGGCTCTGGCCACTGCACCACAGTTCCTTGGGGCTGATCCTTTCCCAGCTCAGGTCTGTCCATTTGTTTCCAGGCTCCTCTAGTAAACAGGCAGCTCAGCTCCTTCCCAAGGACCTGTGAACTCTCCTGGGCGTAACATTCGTCACCTTTTATGAACAGAGCCAATAAATTACAATGTCCAGAAAGCTCCTCTGGAAGCAGGTGTAGTCCCTGTTCTTCTAGAATTCCCAGTCATCCACCTCCAGCTGCTCCAGGTTTGACACCAGCCCGAAAATGCCACTGGGGTCCTGGGGCCGCGTTCCTTCGAAGTTGGTGATGGGGGTGACGGGGCGCAGCAGCTCCGGGAGCGCCTCAGAAGCACGGCGTTTGATCTGCACACACACACACAGCCTGACTGCTGAAACAGCCCCCCCCAGCTGCCCACCACACACAGCCACAGCTCTCTGTGGTTACAGGCAGAAAGAACAGGGCATGGCCCTCCTGCCTGCAGCCAGGGGCGTGCAGGGCTGTGGGCACTGCTAGCTTGTAACAGCTGAGTGCTTTGCGTGCAGCCAGCAGGGGTGCTCCGGTCCTGATGCTCTCCCTTCAGCGAGGCACCACCCTAAGCCATCTCAGAGCAAGGCACACAAGTAATTTCATAGCATCACAGAATCATTTGGGTTGGGAAAGACCTTTTGAAGGTCATCAAGCCAACCATTCTCCAACTCCACCAAGGCTGGTGCTAAACCACATCCCTCAGCACCACATCTGGGAGTCTCTGAAACACCTCCAGGGGTGGGGATTCAGCCACCTCCCTGGGGAAAACTTCAGGGGCAGGAGAACCTCTGCCTCTTGCCCTGGCATGGCTGGGGCTCACCAACCTGCCACAGAGCCATAAGCACTGCTCACCTCAGTTTGGTCTCAACAAGGACAAGGTTAGAGCTGTCCTGCCCCAGCACTCAACTGTGGGTGGAAAACTGGCAGACAGGATGGGCAGATTTACATCCTCTTGTTTAGAGGAGGAAGAAATGCTTTGAAAACTGCCTGCCCACCTCCCAGAACAGGAAGATCACTGAGCTGCACTACAATTAGTCACCAAACTACTAAGCCTTTCAGATTACAGAAAATTCAGCAGCTCCACATTCCCACCCTCAGGGCTAGGGACACAGCAAGACAGCTACTACAGAAAAGCCCCTGCCCTTTATCTGCAGATTAAACAAGATCCTTACCTGCTTGAAAAAGGGATGATTAAGCAGAGCACCTGCACTTGGCCTGTAGAAAGAAGCAAGAATCAAGTAAGCACATAGTGGAGACACATGATCCCAGAATGGTAGGGGTTGGAAGGGACCTCTGTAGAGCACTGAGTCCAACCTCCCTATCAGAGCAGGTTCACCCACAGCAAGGCTGCACAGGACAGTGTCCAGGTGGGTTCTGAATGACTCTACCACCTCTCTGGGCAGCTTGTTCCGGTGCCCCACCACCCTCAAAGTAAAGAAGCTCCTTCTCATGTTTAGATGGAACTTTCTAAGTTCAGCTTTGTGCCCATTACCTCTTGTCCTGTCCCTGGGCACCACTGAAAAAAGCCTGGCCCCCTTATCCTGACACCCACCCTTTAAGTATTGATCAGGACTGAGAAGATTCCCCCCCCCCCCCACCTCAGCTTTCTCCTCTCCAAGCTAAAAACCCCCAAGATGCCTTTGAAAAGAAAACTCTGGAGAACCTCTGCTAGCTCTGAAGGTTTAATCAGCCCTAGAGCAGTGCAGCTGTGTGCAGAGCAGCTGTCACCTGGTGTTACCTGAAGTCAGGGTTCCGCTGCAGGCACTGCTCTACGAAGTTGTGGAAGTAGGTGGAGAAGGTCCGAAGGTAAGGGTGCAGGGTTGGCTCTCCATTGGCTGCTCTCACATTGCTGACAGCCATGCTCTCACCCATCCCATAGTTAGCACTTGAACGGGAGGTTTTCATGGTTAGCTCATCAGCAGGAATTGTGGTGGTGTCTAGCAGGCAGGGAACAGTTCCATTCAGCTTCTCTAGGAGCATCTAGTGAGAGAACGAGAGGGATGGATTGAAGCTGCAGGAGATTTAGACTGGAGATTAGGATGAGATTCTTTCCGGTGAGGGTAGTGAGACACTGGAACAGGTTGCCCAGGGAAGTTGTGGAGGTGTTCAAGGCCAGGCTGGATTTAAGGAGGACACTGAGACTCTTGAAGGTGTCCAGAGAAGGACAACGAGGCTGGGGAGAGGCCTTGAGCACAGCCCTACGAGGAGAGGCTGAGGGAGCTGGGGGTGCTTAGCCTGGAGGAGGATCAGGGGAGACCTTATTGCAGTCTACAACTACCTGAAGGGTGGTTGCAACCAGAAGGGGGTTGGTCTCTTCTCCCAGGCAAGCAGCACCAGAACAAGAGGACACAGTCTCAAGCTGCACCAGGGGAAGTTTAGGCTGGAGGTGAGGAGAAAGTTCTTCCCAGAGAGAGTTGTTAGCCATTGGAATGTGCTGCCCAGAGAGGTGGTGGAGTCACCATCCCTGGAGGTGTTCAAGAGGAGACTGGATGTGGCACTTGAAGCCATGATTTAGTAGTCATGAGGTGTTGGGTGACAGATTGGACTTGATGATCTTTGAGGTCTCTTCCAACCTTATTGATTCTATGAACATGGGCTGGTGGGAGGTGTCCCCACCCACAGCAGCAGGGTTGGAACCAGATTCTCTATAAGGTCCCTTCCAACCCAAAAGCATTCTAGGATTCTGTGATTTGAAACAGAAGGGGCACAAACAACACCAAGACACAAGACCAGACAGCTCAGATTTCTCATGTCCTCACAATTTGGACATTCCCATCCTGACACCAAAGGTTCAACACAGAAGCAGCTCTATGGCAAAAAGCAGCAATGAGAAGGGAATTCCGGCAGGCACAGCACCCTTCTGTCTCCACATCCCAGTTCAGCAAGACACTTCCACAGGCAGGGAGGCAAAATGAGGCAGGACCAGCTCTCCAGCCTTACCTGAGTAGAAGGCATGTCTTTAAAGGGAACATGGCCATTTGCCAGCTCACAGGCTGTTATCCCCACGCTGTAAATGTCAGATTTTGCATCATACCCCTGGAGGTTCTAGAAGAAAAGGGAAAGAAAAAAAAAAATCAGCCCTGTGGAGCTGCATCTTGTGGGGCATGGGCAATGTCCAGACTTTCCTATGCAGAAGAGCAAACCCACCTGATTTGAGCAGAAATAGTACACACCCCATCTAGGTGGGTTTCTGGTAGTGGAGGGGTTTTTGTTTGTTAAAGCACACAGCTAAGGGCAACATTTATTGAACTGAAATCAGCCAGCTAGCAGGGATGGCATCTGCCTTAGTGCAGCTGGCATGTCATCAGAGAATCTGTGGAGATAGCTACATGAAAACTACTTAGTCAAATAAGCCTGATGAAATTCTACCCCTGGGACCACCCCAGAACTGGTTCCTCCAGCCTCTCCCTTTTCCTTGCACCTTCCTCTGGAGGGAAAGCAAGCACAATGTTCTAACAGGAGCTTCCCAGCAGTGGCCCCTTGCCAGGAACACAGCTGGAAACCCCTTGCTCAGGGTCGAGGGTTTTAAGGTAAAAAGGACAGAAAGCAAAGGATATAGCTCATCATGAGAAACAGTAACCCTGTGTGTCACTCCCACCCCCCAAGCAAGCCATCAGAACTCAGAATATTACAGAGGGACAGAACCACAGAATGCCAGGTTGGCAGGAACCTCAAGGATCATCTGCTCCAACTTCTCTAGGGCACAGCGGAGTTGAAACAAGCTGGCCCAGCACCCTGCCATGCTGAGCCTTAAGAGTGACCAAGGTAGGGGAATCCACCACTTCCCTGACTGTCTCAACATCTATCACTACAAACCAGCAGTTTGTGGGGTTTTTTTTTAACACACCTGCTGCAAGACTTCAGGACTGAGCCAAGGCAAGACTTTGATGCTGTATTTGGGGAAGTCATGAACAACTTTGAGCCGCTGCCCGTGGTTGATCATACTTAGGTTGCTCCTCAGGCCAGAGAGGTAAACCTTCCCATCCACAGAGATCAGGATGTGGCTGGCTTTAACACTCCTGAAAACAAAAACACAACAGTAAAACATCAAAAAACCATCAACAGCATCCCCCAAATGACTCTCAGTATGGAAGGGCACAGCAAAGGGTTTAAGGCAAGCATAGCTGAGATGAATTGCTTTCAGAGTCCATGCAGTAAAAGCAGTAACCACTAACGACTTTCAGCATCTGCAGTTTACTCTCACACAGGAGCACATCCAGATGGGTCTTGAAAGGCTCCACAGAAGGAGACTCCACAACCTCTCTTCACAAGACTAAATAGACCCAGGTCCCTCTGTCTCTCTTCACAAGACTAAATAGACCCAGGTCCCTCTGTCTCTCTTCACAGGAGGGATGATCAAGTCCCCCAGCCATCCTCACAGCCTCTGCTGGACTCTCTCCAGTAGATCCCTGTCCCTCTTGAACTGGGGACCCCAAAACTGCTTGTGGCTATTTGTTCCACAGTCACATTTTCATGCAGTTTAGCAAGCTCAGTGATCTGATTTCCCACGAGCATCAAACTGACTTGGTTCTAACAGCAAAGTGACACAAAACTTGGCACCGAGTTCCACATCTCCTCAACTGTCCCTGGCCCCTCTGCTCACATGATGAGCAGCGTTTCTGAGGACTTCCAACAGCAGGGAAAGGAATCATTCATGGTTTGTTTCAATACCTATGTACATAGCCCATATGGTGGATGTAGTCAAGTGCTTTCAGTACTCCTTGGAGGATATAAGCAATGGCCAGTTCGCTCATCCCATCCATGAAATGGGTACAGATCAAATCTTTTGCAGAACCTAAAACCAACCAAGACACCTCTCAATTAGTCAGGGAAAAAAACCCCAAAGCCCAAGGATACATCACTGGGATGGCACTTCACAGGATATGGTGGTCAGACAAAGAGTCTCCACCTACCATAGGCCATGAAAGATGTCACGACCCACAGCTCGTTGTCAGCGATGAATGTTGCTTTGTATGGCACAATGTTAGGGTGGTTGAAGAGCTTGGAAACGTGAAGCTCCCCCTAGAACAAGAGGAGATCTTCTTGGTTTTTGGGTCTGTGATTTCCTTTAGTAAGTGCAGAAATAGGAAAACAGCATTGCTAAGCACTGCTCTAGCTGTTTGTCATAGAATCATAGAGTCAACCAGGTTGGAAGGGACCTCAGAGATCATCAAGTCCAACCTATTACCTCTAACACCGCCTGACAACTAAACCATGGCTTCAAGTGCTACATCCAATCCTTTTTTGAACACCTCCAGGGACAGTGACTCCATCACCTCCCTGGGCAGCACGTTCCAATGGCCAATTACTCTTTCTGTGAAGAACTTTCTCACCTCGAGCCTAGACTTCCCCTGGCACAGCTTGAGACTGTGTCCTCTTGTTCTGATGCTGGTTGCCTGGCAGAAGAGACCAACCCCCACCTGGCTACAACCTCCCTTCAGGGAGTTGTCCTCTCCTAAACCTGCATTATGGTAGGAGGGGATTTGTGTTACCTGCAAGAAGGTGACCATTTCATTGGTGCAGGCCTCCAAGTTGACTCTTCTGACTGTAACATACTCTCCTGTGGGTTTATACCTGGCCAGGTTCACAACCATCAAGTCTTCAAAGCCTCTTCCTGAAAGAAAAGGCATTAAAGCTTCAGCAATACTTCTGGAACCACACACTTCTGGTGAACTCCTCCAGTCCTTGAGCCTTAAATCATCTTTACACTCATTTACTGAAACTATTTTTGGCCTTGTGAAAAAAAGAGAGAGAGTAATCATTCCATCAGACCCAACCTTGGCTTGCATCCCACCGAGAGAAACCCTCCCAGGCAGTAATTTTATCCTGTCTCTCAAGTTCAGAACTCAGGCAGAAATAGAATTATTAGGCCACAGCTCCAGCAAGAGCAGGGCCAAGTTTCAGGCTGCTTCTGCTGACTCTGTGCTTCACACTCAGTGTCATTAAGCCCCCACATGCCTCTTGCAGTTGAAAGCCTTTAGGGCTGGCATCTCCTCCCTTACTAAAGTGGTTTAAAACCAAAGAGGACAGGCAGCTACTGTCAAAACCAAGCAAATAAGGAAAGGACAAGGAATTTGCAGAGTTATTTTCCTTGCAAAGCAGACCTCTGACAGCATTACCTATGATAGTGAGCAACTCATAGCAGCTGCTGTCAGGTAGGAAGTTGCTCATGGTGTCCCTCTTAGGGGCAGAAGCTATCGACTCGGAGCTCGCCTCATTTGTCTGGGGAGAAAAAGCAAGGGAGTCAGGTCAAAAGAAATCAAGAACACATGCTGGATCACCTGCTCTTTATATTACCACACACCTCAAAATAATAAAGACAGTAGTGAATATAGAAAAGAGAGTTTTACTGCTGTTAAAATGACTTTAAAGGGTTATTTATCAATTGAAATCCAGGAGATGCCTCATTTCAGAAGATCCAGACATCTGTGTTTCAAAACCTGTAACAGGTAGGCTCTTCATTGCTGTAAGCCACAGTTTCTTTAGGAGTATTTGGATAAAGCCAATCACTATTCCCCAGGACAGCTCAAGCACTGCTTTATGCTAACTACCTTCCTCCCATCAATTGCAAACAACTTCTGGCCCAAGCAAAGGCCATCAAAGGAAAAGTCTGTTGACAGCACTTGTCTGCACTGTGACAGTCAAGAGTTCCTGTCTGATGCTTTTCAGCTGCTCATCTGTGGTGACAACAGTGCAGCTGAAGCTGCTTAGCTGAATGGTAGAAGGGATGAACCAACTTAGCCCAGGATATGAAGATCAGACACAGATGAAAAGAGAAGCTCCAAATAAAAGCAAAAACTTAGCTGCAAAGCATTAGTGCTTACAGGGAAAGAAAGCAAGGAAAGAAAAAGATCCCACAGCACAGGGGAAGCAGCACTCCCAAGGCCATCAGCTCTTCCTCACTTCATCTGACTTAAAGCTCTCTGCTTTATTTACATACACAGCAACCTTTCCAGGCAGGATTTTGCAGAAGACAAACTTCACTGAACTTCTTGCAAGTTCCATTACACCTCCTAACTCCCTCCAGTTTCCAAAGTCACAATAAAAGCATCCTAATGGTGAATCAAATGGATTTGGTGTCTAAGATCAGACTGAGTTATCTCAGATTTCCAGCACATTAACTGCCCCTGACATTTGGAACTCCAGCTCATTTTTTCCACCTCATTCTTCATCAACTGCAACTGCCCTTTATCAGACCTTTGCTCATGGTAGATGAAGCAGAAAAGGCTTCTGCAGTTTCCTAGGGGGACAGCAAAGATTCTTCTTTTCCCCTCCATCACTGAAAGATGGAAACAAGGACAGCTGAAAACCAAGGAACTTGCTGTTCTACACTCTGCCCAGGGTTAATGTAGTGCAACGAGCACAGACATGAACTTGCCCTGTGTCCCTAACTGTACCTTGGGAGGAAGCTAATCATAGAATCAATAAGGTTGGAAGAGACCTCAGAGATCATCAAGTCCAACCTATAATGATCAGGCTTCCCAAATTCCCCCTTTCCAGCTGACTTTGGACAGCACACCTTCACCACTCCTTGCCTACCTTGGAAACAGGGCTATTTTTAAGTGAAGGGGAAAGGCAAAACCTAAGAGTTGTGGAAAGTGCTGTGGTGGAATTCCAGCTCAGCTGCAGCACAGCACCTCCATCCTGTTTCAGGAGAGCTAACCCCTGAGATCTCAGCAGTCCCAAATTCTCTTTTTCCTAGTCCTGACACCACACAGTGTTGTTGCTTGGCTGCAAACAGGCAGCAACTTTCCCATTCACCCTTTCAGGCTTCTGTTTAAGATGCCTGTCAATTCTGATCTCAAATGGTATCATTTCTTCTTCCCAGCAATTTCACACAGTCCTGACAACAGCAAGATTGCCAGGAGAGAGAGACACAGGCAGATGGAAACCTCTGAAGCAGAAAGGCACCACCAAGGAAATGAAAAGCAGGAGGCTCTGATAAGCAGCATTATGGAGCAATGACAGCTGGTGAAAACACTGAGCAATATGTAAGTGGGTTTGCTGTATGAAAGTCCACTCCAGATGTAGCATAAGCCAACCAAACAGATGCAAAAAAAAAGTCAAATTAAATAATCTTATTAATGGTGGAGGCTGTTTCAACAGCAATGCACAAACACTGTCAATTCCTCTTAAAAACAGCCTTCCAGAACATCAGAGGCCTTCACTCACCTCCCTCCGTGTTAGCAGTGACCAGTAACTGAGTTAATGCAACAGGAGCTCTACCAGAAATGTATTAACATCACACAAGAGTTTCAAAAGAAAAAGCCCAAAAGTTAAACTGAAATGTCATCTATGAAATACTGCAAAAAAGGGAAAACAAAAACAAAAGCTCCTCTGTGGTTTCACACAGGACAACTTTTGGTGTATGGTCAAAAGCCAAAGCAGCTGCAAAAGGATGCCACCTATGCCGAGTTTTATGGCCTGAGATTCACGAAGAGCCTTCCAAGCTTGTTGACCTGATTTTAATTTGAGGTAGATTTAAGGGAATGAATCTCTGAAAGGCAGCTACTGTTAGAAATGCCACAAGGAAAAATCAGTTATGTGGTGCTAGCAAGGACCTGCATTTGCCAAATGCCATTCTGAGGTAGGAAGAGGCAATGTTTGTTGTGTTACTCCCCACCTCCTCCTTCCCTCACTCACTTTCAGCCTCTCTCCAAATTATTTACCTTTTGCTATAGCCCTGCTGGGGGGCAGGGGGGAAAAAAAGTTAAGTTTTTATTGAGATGTAAAAACCAAAATGAGAATCAGCAATAGCACTGCAGAAGTGTCCAACCCCCAAGTGAATGCTTTAACAAAACCAAACCAGACACTGATCTCCAGCTGCTCCCAGTCCAGCATATGCCTAATGCTCAGCAGTTGGAAAAAAAAAAGGTGTGAATTTACTTGACTTTATACAAAACACTCCCTCTACATCTCCTGTTTTGGTTGTGCCAGTAAATTGCAGACACTGGCACAAAAATCAATTACAAGCAGCCTGAACTGACACAGTTATAATTAAATCACGCTCGGTTCGTGTTTGTAATGAGCTCCAAGCCCAGCACCACCTGCACACTGAGATGCTGCAATACGGTGTGGGTAGGTGGGAAATGATGCAGACAAATATATTCTGTCATCAGCTGGTTGATTTGTCTGAGCATTGCTCAGTTGGAAGCAGACAGTGTGCAAGCAGGGCCTGCAGAAGCAAAAACCATCACAGTAAAGTTTTCAGCTGCCACACTGTGGCTCGGTGCTGGGAACAGACATTGCGTGTTTTTCAGAGGCAAAGCTCTCCAAGCATGCACAGAACTGGCTCTGAAGACACCAGACAAGGGGAGGTAAAATCAGCTCAAACTGAACACTGCACAATGTTTGGTTTTGATACTGGAGCCTCTGTTGTGGCTGAGAAATGAAATCAAAACCAAGGTGTTCAGAAGGGAAGATTGGTTTTGAATGGCCAAAGTGCTTTGGGCCTGTTTTCCCCAGGTCCCATAACCTGAAAGAGAGTTGTAAGAGATTAGCATCTCTGAGGAATCAGCTCTAAATCATCTTTAAAAAGAGACCCTTGGAGGGCTGGGGGGGGGGGAGGGAACACCACCACAAATGAAAATCCAAGAGATTCAGATTTTGCCTTCACCACAGGCAGTTTAGAAACCACACACCAAAATCTCCGCTCCAGGGTGAAACCTGTTTCCACACTTGTAGAGCTAAATACAGAGATGAAATAGATAACTAAGATTAAAAAATAAATAAATATATATATATATAAAAACAAATTAAACAAAAATCAAACTTCCACAAGGAATAATCTCCATGCAATGAACCACAGCACCACAGCCTGCAAAGAGTCACTTACTTTTCTCCGAGAGTCACCCGGAGGCTGCTCTGGAGTAAAGAAATTAATTGTTCACCATGTTGTGTTCAACAGACACCCATTAAAAATAGAGTTGGAGAACTCAGTCAGTAACCTGCATGACACTTTTGGATGGCAGACATGTATCTTATTTTTCACTAGACATTTAATTTACATACAAGGTTGCAGCACTAAAACTAATCCAAGTGCAGTGTGAGAATGGGAATTAAAAGAGGTTCAAACAGTGCTGCTGTTTGTGCAGTCAACATAAATGGGACCATTTCTTCTTTCATTCTACCCCTGAGCACATTCAAACATGACACATCCACTTTGTTTAAATAGAGAAGAAGCTACCTGAAGATCATTTAAAGCAGTGAAAATCCTTCTACTCCACCTGGAAGTTCCAGACATCCTTCCTATGCTCTGAGTGCTTCCCATGTCACTGACCAGCAATTGTGCATCCTAGTGAGCAATTTTGTTTGATACACACAAAGCAGAATCACAGAATGTTAGGGGTTGGAAGGGACCTTGAAAGATCATTGAACCCAACCCCTCTGCTAGAGCAGGATCACCTGAGAAAGTTCATACAGGAATGCATCCAGGAGGGTTTTGAATGTCTCCCAAGAAGGAGACTCCACAACCTCTCTGGGCAGCCTGCTCCACAGCTCACAGTGAAAAAGTTTTTCCTTAACATTCACATGGAACCTCCTCTGCTCCAGCTTGCCCCCAGCACCCCTTATCCTATCACTGGACATTCCTGAGCTGACCCTGGATCCATCCTCCTGACACTGCCCTGCACATGAATGAGGGCACCCCTCAGGCTCTTCTTCTCCAAGCTCAAGAGCCCCAGCTCACTCAGCCTGTCCTCAACAGGGAGATGCTCCACTGCCTTCAGCATCTTTGTGGCCCTGTGCTGCACTCTTTCAGTTCCCTGAGCTCCTTCTTGTACTGAGGGCTCCAGAACTGGACACAATATTCCAGATGCAGCCTCACCAGGGCAAAGAAACCCAAGGTCTCCTGCAGGCACACTGCAGAGCTACCAGCAGAGTTTCATAATCCATTTGCACTGAGAAAATTAGAATTAACCTGTCCAACCCCAAATCTATCTCTTGCATTTGGGAGGGGGGAGAAATAAAGTGGTTATGCTAAGAAACACAGAATGCAAGGTCTGAAAACAGCACTGCTATCAACATGAAATGGATTTCCAACTCAGAATCACAGAATAGTATAGGCTGGAAAAGACCTTTGAGAGCATCAAGTCCAACCATGACTTACTCCACATTAGCTTTAGACAGTTAGCCCAGCTTGAATAAGCAGGTCTGGTCCTTCAGATTTATTTCTCTCTTTGACTGTTAAAGATACAGATTTGCAAGCAAATTATCAGACCTTGCAACTAAGATAAATTTGTTCTAACAGTGTCACCTAGGGAGACAAAAACTTACCTCCAAACAACTCGAACTCTCTTAAGCCCTCAACAATGAACTTTTCAGACACCCACCGCTGAAAGGGAAAAAAAATTCCCCCCCCCCCCCCCCTAAGAATTAGTTATTCCATCCAGAGACAAGTTTCTTCTCCCCCACTCCCCACCAAAAAGCAGAAGAGAATCACAACACTTCAAGGAATTCTACTGTGGTGTGAAACCAATTAGGTACAAGATCAGAGCCACAGCTTTGCTTTGGACAAGGATAGTCTCTTCTTGTGCCACCACGATGGCATGCACCCAGCAAGCAGGCAGGTGCTGCTGCTTTGCCTGCCCAGCATGCACTTGCAATAGCATCAACCTAATTTTTGGTTCATTCAAATAAGAGCCTTTATACATGCACAGACAAAGAAATAACAAGCATGTCACAGCTCCTTTACGTAGGCAAATAAAGTTGTCTGTTTAGAGCCAAAATGTTTCAACTTAAATATTTTGACTATGCAGCTACTGCTTGAATGCAAAGCCAGGACATAAATATTTTAAAGCTGTTATTTTTTAAGTATTTAAATATTTTAAAGCAGAATTCATGCTTCAAAATCCACAGCAAGCATGAGGTTGTGCAGAGAAACGTTTCCACCAGTTTATTCTGTGATGGAAAGAAATGTATCTATGTGCACACATAGCACACAACAGAATAAGCAACTTTAGGCTTGCAGAGTGTTGATCAGGAAATTCAGATTAAATAAAAAAGCACTCCCACGTTAGAGTTGTCTACTTGGTTAAATAACTGGCAAAAAATAGCTTCTGCTGTTTAGGGCAAGGGAAGCCAGTCCTAGAAAGCACCAATGAGATGTTAGGTGATGATTACTCGAAGTTCATATATAGTAACATCAGTGTAAGGCACTAAAAGTGGTTTTCTCACCTGAAACTTCCTCACTTAAGAGGGTAGAACGAAACAAAGCTGCCGTGTTCAGCTTTCCAAGCTAAGTTTAGGAAAACCAGACAGACAGAAGCTGTCGGTGGTGTGACAGAAAAGAGGCGGTAACTTCTGAAAGGCAGGCAAGGGGAATCCGCATTCCCGCACTCTTTCTCCATTACGAAGCCCATGATGAACCCCTTGCACCGCACATAGAGGAGTGTACAGGCAGTAAATGCTCCAGCGCAGGGTTTTTAACCAGCGCCGAGCTCGCACAGGGTCCCCCTGCCCTACACCAGCCCGTCCCAACGAGACTCCCAGGTGCTTTCTAGGAGGCGGCCCCGCCACAGCTCCTCTGCACAAGCGCAAGGCTCTCTCCCGACACGCCGCCGTCTGAGGGAAGCTGGAAAGTGTTCAACACTCACCCTAATCCGTTCGGGTTTACTTACAAGAAAAGACATGGAATCCGCCTTTGTCTTACCACACGCAGCTCGGGAAAGGGACGGGCAACCTGCAGGGACAACAGCGGGTCACCGCCGAGCGCCTCACCCCGCCGGCCAGCGCTCACCTAACCTCGCATACCCGCGGCCCGGCAGCCCCAGGCCGGGAAGGCCTCAGCGGAGCGCTCAGGGCCCGCGGCAGCGCCGTCAGGCAGTGACCCGCTCCTCACTCAGCCCAGGCCTCTCACCCGCTCCTCCGGCTGCGGCCGCCGCTTACCGGCAGGAGACGCTGCGTGTGTGACGTCAGCGCGCCGCCACGTGATGTAGGAGCGCGCAGATCGCGGCGCGGCCGTGACGTCACGGCTGCAGCTCCCGCGCGGCGGGAAGCGGCCGGCGCCATGTTGGCGCCGTCGGGTAGCTGCCGAAGCTGTGCTCCCTGCGGCCAGCGCTGCCACTCTGGGGTACTGGGGAACAGGGCCTGCCCGGCTCTGCCCGTAAAGGCAGGGAACAAATCGTCCCCACCCAGCACAACCTGTATAAGGAGATGCCTCCTGGTTGCATGCCCTTGCATTCCACAACCAGCAGCCTCCAGGGAGCAGCTCTCCAGTGGAAAGAATTCCAGCGTGGGGCAGAGCAGAAGAGACCGCTGGGGAATCATCCAGTGCTCCCCACTGCTAAAGCAGGGTCAGCCACAGCAGCTTGCCTAAGATCACAATGTCCTGCTGGGTTTGGTATCTCCCCAGAGGAGACCTCACAACCTCTCTGGGGAGCTCCATGGCTCCAACACCCTCCCCCTGAAGAAGTTTTTCCTAACATTCCTCTGTCCTGGGCACCACTGGAAAGAATGTGGCCCCACCCCTTTCCCCCCCACACCCTTTAGCTCTTGCTGAGCATTGATCAAACCCCCTCAGAGTCTGCTCTTTTCCAGACTGAGCAGCCCCAGGTCTCTCAGCCTCTCCTATTCCATCCGAAGACATCAGCTCCTGGGGGTTTAAAACTCACACTGACACCTACCCCGGCTAAAGGAGGCTCCAAGATTGTATTAAATGAAAGGCACACACAGTCCAGCCAATTAAAGTTGGCAGGTGGAGTGTTTCAATTATATTTTACTCTTCATTAAATTGTTCATTTGAATGTCCATATTACAAAAATTAGCTGCCATGGCCCACAACCGTATGGGACTTCAGGAAAGCTGTCCACTTACTCAAAAGAGCACCAACTACTTACTTCCTTTCAAAAGAACCTTGTGAAACATTACCATAATCCTCTTTAAAGCTAAATAGTGCTAAGATTTCACACAATCTACATTAGGTTTGGCTTTAAATAATAATTTCCTTTTTTTTTTAAACCAACCATTATAAAATTTAACTCATCTGCATGGATCAGGTTACAGACATTTGCATTTAAATCAGGGTGAAGTTATCCTATGCTGGAACAGGAAGCTTTTAAGCAAGTGCTGTTGGAACAGCAGCTCGTTATTGCCTCAGAACCAAGTTTGCACTAAAGTATTGAACAAGAAAATGCAAGACATTCTTCCCCCCCCCCCCAAAACAACTCTTTTTTAAAAGTCTGTTACAAGCAACAATAAAATTCCTTCTGGACAGGAAGCATTTATAAAATGCAGAGCACACTCAAGTCAGCAAAGTGGCACTCACTTCATTCTCCCCTTTTCTACTGAAAGCCCTACAGTGATCATTTACCAGGCGGAGTGGATCAGTGTCCCCTGAAACATTTTGGCTTGCTTGGGGAAATTGGAGATACTTCACTGAATCTAGCTTCTGGCTGAAGTGAACTAGGCAGCAGCTGCTGATATCAAGAGGGGAGGGAAAAAAAAATACAGAAAAGGTTTTGAGGCAAACTTGTACAGTTAGAAATATTGAAGGAAAGCTCGCTGAAGCTGCTAACTCCTCATGCACTCACTCCTGAAGGAACACCACACTGACATTACAGACTTCACATTGTATTAAGCTTGCAGCATTCAAAACCACAAGTAGGAAACTTCATGTATTCCATTCCCTCGTGTCTAAAACCCATCTATGTGTTTTACACATATGCCAATCGTGCCCAAATACTGTTTCAGTCCCTTGTTTGGTGAAAAACAACAACAAAAAAAAAGATAAAAGAAAAAATCTGTTCTACTGGGCTTAAATCCCTGAAGAATCCATACTATGTATGGAAGGCTCTGTGTTTTGTGCCTTTACAAGCCTGATGCAAATAAATGCACAATAAAATGGTTATTGTGCAGTTTTCCTCCCCGTATTCCCCACCCCTCCAATAACTAAACCCAAAGTTTAAAACCAAAGCATGAATATGTTGCCAGCACGCATGGACAGGTTTACAATCTTCTGTTTTAAAGAACAAATGACAAAGAGCATTCAAGAATATTGCCTTTTTTTTTTCCTCCTTTTTTCTTTTTTTTTTAAAATAGACAAGTAGCAAAAACAAATGTATCCCACCTGGAGTGAAACTGCCAAGACAAAGCTCTCTACAGACACCTGCATGTCGCTGTTAATACTTAAGTTACACCAATGCAAGGAACGTTTCTCTTAATGGCTAGTAGTGTTCAAAGAAGCAGAGGATTCTGGAGTTCTGTAGGTCTTTTTACCCTGTCAATCACAATTCCGCAGGGGGCACTGGGATGCTTCTCACGAGGGAGTCACATCGCTTTCACTTTGATTTGCTTCATCTTCATCTGCTTCTTCTCCAGTTTCTTCTGCTCGCGCCGCAAAGCGGCTTCCTGCCGGCAAGGACAGAGAGAGCTGAATGAATGGGGCTGTGATTCTCCTCAAAGAGCAGGCTGATCGTTTCAGAAGAGCCAAACAAAAGAAAGACCTCCAGTGCTTGGCTTCACAGCTCTACCCACGTCACTGGCAGCCTCGGCATGTTTCAGAAAGCAACAGCATATGCCCTGAATGGCATCTGCCTTCCAGCAAAAAAGGACTCAAAGTTGGCCATCACTGGTGTACCCTCAGGCAGTCCTGGAGAGACTGCAGGAGAAACTTGGCAGCAGCTGGTGACCAAAAAAGGCTGAGAGACCTGGGGCATTTTAGTCTGGAGAAGGGAAGACTGAGAAGGGAGTTGTTAAATGTTTATAAATATCTGAGGGCTGGGTGTCAAGAAGGGACAGCCTCTTCTCACTTCCTGTGACAGGAAAAGGGGCAATGGATATAAACTACAGCACAGGAAGTTCCACCTCAACATGAGGAAGAACTTCTTTACTGTAAGGGTCATGGAGCACTAGAACAGGCTCCCCAGAAGGGTTACGGAGTCTCCCTCTCTGGCGACTTTCAAGACTGTCTGGATGTGTTCCTGTGCGACCTGCACTAGATTATATGGTCCTGCCCTGGCAGGGGGGCTGGACTTAATCTCCAGAGGTGCCTTCCAACCCCTAACATCCTGTGATGCAGTGTGATCTGTAACTCCACCTCACCTCCAGCCGCCGCTGTTTCTCAGGATCCTCTTCGTTCATGATCCTCTCCTTCTCTGCCCGTTTCTTCTCCTCCCGCCGGGACTGGGCAGCCTCCTGCCTTTGTACATGAGTCAGCTTAAGGAAGTTCTCTTCAACACGAGCCCTGTTCTTGTCAGCTTTTTGTTTACCCTTTGCACAGAGAAAAGCAAATGTGGTTAATGTGGATCCCCCCCCACCATCAGCAGGATGCAGTACCTCTAGTAGCCACATCACCATCATAAGGCTCCCAGTCTTAAGAAGAAGGATCCGATGGGAATGGCTGTGAATCCATACAGTGTTCAGGAGACAGCAGAGTACACACTACTCACTTCTCTGTTCAGACGAAACTTCTTTGCTTTGTCAATGGAGTAGATAACCATGCTCATCAGAGGCAGCAAAGACTCCATGTCCTTTGGGGAAGTGTTGCCTGACCCAGGCACTGGAACAGAGAATTTCTTGTTAATTCAGAGAGGTTGGAAGGATTCTTCTGCTTGCTGCAATGCCCTTTCCTAATTGCTTGCACCATTTGTGAAAAAAAAACACAGATCCTCTTTAGAAGGACATAACCAGCTAAAAGAGGCATCTAGCTTTGGAGATCCCATTTGGATTCCTCACACAGTGACAGGCACATCTCCCACACAGTCCCTAGCTTTATTAGCAAGGAATACAAACATAAGGGTTGAATTTGGGCTCTGGCATCACAGAATCACAGAATCAGTAAGGTTGGAAAAGACCTCAGAGATCACCAAGTCCAACCTATTACCCAACACCTCATGACTAACTAAACCATGGCCTCAAATGCCACATCTAATCCCCTCCAGGGACAGTGATGCCATCACATCCCTGGGCAGCACATTCCAATTACTCTTTCTGTGAAGAACTTTCTCCTCACCTTCAGCCTAAACCCCCCCCGGCACAGCTTGAGACTGTGTCCTCTTGTTCTGGTGCTGGTTGCCTGGGAGAAGAGACCAACCCCCACCTGTCCACAGCCTATCAGCTTCACTTGGAGCTATGACTTTTAATTCTGAAGAGAACTCTGAGCCTTTTCTAAAATAGACTCCAAACAGGCTTGGTTTTATTTCAAACCAGGGTTAAGCAGCTAACTGTGCAAGCTCAAACTGCAAGGTGTGTGGCTTAAAAACAAGTCACCTTGCAGGGGTGACCTAAGACACACAGCAGTAGGTATACAAGTATGAACTACAATCAATAATGGCAAGATTGAGTATTCTCTTATGATGATGTGCTGCTCAGCCCTCGGTTCTTGCTGCCATCTGTTTACTGGTTAATCAATGACCCTGTTACATGCACTGAAAGAATTTGTCATATAGTCTTCTACAGATGACTTGCACAGATAAAGCAGCACACTCCCAGCCACACACACAGAGAGAGAGGAATTATCTTACCATTAAATGTAAACAAAAGTGTCTTTTTAGTTTCGGGCAGTTTCGTAAGCTGACCCTCCCTGGAAGGAAAGAAAAGAAGTGGCTGGAGTGAGTGAAGACCAACAGAGGCCTGCAAAAATACAGAACATCTTGAAGGAGAACCTTGCCAAGAACCAAGAGTCACTTGTGAACTACACATTAACAAGATTCAAATAAACAGGACTAGAAGCCTGGATGTGGTGACCCAAAATGAAGTTTCAAACTGTTCAGATTCACCTTTCAGTGAAGAAGTTTCTTCTAACATCCAACCTAAACTTCCCCTGGTGAAACCTGAGGCCACTTCCTCTCATCCTATCACTTGTTACTAAGAGACCAACCCCCCACCTTGCTCCAACCTCTTACACAACTCCCTGAAAGAACAAGAAAGTCTCCCTAAGATCCTCCAAAGCCCAGCAGTTTCAGTACAGGGTACACATGCTGCTGTCTTAGAATTAAACCAAAGTCTGTTCCTTTTTTTGGAGAACAGCTGTAAATTTTGATATGGATCATTTATTTATATCCCTGTGAACATAACACACCCATGCAAAAAACCTACATGGCAACTCAGAGAAGATAAATCACCCACCACCTGGCAATTCTGAAGCAGCAGCTAAAAGCACCTCAAGACTAGGAGGCTCAGAGGGACAGAAGAGATTCTGCATCTGTGTATTTCTCAGCAGAGCTGACAATCAGCCTGAACACAAGCTCCCAAGCAATGGATTCAACAGCAGCATGCTCAGCCCTATGAGCTAGGGGTTTTATTTACACTGCAGACTTTGCTTAAACCTAGCTCTCAAAGCACTCAGATAGCACCTAGGTTAATGTTCTCCTCCTGAAGTTATTTCTTGGCCCTCAAAGTCTAACACACCATACACCTCCAGTGGGATTACTCCATTGTCTTCCAGGCAGCTGTGTACACTGTCACTGCCAGGTGTTGGCTGGAATTTGTAGCTGCCCAAACTAAGCCATAAGCAGCCCCCAAAAATAAGTATTAAGGCAGTACAGCACCTTCATCTTCTCAAGTAATGCAGCATTTGGAGCCGCTGGGAGTGGTTTTACTCTGCTTCACCTTTGCTCCCAGTTTCTCCCTGTGTGCATTCCAGCAGGCTTCACACTGCAAACAAGTCTGTCAGCCCCTGTTTTGGTTAGTGTTAGAACAGCTACTGAGGGGAGAGATCAAATGCTGTACCTACTCTTGCATAAGTTTTGGACCGGAAAACTGGTCCGAGAATTGGACGGACTCAATCTTGTCAGCGTAGTGTGTGAGGAAATGTATCATCTGGAAGAGAAACTGGGGTTAGTTCTTCCCAACACCAATCCATCTGCAGCCTGCCCACTCCATGTGGCTTTCCCAAAGTGTCCATATATATATATATGTATCTCACTCAGAAAATTGCTGTGCCCAGCTTACCACAACGACACCGCAGTTTAAACTGCCAATGTTTTTAGCTAGAATGGACCTCAATGCATGGAAGGAAGGTGAGCAACTCAGGTATCAGATACACGGCTCTCAGTTGGGATTTCCCAAGTCATTTGAGAACATTGTCATCTTTGAGGACATGCAGACACACCATCAATACCCCTCCTTCCAACTGGCTGCTGAAGCTGAACTTCCAGGCTTTGAAAGGCAGTTTGACATCTGCAGTTCAGGTCAGACTAACGAATAAAGACGTGCAAATTCCATCCTTCTCCCAGCCCTTAAGCTTCCTTAGGGTCTTGATTTCTCTAGCTCTCACTAGTGCCATGGGCTCTCCTGCTCTTAACAGGAGATAAAAATGAGAACTGTTTTGCACAAGTGCCAGAGTTACCAGAGAGGATTTGTACTGATTGATTCAAGATTACCTTAGCGTCCATCATTCCCTCTGTGACTTCCCCCATCTCTGACAAGATAGCCAGGGAATCTGGAAGCCCATATTTTGCACCAGACTTAGGTTTATCACTGCAGAACTCACTCTGTTTCAGAGAACAAGGAGAAATAATTAGAAATAAACACAAGCTTCCAAATGTCTTATCCAGACTGAACTGTTCCAGCACAGTGAGACCCCTAAAAGTAGCTGAAAAGTAACTCACTCAGCTTGGCTGAGGACAGGTATGAATTAAACAGAGTATCAACACTCTGTAAAGTTATTTCCCTTTAATAGTCAGGATTTAAAGGGAAAAAAAGACAAACCAGTTCTAAAGCATCCATGCTGGAATGCTCAGAGAGGATGAAGGCAT
This sequence comes from Dryobates pubescens, assembly GCF_014839835.1. NCBI lineage: Eukaryota > Metazoa > Chordata > Aves > Piciformes > Picidae > Dryobates > Dryobates pubescens. Next base: position 3,704,969 of record NC_071647.1, on the reverse strand, counting down.
TTTGCTTACATTGTTTGCTGTTTGGCATCCCACCAACCTCACTTCAGTGCTGTCACCTGAGATAAGTTAAAGGAGAAAAGATTCCCAAACCACTGCTTGTTATCACTGGATTCTGTGCAAGCCTCAGGGCTTGAATGGAAAGTTTGCATTCCAGACCACATCAAAGCAGATGACTTGGACCCAAACTTTCCACATCACATACTGCCAATTAAGGTTACTTTTCACAGAGGCACAGAATGTCAGGGGCTGGAAGGGACCTTGAAAGATCACTTAGTCCAACCTCCTTGCTAGAAGGATCACCTGAAATAGTTCATACAGGAATGCATCCAGGTGGGTTTTGAATGCCTCCAGAGAAGGAGACTCTGCAACCTCTCTGGGCTGCCTGCTCCAGGGTTCTGTCACCCTCACAGTGAAAATGTTTTTCCCTTATGTTTATGTGGAGCCTCCTCTGCTCCAGCTTGCACCCACTGCCCCTTGTCCTATCACTGGACATCACTGAGCAGAGCCTGGCTCAATCTTCCTGACACTCACCCTTCACATGTTTATAAACATAAATGAGGTCACCCTTCAGTGAAAAGGTCCTTGAAAAAGTGCTTTGTGCAAACTGAAGTGACTCTCACATGTATCCTGACAACACATTTCTGCCCCCTCCCAAATGAATCACACACCAAAAGATGGAAGCTGGCTTCCAATACTGCCAGCACCTGGTTAAGTTCAGGTATCTAATGACTTACATCCATTAGATAAAAATGCCCTTTTCCCCACACACAAATTCCAACAAGTAAGAAGTTTTCAGCTCTTCCCAAGAAAATAAGCAACCCCCAAAGGATGCTTTTCTACCCTATCATTTATCATGTCAGTGTTCCCAAGGTGCACTCGCATACCAGGTCCTGCATCTCCTTCTGAAGTCGAACCAATGCTTTTCTGGTTCCCACAGCAAACACATAGGTGTCCATATCTTCATCATTCATTGTTACTTTTATTTGCTGTAGAGCAGAAGGTTGTTAGCCCTGATCAGGTCAATACAATGTACTCTGCCTTCAGACCCTGGGCCAGATGGAGACCTGGGTCTTCTACAACTCAGAAGAACAAAGATTGAGTGAGGACATAGACAGCTAAGACAAAGGTTGTGGACTTAAAGCTTCTCAGTGTGATTTAAGTTGAAGTAGCTTTTTAATTACATTGAGTGCTCAGTTCATCATCCTGCTATAATGCTGCAGTGGGTATCTGCCCAGCAAATGAGTTTACAGCAACTAGAGCAGCAGAGCTGTAAACTCATGTGCTAGGCAGATATCCATTGCTTAAGAGCAATTGCCAACATCTAAATTAAATTCTTTAATAGAGAAGTAAATGCAATTACAGACACACAGAAGGAGTATTCACAGGGCACACAGCCACTGTTCTTCCAAATATAACCTCTCTTGGCATTTATGCAATTAGAGATTACCCTCATCTCCACCAGCAAAGGGCAAGGCAAAAAGCAACATCACAGGATCCAGAACAGCACATGCAGGGAGCAGCTCTGTTAGACTGGATAGAATAATCATTGAGTATTTCTGATTGTAAAACTGCTTTTAAATCAGGTTGAGGTCCTGAAGCATGATCAGTGGTTCACAAGACCACTCAAACAATAAAACCCATAGATAAAACAACTTCCAGTCACCAGCAGCTTGCATTTCACAGGCAGAAAAGAAACACAAATGATTACTGTAGGTTATTTTGACAGTTACTGAACTGAAAGATACAGAATACTACAGAAAGACATCTAGCAGGTCCCTTGTATGTTACCAGAACAAATTAAAGGCAGCAGAGCAGAGCCAGAGGAATGCAACAGCTCATCACAGCTAATCTAGAGGCCTGGGTACATACCACTTGATCAGAAGCTGGCCTCATCATGCGGGCAAGGACATTCAGCAGGTCTTGTCTCTTGAGAAACTGAAAACACAAGTTTGTAAACACAGCAGAAGACAGCTGAACACACCTAGCAGACACCAGTGGGGCTCAAGGCAAAAATGGGACAGTAACAAGTAGGTGTTTGTCAGGGTAATGTAGCTTTGAAGGGCCCTTTGGAAATCACCTGTACTGCTCAAAAGCAGGCCTGCTTCCTGCACTAGATGAGTTTCTCAGGGCCTTGTTCTCTCCTGTTAGGAGCAAAACCAACATGTGGGGCTGCCCCATCCCAGGTGCAGAACTTTGTATTTACTGTACTTCCTTGGAATTGCTGTTGGGTCATTCCTCCCAACAATTCTAAGCCCCTCTAATTGGCAGCTGGGCTCTTCAGGCTGCAATACACTTCTGGTTTCTAGTTTCTTTCTGTGCCTATTCTCTTGCCTACAGTGGTAGGCAGAATACAGCCCATAAGGACCTTTAGTCCAACCAATCTTCCTTTCATGTGCGTATCCAGAACCCTGTATCTGAATGTGAGCTAAAGAGGGAAGCTGGGACTCTTTGTTACTCACACCAGAAGAAACCAGCTTCTAGAACCTGAAAAGTGGTTCCAGATAAAAATGGCTACCAAGTCCCTCATCCTTACCTTGAGCTGGATGAGCATTCCTTCACAGCACACCCTTCCAGAGCACCACAAATTATAGATGTGCTCATTTTCCTGGTTTAGTTTCCCAGTGCTTGTAGCTTCCTTATTGGTGCCATCATCCCCTGAGGAAAACAACAGATGAAAATGGAACTGCAATGTGAAAACCACAGATTTAAACACCAAAGTTCATTAGTAGGCTCAGAACTCAGTAGTTGCTGAATTACCCCAGCATCACTGTGATGTTTCTGAGTCATTTATACTACACCATAACCTGATTTCAGCACTGGAAGACTGCCACACTCCCTCTCCACACCCAGAGCTGTCATCAGTGCTATCACGCATCTGCCTAGAAAAGGTTGCTCTCCTCTGTAGCCTGCACTTGGATCTGAAACCAGCTTTAGTCACATAAACTAAAAATGGATCCTAGTCATGATGGAACTCACCAACAAGAGCAAAGTTACTTTCTAGAAGCTCCCTGTGAGTATTGAACCAGGCATGAGCCAGCCGGTTGTTTTTGTTCTTCCCAATGATGTAGTTCATGATGTAAGCAAGCAGACCTGTCACCATCAGGATCTCCATGTAGTAACTCTCCCAGCTGTTCTGAAGGTGAGCAGGGACCTGGGGGGAGTGAATGAGACTGAAGGAGCAGATTCCATACACAAAGTGCTGGAGAAGCTTCACCCCAAACACAGCAACAACCTTCACAAAAGCTCAGCACAAAGCTAAGCCTACCCAACACTTTAGGCTCTGCTGGGACACAGTAATCAGAGCTAAAAACTGACAATGGCATTCCCAAAATACCTGGCTAAGCAAACAAAGTACTTGTCTCTTCCAAGTGAGCCTGTGCTAGCATGTGTCCTTCAGACTACCAACAGCCCAGCCTTTCATCCCACTGATTATTTGAGCTCAATGCCCTGCCCATCACAGCATTATCTGATCAACACCTAACTTCTGCTGGAATCCAAAGTGTTGCATTTTCAGGATGCCAGCAAGAGCCACAGGCTGTGGGGGGGAGCAGGGAAGCCTGACCTTGCCATCTTCAGAGAGTAATTTGCTGTTCTGCTATCACTGTATCACCCTTCAGCCAGAGAAGGAACCAAACCTTCACTTTCACTGCCAAGGCTAGCCAGAAGACTTAAAAAGAGATCTTAGGGATGATAAAAAATGCAGGTCTCAAACACCTGATTGTTCTGTAAAAGACTCTCTTGGGAGGCAACAGAAAGTTGACATGGAGGAGGACAGAGGGATTGGCTTCTAAAAGCATCAGAGGAGTCAATTTCTAGTCTGAAACTTTAGCCACCACCAAGCTAAAAATACACAGAGTTTATCAGAAGCACAGCATCATCACCACAGCAGGTTTGTACTGACAAAGCACAGAGACATTCTGGGATGTCTGCTTTTCCTCTGCACTAAATGGAGGTGACTACTCCAGCTCCTCCACTCCTCCCCATAATTATATGGGTAAAAGAAGCCAAGCCATACACTGCTTTGAGCAAAGCTGGAGGGGCTGAAGGTCTGTTTTAATTAAGAACTTCCTGATCTATACCTCAATTAACAAACAGAATTGATCCAAGGACTGCAGTTCTGGCACCTGAAAATAGAGATCAAGAGACCAAAGGCACCCACCTACAAGTTTTAATTCCAGAGCTGCTACTTAAGGTAGTATAAACCCTAGAATTGTTTAGGCTGGGAAAGCCCTTTAAGATCACTGAGTCCACCCAGTAACCCAACACTGCCAGGTCACCACTAAGCCATGTCTCTCAGCACCACATCTACAGGACTTAAATACCTTCAGGGATGGGAACGCCATCAGTGCCCTGGGCAGCCTATTCCAGGGCTTGACAACCCTTTGGGGGAAGAAATTATTCCTCATGTCCAACCTAAACCTCTCCTGGCACAACCTGTGGCTGTTTCCTCTTGTCCTATTGCTTGTTTCTTGGGAGAAGAGAACACCTCCCACCTGGACCCAGTCTCCAGGAGGTTTCCCTGGAGCTTCCTTTTCTCCAGGCTGAACAAACCCAGTTCCCTCAGCCTCTCCTCACAAAACCTGTGCTCTGGACCCTTCACCAGCTTTGTTGACCTTCTCTGGGCCCAGAATGCAGAACCAATGCAGAAGGACACACAACTGGGAGTCAGCACACCTGGATCACATTCTGCTGCTATCCTGTTGCATTATTTCAGGCATTCTTTTTCTCTCTACACTTTTCCCCATTTCTGCACTGTCTCTTGTTAATTCAAACAGCAAATTCTTCAGCACAGGTTCTCTCTTACTGTACACATGAGCACCAATGACATTAGTGGCATTAAAACCAGTGCTGAAACACCAAACAGAAACATTTATACCTACATTAACTATTGTTATGGGGTCCTTATTTTTGCTATGAGATGCATCTGGTTTCTCTTCATAGCCTTCAAACTCCTCATCATCATAGGGTTCATTCTCAGTATCACCCTCCTAAAGGACAACAAAAAATTAATCACAAACAGCCTGAAAATCCAAAGCCTGGCAAGCAAAATCAAGAAGGAAAAATGAGAAAGGTGTAGAAAGGCTGTTAAGAAAGACATAGAGAAAGAGAATGAGGCATTACCTGTGCATCTGTATCATCAAAGTCTTCCTGATTCTCATCCTGACCTTCAAGCTCTACAGTGGCTTCTTCTTCATCATCTTCTGTAGTGATGACCCTCTGAGGGGACTCTGTGACTGCATCTTCATTAACATCTTCAAATTCAGCAAAGTCATTATCATCATACTCCATAATGTCATCTCCATCCTCAAACTCATCATACTTTGCCAAAGAAAAACTCCATGGGATGAACAGGACAGCAATTAAAATATATAAATTCTTCATTTTTTTCACTGAAAAAAAATACTAAATTAAGTTAAACCATTAAAATCAAACATTACTAAAAAGCCTTATCACACCTCCAGTAATACCCAACTTCCACAAACAAATTAAAACCACAATCAAGTCAGACCAGGAAGAGAGAGAAAACACCCTTCCTGATCCTGCCATCCTCTGCCTAAAGAAAGTGAACACTCCCCTACCAAGAAACAACTCTGAAGCAAGGGTCTGGAGCCTCTTGCTTGCAGCAGGAGCAGCTGAGGCACCAGCAAGTTTACATCTGGCCAAGCTGTTCAGATGAGCAACCTCTGGAGGTGGAGATGTTCCACTACAAAACCAATTCTTCTGCAGCATCTGAGTGAGTGTTGCCAGCTCACTTCAGAGATCACTCTGCTGTGCCTAGACTTGTTACTAGTTAGCAATCAGACACAGATCAGTGGAAGGGGAACGGCAGCACTGTCTCTTAAAATGTATTTAATTAGTGTAAGCAGCCATGCTCCACTAGTTTAAAAGTGCTCATCTTTGGTGCTCTGGGCTGCATGCTCAGAATCAGGTCCCAAAACACCCAGCACTATTTCTGTTTTGAGAGAGTTTCCGTTGTAAGCAGGAAGGAGATGGATATTGCACTGGCCCCAAAACAAGAGTATGCTGGGGCTTATGAGACCAAAGCTTTCTCCCCAGACCTGCCAGAAACCTGTGGTTTGTTAGTTCATCTTTTTCAGCCCTCAGCTTCCTCTGTCTTCTCTGCTTGATTTCAAACCAGTCCCAGTCTCCCATCACTAAAGTCCAAACTCGGAGCCTGACAAAGCAGCGGTGACCCTGCTCCCCCACTTTACCAGCTCCTGTGGAGGATCAGACTTGGCAGCAAGACTCGTTCTGCTCCCTCACACAAGCAGATCCGAGTGGGGACTTGAATGTTAATGAGAGTGTTCTCTTAAAAACTTGAAATAGAAACGATTTGTTCCCAAATTAGATCAGCACTCCTCCGAGTGCCACATACCGGGAGCCCACTGCTACGAGCGACAAGGACGGCTAAAATAAACACCTCTCTCAAAGGCTCCTCATTCTAGCGAAAGCCCGAGCAGAACGTGTTCACAGAACATTAATCAGGATGGAAACACATCAAGGAGAGCCCAGGAATTCAGCACACTGTTTGGGCACGTCACAGTTTTATGCGAGTTTAAATAGAAGACCAAAACTCTACCTACAGAGGACAGAATTTGCATTAAGAAGTTAAAAACACCACAGCAACGGAGCCGCCTGCTCAGCCGAATCCCAGCAGTTTCACGGTAAGAATTTCGAGGCTATTTGAGTACTTCCACTCTCAGAAGGAGCCTACAACTCCATAAAGCTCTATACAAAACAAACTTCTGCAGCCAGTTCCAAAGACAGAGCTGATGCGGGAAAACCCTGAGCACTCCTGGAAGCTCAGCCGTCTCTGTCACAGCGCAGAACGGGTTCTAAGTACAAACACCTCCATATGCTGCGGCAGGCCTACCCCGATCCACACGCCACGGACCTCCCCTTGCAAGAGTCGTCCATTCATCCACTGAGCCCCACACAGGCGGGAGAGAAGGGAGAGGTGCTGGGCCCCCACCAGCATTCACCTAAAGCGGGGACACCCACGACGGGTGCAATCGCGACTCCAGGCACACGCCTCCGCTCCGAGTTCCTTCCAGGGGCACAAGTCAAGGTTATCGAGACTAAAATTCGCTCCCTGCCATCCCGCCGCCGCGGGGCGCAGGCCCCGTGCCTTGCCCCACACGGCCGACTCCCACAGCCCTGTCCCGCACTCCCGCTCACCCTGCCCCACTCTCACCCCCCAGAGGGGTGCTAGGAGCCCCAGGCTCCCCAGTCCCACCGCCAGCAGCCGCGGGGCACAGCACAGGCCCACACACCCGGCGCCCTCAGGTGCAGGCCGCCCCTCGCGGGGGCACTACGGAGCCGAAACCGGCCGGTAACGGACAGCGGGTAAGGGGAGGGGTCAAGGCTCTCCCGAGCGCCCCAGGGAGAGAGCAGCGGGATGCCCAAATCCCGGCTGAGCTCAGAGCTGCCGTCACAGGGGTACGAGACCGGCCCGGGACCGCGTTACCTGAGTCACGCGGCGCCCCCACCGATTAGGCCCGGCCCTCACCCTCCGCTCAGCGCCCGCCACCGCGGCCGCAAGCGGCGCAGGCTGCGTGCTTTGCGTAGCGGGGGGCATGCGCACTGGCGGCTGCCCGCGGCGGGCGGCATGTGCGCAAGGCTGTGCGTACGTGTACAGGCGTGGGTGGGTAGGCAGCCTCCGCCGGGCACCGACGCTCCCTGCACGGCCCCGAGGCTACCACCGAGGGTGAGCCCAGAACGTTCACACTTTGTCCGGTTCCACCCCCCTCCTCCTGCAGCTTCACTCGCTGCTATCGCGCATACTCGGCGGGCCGTGCTAATTTCAGCACGTCCTGCTGACCCCAGCGTGGCACGCACGCACGCACGTTTCTGCGTAGTACGTCCCTGCGTAGTACGTCCCGTCCCCACCCCCCGCCCCGGTAACCGGGGAAGCGGCGGCTGGCGGCTGCGGTGCCCTAGGGGTGAGTGAGGGAGACGTGGGGCCGGGCCGGGCGGGACGAGGCGGCAGCTCTTCCGCCGCTGGGTCAGCGACGTCCCCCGTTCGCCAGAGCTGGCGGAACCGCGGCCTAGTGCGGGCTCGGGCAGCCTGGGCCTGGCCCGCACAAAGGGCCCGCCCCCGTGCCGGGGCCCCGCGGGCGGGAAGGGCTGTGAGGGGCCCCGCGCAAGGCCCGTGGTGCCAAGGGGGCACCCTGCGGTGAGGGTGAGCTGCGGCTCTTCCGTGCGCCTGCCCCGGCTCAGGGGCTTTCCGCGGCGCCTCTCTCCTTTCCCTTCTGTGCCTAGGGAAGGGCGATCTCGGCGGGCGGGTGTCTGTCCTCTTTTCAGCGATTGCCAGAAAGGGGAGCAGCTAAGACAGCAAAGATCTGCGTTTGTCTCAGATCCAGGGGATTCGTAGAGAGGGAGAGAGCTTTCGTGATTGCGCCCTCGGAACGGCGTTCGCAGGGAAGCAAAGCCCCGCAGTTAGCCAAGGGTCTGCCTTTCGTTGCCGTCCTGCGAAAACCCTCTCCCTGTACACTCACGGCAGGGCTCCCTGGCAAACAGACCAAATTTCGTACTTTTGCAGCTGTATGGCAGAATAAAAGAATAATTCTTTTTATTTTCTGGGGTTGTGACAGGGAAATAATATTTTTTTAAGAAGTCAATAAGTGCAGCGAGGAACAATCCTTAAAATCAGAGGTGCTGGCTGAAAACATTGCCTGGTATGCTGTCAGCAGCAGAAGTGCAAAGTTCCACCTTTCTTCTGGTGTACATTTTGATCTCTCATCTGCCACTTATCTGCAGCTGCAAAGTGTGTCAGTACAGGGGGGAGAACAAGACACCAGAGGCAGCCAGGGAGAACTGAACAGCAGAGTTTTCTCCAGTCTCCTAGGGAGCTCTGGTCAAGGCTTGAGATTTATTGAGCGAGTCTCAAGCTGGTAAATGTTCTCCACAGGGAGCAGTAGCAGTATTTACTCTCAGATTACTTTGAAGTTATTTCTCTTGCCAGTGAATTCTGATTTCATTGGAGGATCTTCATTGACTTGTTTAATGAGACTTATAGCCTTTGGGCCATCTGATTATAATGCACTTGAAAGCAGTGGGTGGCACTCTGTCTTTGGCTGCCTTAAAGGTATGACCTGCTTGACCATGCAGCTGAAAGAAAGGAATTGGAATGAGAAATGTAAATCTTGATATATCAGCTCAATCTTCAGCTGAGAAAAATCAAGTTCTGTGCAGGCTTGTGGCATGGCAAAATTAAAATATGGTTGGGCAAATGTAGTTTGGAGAACATCTATATGACTAAAGATGCTTTGATAAGGAGAAGAAGAGGGATATGACTTTTTGGCCTTGTCTCAAAATGCAGCAGTGTGCTGCTTGGGGCAGTTTTTTAGAGGCATGTGGATGGCAGGAGTGTGCCATTACAAACCTGTGAAACACTTAAGGATGAGACTCTATGGACAGGCAAAATATGTACTGAGTTGACTTTCCATCTCTTGTTCCTCCTGATGTTCAAAGTTCTGGCCTTGGGTTTGTTTGTCTTGGATTGCAAACCAGCCAAGACAGGCAACATTTTAAGTGGTCACTGATGGACACGGTCTGGTTAGGAAGACAACCTCTTTATTTTATTCATGGGTTTGTGTTATGGGTGTGCTCATTCTTACAAGAACAAAACCCCAAATCATTTCTGGGAAACAGATCAAGCTGTGGTCTGTCACATTTCCAAAGCCTCTTTATCGTGACTGAAATGATCCACTTGCAAGAAAAACCGTGACGGTTGTAACTGCCTGCAGCAGAAAGGGCATTAAATCCTCCTTTGTGGTTTTAACAGATACATTGGGGGCATCATGAATTGGAATAAAGGTGGACCTGGTACTAAGAGAGGCTTTGGTTTCGGTGGATTTGCCATAACACCTGGGAAAAAAGAGGAGCCAAAGCTCTCTCAGCAGTCTCATAGTGCTTTCGGAACAGCCGGTTCTTCTGCTGCGTTCTCCAAATCAGGACCTCCTCAGCTGCCTTCTTTCTACAAAATTGGGTCAAAGAGAGCAAATTTTGATGAAGAGAATGCGTAAGTAGGATTTATTTCTTGGGTTTCTCTGGATTTTAATGTGTTAAAAGTTTCCAAGGTCATAGAAAGCATCTGTGAGGTTTGTGAGATTTAGGTGCTTTAGGAAAGGCTGCTCCAGGAGAAGTACCTCCACGCTGCCTCGTGGTGTAACAGAACCCCACTAGCTTTACAGTGAGAGTAGCAAGAGCAATTGAGATCCCATCCCTGCTCTGCAGCAGATTTTTGGTGTCACTCTGGACCAAGTGTTTGCCCTTTCTCTGGATGTGTGCCCTGCACCTGTAAAATGAGAATGCATCCTTGGTGTGGAAGCCTTTAAGATGCTACTGCAGTCCATGGAGAGCTCTTAAGAGAGCTTTGCCCTCTCTGAGAACATCCTTCAGCTAAGCCTCAGTCAGCTCAGTCTCATTCATGCTGTGGTCTGAGCAAGACTTTGCCTGAGGTTGTATGTTCAGAACTGGAGCCAAGCAGGATAAATTTGGGTGCCTTTTTGCACAGGGAAACACTCAACTCCACATCTCATTATTAAGCAGCATAAATGTGTTGAAGGGAGGTCAGAAACCCATCCTGTATTCACCAGCCTGGCAGAGCCACCCCAGACCAGTTTGATAACATCTCTTTGCCCCACCACCACTTTTAGCTCAAGCATGAATAATTGCAAAGAAATAAATAAACCTCAACCTCTTTGCCTGACTTCTATTATTCATCTCTGTATGGGAAAGGTGACTCAGCTGAGAAACCATGAAAGTCTTCATGGTGCTGGAGAACCTGTGCTGACTGTGCTGGGTTTCTTGTTTCTTTTCAGGTACTTTGAGGATGAGGAGGAAGATTCCAGCAATGTGGAACTGCCATACATTCCTGCAGAGAATTCCCCCACTCGCCAGCAGTTTCATTCCAAATCAGCAGACTCTGACAGCGATGATGATCCTCTGGAGGCATTCATGGCTGAAGTGGAGGCAAGACCCAGCTCATGAAATGTTTATTAATTTATGTGGCCATTCTTCTCTCCAGCCAGGAGCAGCAAACGTCACTCAGGGCTTTGACAGCTGTATTCAGAATGTCACTTAGCTTTTGGGTTTTGTGTTAAGATGCTGTGTTAATTAGAGCTCAGAGGTGGTTTAGGTGGGGAGAGGGTGGATGTGATTTGCAGCAACTTAACTATTTAGCTGTTTTGAGCTTGTCAAGGCAATACAGCAGAGAGCTTTGTGTGTCTCTGAATATGCAAAGAAGGGTTTGTGCATTTTACACTAGCTGAATTGAAATGACTTGTATTTATTCTGAGCTGTTCCTTAGCTACAGTTCTGTTATTATCTGGATTCTATCACAGTGTTTTCAGGAGGAATGCAGGGAATGTATTTTTCCAACGACGTTGCCATGAAGTTGCAGGATGTGAATTTCAGAGGTCTTAGTAGGAGAATGTATTTAGCACCACAGAATACAGAACAAGAGAAAGTTTAGTCCAAAAAAAAAAGTGTTACCTCTGGTGTGGTGGTCTAGTTATGTAGGAGCTTTTTTTCCCTTCCATGTTTTATCATCTTGGGTTTTTTTAACCTCTCATAATTTTATGACCTGTTAGGATCAAGCTGCTCGAGACATGAAGAGACTTGAAGATAAAGACAAAGAAAAAAAGAATGTGAAGTAAGTTCCCTTTTACAATTCCCATGCCTGCCTGTGTCTTGTATGGTGCTCAGAGAATTCCACTGCGTTTTGTTGATGATGGTTGCTCTGTAGGCAGTATTTAACCAGTGCTTGATAGCCCTCATGGGTGAATCCTGTGCAATAAAACCTGAATAATAGGAGGGAAGAATCCATGGCAGCATCCCACAGTAAAATGTGACAACACTGAGGGTTTTCTCACAGGAGGAACCTTTCTAGGGCACACAAATTGGGGCAGCACATTGTACTGTTACCACCTTCCAGATCAGAATAGTTCTTCTTGCCACATCCTCACAGAGATCAGGATGCTTTTGTTTAAAGTTGCATTGGTGTGAGCAGGATAACTCAGTGCTGCTGTACCTGTGGTACTGGAGATTCTTCCCAACTTGAACTGGGTTTTAAGACCTTCTTTGTAAAGCCAATGTATCAGATGGGATCATAGAATCAGTCAGGGTTGGAAGGGACCACAAGGATCATCTAGTTCCAACCCCCCTGCCATGGGCAGGGACACCCCACACTAGATCAGGCTGGCAATGTGGCAATCAGGCTGGGATGTGATAACTGAGGTATGAAATTTGGAGTGTAAAAAAGTATCAAAACATTCTGTGCAGCTTAGGTCTCTGTTTTTACCAAGAAAAAAAAAACCCAAACCCTTATGAAGTTGTTTTGTTGCTGTAAATGTCAGATGCATTGGGAGAACTTGCATTGCATGGGGTTGATCAGATTATACATGGTCCTGACACAGAACACCGGATCCATATCACCACCTGGGGAAGTTCTGAACTGGAGTTGCTCTTCCTGGCTCATATTCCTCTTCAGTTATGAGACTTCTGTAGCAGCAAGAGCTTAGACCAGGATGATCTTTGGTGTGCCTTCTGCTGGGAAGACGGAGTCCTTATCTCTCAGTCCGTTAATAGAAGCCAAACGAAGTCTTTGCAGGGTGGCTCTCGTGGTTGGCACCAAACCTGAAAACTCCATGGGTTGGGATTGTGAATGTTACTGAGCTGTTAGTGTTGTGTCTTCCACCAAAGATGGAGCTCAGCACTAACCAGATGAAAGTATGGAGCTGAGTTTGTGGAACACTTGCAGGGAAGTTTTTTTTTTCTCCGCTTGTTTTTCCAGGGGTATTCGAGATGACATTGAAGAGGAAGATGACCAAGTGAGTTCCTATGCAGTCTTTCTATCTTCTTTTTTTGTTGTGTTATTTTCTTTGCTTTCCCTCCCTAAATATGTCACTAGTAGGTACAAGCAAAACTCCAGTACCCAGACAATTTTAGCAGGAAGCTCCAGTGGTTCCCCTGCTGTCTCTGTCCTTCCAGGTGGTTCACTTACAAAAAAGCAAAATAACACTAGGAGACAATTTTTGTTCTTCTTAAACTCCATGTAAGAAGACTTTTTTTTTCAGTCAGTTTGAACTTCCACTTCCTGTACAGGTTTTTCAGGATCTGAGGGTCTCATAGAATCAGCAGAGTCAACTACCAGTCAGAGGCTGTTAAACTATGGAGGCCATTTGCAGGGAAAATTGGTGTCTGCTGAGGACAAGAATCAGGCATTTTGCTCTTTATTTGGAAGAGCTTCAGCTCTGATTAGGGATTACAAACATCACTGGACAGAAATGATAAACAAGAAGGAAAGACTTGATTACAAAATGTACCTTGCTGTCACGTTTGAGAGTCAAGCGAGGCTGGTGTTTTCTCCACAAGAATATCTTGGGTGTGCCACTGAGATTCTGTGAGAACCACATGTATTTGTGAGCTTCAAGGATGAGTATGAGCCAGTGTGTGCCCAGGTGGCCAAGAAGGCCAGCAGCATCCTGGCTTGTATCAGGAGTAAGTGGCCAGCAGGACCAAAGCAATGATTGTCACTCTGTACCAGGCACTGCAGAGGCCACAACTTGAATACCGAATTCAGTTTTGGGCCACTCACTCCCAGGAAGGACACTGAAGTGCTGGAGCAGATCCAGAGAAGGGCAACAAAGCTGGGGAAGGGTCTGGAGAACAGGGCTGGGGAGGAGCAGCTGAGGGACCTGGGATTGATTATTCTGGAGAGAGGCTGAGGGGAGACCTCATTGCTCTCTACAGCTCCCAGAAAGGAGGATGGAGCTAGGTGCAGGTTGGTCTTTTCTCCCCGGTAATGAGCAGTAGGACAAGAGGAAATGGCCTCAAGATTCAGGTTGGATATTAGAAGAAATTTCTTCACTGAAAGGGCTTACAACCACTGGAACAGGCTCCCCAGGGATCTGTTTGAATCCTCATCCCTGTAGGTGTGTAAAAGCCACAGAGATGTGGTGCTGAGGGACATAATTTAGCACCAGACTTGGTAGAGTTGGAGAATGGTCGGACGATCATCTTAAAGGTCTTGTTCCAACTGAAGCAATTCTATGATAGCATGTGACAGTGGTGGCAGTGAATTCTAACTTGGGCCTGTGTTGAAAGGACTATTCTGAAATAATTTTTTTTTCCTGTTTTCTGTTGATTCAATTAAAAAAAAGTCAATTTTCCTTTCTTAGGGTCTGGTTAGGGAAGAAACTGTCTTTGGTGTAGTGTGTTCAAAAGGTGTAACCATCAGATGCTCAGCAATATGTTCTCTGTTTTGAGTGTTTGTGCTTTTTTCATGTGGAAATCAGAGTCTCCTAATCTTCTAGGAGGAGTTGTTAGGCAAAAGTTTGGGTTTTAAAAGCATTCTGTGGTCTGTCACTGTGGTTGTTTTCTTCATTTGTGCTTCTTGTCCTTCTGGACTTAAATGTTGGTTTTAATTAGAAGAACCAGGTCTAGTGAGGGTGATTATTTTTTTTCCTCAGAGGTGGGTGTGAAAGCAAACAGCCACCTAGCATTGATGTCACTTAAAGAGATGTAGCAGTAATTTTTGTGGCCTGGTGTATGTGATTTTACTGCTGTGTTTTACTGCAGGAAGCCTATTTTCGCTACATGGCTGAAAACCCCACTGCTGGTGTGGTCCAGGAAGAGGAAGAAGATAACTTGGAGTATGATAGTGATGGGAATCCAATTGCACCATCCAAAAAAATCATTGATCCCCTTCCACCTATTGACCATTCAGAGGTAGGAAGGAGGTTTATTCCATCTGGTTCTGTCTGAGGCACTCTGGAGAGCAGGAGCTCAGAAGCAGGTGGAAGAATGCTTCTGTTCCTGTACTATCTCAGTGCTGTGCTAAGTGAGTGATCAGAGACCCTTGAAATGGCTTCATTAAATGAATGTTTCTGCAGACAGCTAAGAACTTCTGCCAGAAAGGACCCTTTTCCTCCAGATTTTAAGTGTGCAGTGTGAAATCTGGAGTCCTGGACTAACTGAGTGATTACCTTTGCAGATTGAGTATCCCCCATTTGAGAAAAACTTCTATGATGAGCATGAGGAGATCACCAGCCTCACCCCCCAGCAAGTGGTGGAGTTGCGTCACAAGCTAAATCTCCGGGTAAGCTGGACTCAAAACTCTCTTCCTAGGATCTTTTTACACTCTTCTTTGGGCTCTCTTAGTAGTTCTACTGGAGATTTTCACAGGGAACTCCCAGCTTTTGAATGCCAAGCCTCTTGGCCACCTTTGGTTTAAGGGAGCTTGATTTCCTGTGCAGTCTTTGAAAGTCTGCTCTGGATTTGTCAAAGCAGGCACTGAAGCTTGGCAGTTCTCTGGTTGCTTTTGGTCTAAAGAATGCCAGGCCTGGGAACTGAAACTGAAAATACTATCTGCAGGAATTAGTTCTTTGCTCTTTGTGACAGGTTGGTGTGGTGGCTTTCTGTGAAGGGTTTCTCTGGGGAAGAACAGTTACACAAGGAGAGAGGTTCAGTGTTTAGCAGCTTATATTGATGGAGGTCTTTACACCTGAGACTCACAGGGTTGGAAGGGACCTCAAGGATCATCAAATTCCAACCCCCCTGCCATGGGCAGGGACACCTCACACTACATCAGGTTGCTCAGAGCCACATCCAGCCTGGCCTTAAGAACCTCCAGGGATGAGGCTTCCACCACCTCCCTGGGCAACCTGTTCCAGTGTCTCACCACCCTCATGGGGAAGAACTTTTTCTTGACATCTAATCTAAATCTCCTCCTCTAGCTTGGATCCATACCCCCTAATCCTATCACTACCCAACAACCTAAAAAGTCCCTCACCAGCTTTCCTGTAGGCCCCCTTCAGATATTGGAAGGCCACAATAAAGTCTCCTCAGAGGCTTCTCTTCTCCAAAATGAACAATCCCAACTCTCTCAGTCTGTCCTCATAGGAGTCCTATTTCCACTTGTGGAATTTACATCTGGTTAAGTTCCATGCATTCAAAAAAGCAAGCAGCCATTTTCAGAGGCATGGAGACCCTTTATTTCATTTCTATGGTGCTGTTTTTCCTCTTACTGTTTTGTGAACAAAGATATTTTCCTGTTTCTAAGGTCTCTGGTGCTGCTCCTCCAAGGCCTGGCAGTAGTTTTGCTCATTTTGGCTTTGATGAGCAACTCATGCATCAAATTAGGAAATCTGAATATACCCAGCCCACTCCTATACAGTGTCAGGTGAGTGTTGTTGCTTCTTTAACATCTGAAGGGGACTAACAAAACACATCAAAGGTCTGCAAGGTGTGTACAGTTCTTGGTGCCTGCATAGAGCTGTCAGAAGAATCACCTCTATTTGTTCCAGGAAAATAGCTTTGAGTAAAGCTTGTGAACAAGGAGCCATACATTGACAGCTTTATTGCTTTGAGCAGCTTGTGTTTGAATGTCTTGGCACTGAAGAGCTGGTTTATTTTGGCAGTTAGAATAAAGACCCTTTTAGCTGGCCCATTTAACTGGCTGTTCCTTGGAGAGCCATGGAGGCAGAAGAGCTCCTACTGCATGTATGGATTGATTGCCATAAGGAACTAAGGTTATTAATGATGTGATTACAGCCACACCACTTCAAATGCCTTTCTTGAACTATGAAAAATGACATGCTGCTGTGTCCAGGGGACCTTAATCTATACAATCTGAATTAAAAGTGAGGCTGAGAGGTCCTTTTACAGCAACAGTAGAGATGAGCTGAGAATTTCAGCACTCAGAGTGGTTAGAACAGGCTCAGAGAATTTGTTTTTAGCAAGCTTAAGGCTGGACAGAGAGGCATGTAAATACATTCTTGAGATGGTGTACTGTGCCTAAGTACTGATTTCATGTAGGACACCAACACTCATAGCTTGGTGATTGCTTCCAGCTCTTCAAACCAACTAATTCAGCTCTAAACTTGGCAGTAAAACTATGGAAGCATCGACCTCAGTTGCTGTGAGCCCTCTGTAATGTGCTTTCCCCTTGTTAGCTGAGTTTCTATGTCACATCTAGCACAGGAATATGCTAAGGTAGTCATAAGATGGGTTTGGAATCTCTTTATTTTTAGGGTGTTCCAGTTGCTCTGAGTGGCAGAGATATGATTGGGATAGCTAAGACTGGAAGTGGAAAAACAGCAGCCTTCATCTGGCCTATGCTGATTCACATCATGGATCAGAAGGAGCTTGAGCCAGGGGATGGTCCCATTGCAGTGATTGTCTGCCCAACCAGAGAGCTTTGCCAACAGGTAAGGTGTACAGCAAGCAGAAATGTGCCATCCAGTGTTCCTGGAGATCAACATTCTGTCCAGAAATGATGAGGGAACCTCAGTAAACTATGGGAATAACCTCCTCTGTGTGTTACTGGCATGCCTCCAGTGTAAGCTGACAATTCTTTCCTATATAGAATTATAGAATGGTTTGGGTTGGAAGGGACCTTCAGATCATCCAGTTCCACCCTCCCTGCCGTGGACAGGGACAACTCCCACTAGAGCAGCTTGCTCAAGGCCCTTTCCCACCTATCTCTTCTTGCTGAAGGATCATCACAAATCTGAAAGAGTAAATTTTTGCACAGTTGCCTGGTGGAAAAGGACCTGGGGGTGTTGTTTGGCAGCTGTCTGAACATAAGCCATGTGTGCCCAAGTAGCCAAGAAGGCCAGCAGCATCCTGGCCTGGGTCAGCAATGGTGTGGCCAGCAGTAGGGAAGGGATTGTACTGGACACTGCTAAGGCCACACCTTGAATACTGGGTTCTGTTTTGGGCCCCTCACTCCAAAAAGGACATTGAAAGGCTGGAGCAGATCCAGAGAAGGGCAACAAAGCTGGGGAAGGGTCTGGAGACAGGGCTGGTGAGGAGCAGCTGAGAGAACTGTGGGTATTTAGTCTGCAGAAGAGGAGGCTGAGGGGAGACCTTCTGGCTCTCTACAGCTTCCTGAAAGGAGGTTGGAGTGAGGTGGGGGTTGGTCTCATCTCTCCAGGATCAGGTGATAGAAAAGAGGAAATGGCCTGAAACTGTGCCAGGGAGGTTTGGGTTGGAGATCAGGAACAGTTTCTTTGCTGGAGGAGTGGTCAGACATTGGGACAGGCTGCCTGGGGAGGTGTTCGAGAGCTATGTGAACACAGCACCTGGGGATGTGATTTAATAGCTGTGGCAGTGGTTAGGGCAGTGGTTGGACTCAATGACCTTGGAGGTCTTTTCCAAGCAAAACAGCTGTGTGTTTCTAAGATGCAGCTGTGATGTGCTCTGTTTCAACTTCTCAGATCCATTCTGAATGTAAACGCTTTGGCAAGGCCTACAACCTGCGCTCTGTAGCCGTGTACGGAGGAGGCAGCATGTGGGAGCAAGCCAAAGCCCTGCAGGAAGGGGCAGAGATAGTTGTCTGCACACCAGTAAGTACCTCTGTGCACCAAGACATCTCTTATTGTTGCTTAACTGAAGCTAAGGAAGATTTTTAGTCCCCTTGGTTGATACAGAATTTGTTTTCTCATCACTGAAATCTGAGTTACCAGATGTTGAGAACAAACGTGCTGAGGTTATTCTTCTCCCAAGAGAAACTGTGAGGGAGATTAGGTGTGAGCCTCAACAGAAGACAGAGCAGCAAGCAAGGTCTGCTTGAATCAGTGTCATTTGTGCCCAGTACCAGCTTCTGATTACTGAGGCTTCAGTTCATGAAGAGAACTCCCAGAATGTCATGACCTTGAGTGCCATCTTCCTGCATTAGTAGAGCCTCTGGCAGTAATACTGAAGGGCTGAAACATCAAATCAGGAAGGTGTTGGTGCTGAACCAGTGGTTTTGATGAACATCACTGTCAGCTGGTTTTGCTTAGTGCAAAAACTTAGCCAAAATTGGGCAGCTGGTGGCTGGAAGAAGTTTTTGTGGGGCTATTTTTGGGGGTAAAAGGCAAGAAAACAAAGCATGAAGAACTCTTTTGCCAAAACCTGTGGGATTGAGTAGCCAGCTGCCATTTAAAGGTGAATTGTAATGGAGCATGGGGGATTTTAGGATCTCAGCATTGTTAATCTTGACAAAACCCAACCCTAAAACTGAGCTCACAGTTGATGAGAGAATCTGGTTCTATGACTTGAGTATTGACACTTCTAGACTGAAGCCTTGAGATGTCTTCTGCTCTGAGCCTCTAGTAAGTGAGGATCAAAAGCAGCCAAGTGTTTGAGAGTTGCATGTGTTAATGTTTTCAGATGTGCTTTGACACCTTGCTTGGGGTTTTTTTAACAGGGTCGTTTGATTGATCATGTGAAAAAGAAAGCTACAAACCTCCAGAGAGTCACCTACCTTGTGTTTGATGAAGCTGACAGAATGTTTGATATGGGGTTTGGTATGTAATGAACCAAGGCCAGTGTTTTGGAAAGCAGTGGTGTCCATTTCCAACCTTAGCAGGGACTGTTGATAGCCTCTGCAGCTTCATGTACTTGCAAATGCATGAAGCCAACACCACAGGCAAAACTCATATTTAAAGGTCTAATATCTGTTACTGGAAAGAGATCAGTGAAATTGGGCTGATGTTAAAAGTCCAACCCCCCTGGTTTTTGTCTTAGAGTTGCTGAATAACTTTTAGGCAAGTCACTTCTCTGATTGGATGTTGTGGCTACAAATGAAAGGTGGGAAATAGACTTTGTACTTAATTAGCAGAGGTTTGGTTGCTCAGATCTGGGTGATTTGGGGTTTGTGGCCAAGAATCATGGGACACAGCAAAGTTGTAACAGTGCTAGAGGAGCACAAAAGGAAGGAGACACTTGTAAGATGCCCAGGGTATGCACAGATTCAGCTGGGATCTTAGCTGAGGGATGGTTTGGTTTTGCTGAAGGAACTTGCAGAAGCTGCTTTTGTACAGCAAAGACACTTCCACTGTGCAGCAAAGAGCACCAGGAAGTCACAGCAGAATTAGTGAGAGGCACTGATTCCCTCTGTGGCTATTTGTTAAACAAAGCAAAGAAGTTGCATTTTGAGTTACTCTGCTAAATAATGAGCATGTGGTGCTGATGAGAACGTTTTCCATCTCCCCTCCAGAGTATCAGGTCAGATCCATCGCGAGCCACGTACGTCCTGACAGACAGAGTAAGTATAAGGGCATTGCTAAACAAACAGCTGAGAGCTGGAGGGGGCTGTGGTCGGGTCCCAGTTAAGAACAGAGCCTCAGTTTACCATTCTTGATGCAGTCACAGAATTGCAGCATGGTGGGGGTTAGAAGTGATCTCTGGAGATCATCCAGTCAAACCCCTCTGCTGAAACAGGGTCACCCAGAGCGGGTTGCCCAGGATCATGTCCAGGTGGGTTTGGAATCTCTCCAGAGAAGGGGACTCCACAGCTTCTGGGCAGCCTGCTCCAGGCTTCCAGCACCCTCACAACTTTTTCCTTCTGTTCAAGTGGAACCTCCTGGGTTGCAATTTGTGCCCATTGCCCCTTGTCCTGTCACTGGGGACCACTGAGGAGAGTCTGGCATCAGAAAGTGCCACAAAGGTGATCAGAGGGCTGGAGCACATTCCCTTTGGGGACAGGCTGAGAGAGCTGGAGCTGTTCAGCCTGGAGAAAAGACAATGAGGAGTACCTGAAAGGGGCCTACAAGAAAGCCAGGAAGGGACTTTTGACAAGGGCTTGTAGTGATAGGATGAGAGGCAACTGCTTTGAGCTGGAAGAGGGGAGACTGAGACTGGAGATGAAGAAATTCTTTCCAGTGAGGGTGGGGAGACACTGGAACAGGTTGCCCAGGGAGGTTGTGGATGCCCTCTCCCTAGATATTTTCAAGGCCAGATTGGATGAGGCTCAACAACCTGGTCTAGTGAGAGGTGCCTCTGCCCATAGCAGGGGCATTGGAACTGGGTGATCTTTGAGATCCTTTCCAACCCAGACCATTCTATGAGGCTATGAAATGGGTTTCCACTTTGAGCAGTTCTAACAGTGAGATTGATCATTTTCATTGCAACCAGTAAAACAGACCACAGCTTCAGACCACTGACATCTACTACAGTCAGCCAGCTCCTCATTCACAAGGTCTGTGCAGTGTTTTCACAGTTCTGTAAGACCTTATTGCTGTCTACAACTCCCTGAAGGGAGGTTGGAGCCAGCTGGGGGTTGGTCTCTTCTGCCAGGCAAGCAGCACCAGAACAAGAGGACACAGTCTCAAGCTGCATCAGGGGAGGTTTAGGCTGGATGTTAGGAAGTTCTTCATAGAAAGAGAGATTGGCCATTGGAATGTGCTGCCCAGGGAGGTGGTGGAGTCACTATCACTGGAGGTGTTTAGGAAGAGACTGGGTGGGGTGCTTGGTGCCATGGTTTAGTTGATCAGATGGTGTTGGGTGAGAGGTTGGGCTTGATGATCACGAAGGTCTTTTCCAACCTGGTCTGGTCTGGTCTATTCTATTCTATTCTGGTCTGTTCTATTCTGGTCTATTCTATTCTATTCTGTTCTGTTCTATTCTGTTCTGTTCTGTTCTGTTCTATTCTATTCTGTTCTATTCTATTCTAATTTGATGCTCCAATGCTGCTTTTCCTTTCAGCCCTCTTGTTCAGTGCCACCTTCCGTAAGAAGATTGAGAAGCTGGCCCGAGACATTCTGATCGACCCCATTCGAGTCGTGCAGGGAGACATCGGAGAGGTAAACCCCCAGCACTCCTCAGACACTCAGAGAAATGAAACTCTTCCCTCTGCTGCCTGAACTTTTCACTTAAATTGCAACAATCATCATTGCTTTTTAAGAGTAAATATTTTGTGCTTAATGAAAGTAGTAAGGTTTTGGTTATGGTTTTTCTTGTCTTCAGCTTTCTCGCTGCCAACTGATTTTCTTCTAGTGATCATAGAATCATGGAATCAATAAGGCTGGAAAAGACCTCAGAGATCAAGTCCAACCTGTCACCCAGCACCTCATGACTAACTAAACCATGGCTTCAAGTGCCACTCCACCACCTCCCTGGGCAGCACATTCCAATGGCCAATTACTCTTTCTGGGAAGAACTTTCTCCTCACCTCAAGACTAAACTTCCCCTGGCACCGTTTGAGACTGTGTCCTCTTGTTCTGGTGCTGGGTGCCTGGGAGAAGAGACCAACCCCCACCTGTCTATAACCTCCCTTCAGGGAGTTGTAGAGAGCAAGAAGGTCTCCCCTGAGCTTCCTCTTCTCCAGGCTAAGCAACCCCAGCTCCCTCAGCCTCTGCTCACAGGGCTGCGCTCCAGACCCTTCCCCAGCTTTGTTGCCCTTCTCTGGACACCTTCAAGTGTCCCAATGTCCTTAAATTGAGGAGCCCAGAACTGGACACAGGACTCAAGGTGTGGCCTAACCAGTGCTGAGCACAGTAATGGGAGGTTTCCACAAGCAGTGAAACAACATTAATGCAGCAATTGATTTATTTGGGGTTTTTTCCTTCTATTAGGCTGAATCAATGGCTCTGTCCTTTTGTCTCTAAACTATATAGAAATTACAGCTTTGGCAGTGAAGGGTTTGAAACTTAATGGTTTTCAGAGGGTTTATGTGAGAATGTTGATTCTGTCCTTGCTTGACAGTAGCAGCTGAGCTGCTGCAGCCCAGGGATTTGGTAATCAGTCAGTGAAGAGGGGAGATGACATTTGCTGTGAGGAAGCTGTTTATAATATATCCCAGTATCACAGAATTGTCAGGGTTGGAAGGGACCTCAAAGATCATCCAGTTCCAAGCCACCTGCCGTGGGCAGGGACACCTCACACTAGACCAGATTGCTCAGAGCCCCATCCAGCCTGGCCTTAAAAACTTCCAGGGATGAAAGAATATATGAAAACTAGAGAAACTTCACAAGAGGCCTTCAGAACATTCTTCTTTTAACCAGTTCTCTCCATTTCTGTTGTGTTGGGTTTGGGTTTGTTTCAGTCAATGTGAAGTGTCCCTTTATAACACACACACACAAAAATGGTGGCCACCTGAAGCCTCTTCTTTCTTGGAAGCTCAATTTTGCTTAAGAAAAGAAGCAGCTTTCCTGGCACAGGGTTTCTGGGATCTAAATTATTACTCTGCAGAGCAGCATCCTTGAAACAATTAATATTTAAGTGTGTGAAAATGAAACCTGTCAGAGGAACTCCCAGCTAGTGCTGTGAGCTTCACTGCACTGTTAGTACTTGCAGTGTGGAGTGTATGGGGAGTCTGTTTGTATCTCCAGTCCTCCTGACTCTGAGGACAAGTGGCAGCTCACAGGAAGGCTTTCTCTGATCATCCCATGAATCACTTTTCCTGGTGAGCTTCCTCTCCATCCCAGGCCTTCTCTGGCACAGCCTGGTTTAGTTGTCAATAGCATCTGTTGTGAGAGCATCTAAAGTGCAAGTAGCCATCTTTAGATAGTAGGGTGCTAAGCTGCAGCCTGTCAGAGACTGCTTTGCCTCCCTCAGCTTTAGCTCATTTAACCCCTGCCTTTTCTGCCCTGTCAAAGTGAAGTGGCCAGCAGCTAAACAAGAGCTGAAACCGTTTCCAAAGGAGAACTTTGGTCCCCTTCTTCTCCACGTTTTTTGTCTCACACCTAGTTCAGATTCCCAATTTTATTCTGCCACCTCTGTCTATTTTCCTAATTTTCCCTTTTTTGTCCTTGTCTTCCTTCTCCCCTTAGGCAAATGAAGATGTCACTCAGATTGTGGAGATTTTCCCCTCTGGCCCTAGCAAATGGAACTGGCTGACTCGACGCCTCGTGGAGTTCACATCTTCAGGGAGTGTTCTCCTCTTTGTCACCAAGAAGGCAAATGCAGAGGAGCTGGCCAATAACCTCAAACAAGAGGATCACAATCTGGGGCTGCTTCATGGTGACATGGACCAGAGTGAGAGGAATAAAGTCATTTCAGAGTTCAAGAAGAAGGGGATCCCAATACTGGTGGCTACTGATGTGGCAGGTATGTGATGCTCTAGCAGCCAGCAGCTCATGCAAGTTGTGGATACCCAGAGAGAGGCTTCACACACTTGAGTAGAGGGCAGCAAGTTTGGCTTCTACACCTGCTGGGGTGCTGTGTTGGAGATGGTTTTCAGAAGAACACAGTGTTAGCAAGGGGTGTTTAAATTGGTGGTTAAATTACAGCCTGAGAGAGAAACTTTCATATACAGCAAGCAAATAAGCTGCTTCTTAGGGAAGTCATTGCTAGTCATTAATCAGCTGACACATGATGCATGCTTAAATGAAGAGGAGATGGACACACTTGAAGCCTTCTCCAGAGCAGCTTTTAGTACCCAGCTGTTTAGCTGAACAAAGAGTGAATTTCAGTGTCCTTTAATAAAGGCCTCTCTCTTCCTGGGGAAAACAATCATCTAAAGAGATCTTGGCCATCTCCAGTCCTGTGAGCTCAGGAATTGCTGTCATTTACACTGCTGTTAGAGGAGGCATTGCTGCACTGAAGAGTTTTACCCTGCAAAGGGTGTCTTAACTAGGGGGTCTTAATTCTTTTGGTATGCTGGAGCAGAGTGAAAGGATATCACTGAATGTTGGGGTTGGAAGGGACCTCAAAAGAGCATCCAGTCCAACTCCCCTGCCAGAGCAGGATTGCTTAGGGCAGGTCACACAGGAGCACATCCAGGTGAATTTTGAATGTCTCCAGAGGAGACTCCACAACCTCTCTGGGCAGCCTGCTCCAGGGCTCCAGCACCCTCACAGTGAAAAAGTTTTCCCTTCTGTTCCTGTGGTCCCTCCTCTGCTCCAGCTTGCCCCCAGTGCCCCTTGTCCTGTTATTGGACATCCCTGAGCAGAGCCTGTCTCTATCCTCCCCCCACCGCCCTGCACATCTTTATCAACAGCAACGAGGGTGCCCCTCAGGTTCCTCCAAGCTCAAGAGCCCCAGCTCCCTCAGCCTGTCCTCACAAGGGAGATGCTCCACTCCCTTCAGCATCTTTGTGGCTCTGTGCTGGACTCTTTCAAGCAGATCTCTGAGGTGCTTCTTGACCTGGGGGGCCCAGAACTGGGCACAGTATTCCACATGCAGCCTCACCAGGACAGAGTAGAGTGGGAAGAGAACCTCTCTCAACCTGCTGGACGCAGCCCTTCTAATACCCACACCCCCCCAAGGATGCCATTTGGGCACATTGCTGGTGTAGAGGGGATTGCTTGGAGTTCATTTGGGATGATCCCACTTAGTGCTGTGCTGCTTTTCGTTCCAGCTCGTGGGTTGGATATTCCTTCCATTAAGACAGTGATCAACTACGACGTGGCTCGGGACATAGACACGCACACCCACAGGATTGGGCGCACCGGCAGAGCTGGGGAGAAGGGAGTGGCCTACACTCTGCTGACTCCCAAGGACAGCAACTTTGCTGGTGATCTTGTCAGGAATCTGGAAGGTGCTAATCAACATGTTTCCAAAGAGCTTTTGGATCTGGCAATGCAGGTAGGAACGAGCAAAGCTTGAGCAAGGGGAAGGTTCCTCCCTCGATCGGCACAAAAGCAGGAGCTCGGGGACTTGGTCCTGGCTCTGTCATGTGTTAGCAGGAGCCTTTTGGTGGGCCTTGCTGGTGTTAAGTCAGCTCTCTAGTGTTTTTAATGGCCTTGGAAAGAATCCATGGAGACATGAAGATTTTGGAGCACTGTAGTCCTTCTTGGGATCAGACACTACCTAGGAAGTTCAGAGCTGTGATGTGGCTAATGGCAGCAGAGGATTCCCACTCCAGTCTCTCATTACAATTGGATTTTCCAGGTATATTTATGGCAGGCACCTGGGAAATGCAGCTTAGATGAAAGCAAAACTGGAGAAAATCCTTAGAGAAACACTGACTCTGAAAAGGTTGTTGCTTGGGCACTGCACCTGCTGGGCAGTGCCTGGCAGCCTGGCTGTGGAAGCAGTTGTGCTTGTGCCACTGCACACAAACTCCTGAAGTTCCTGTCTTTTGCTGCTTGTGGAGCTGCAAGATAGCAAAGGCTTTGTGGTAATTCCCAAACTCAGAGGTGATTTAGCTTGCTTGTGGCTTCATTGCCAAGTAAATATTTCTCTGAGGTAGAGAGGCAGCATTTTAGAAGGGACAGAATTTGGACAGAGCTTCTTCCTAAGCTCCAGTCTAACCCTGCTCTCCCTCAGCTTCAAACCATTCCCTCTTGTCCTGCCTTTAGACACCCTCATGAAAAGTCCTTCTGCAGCCTTCCTGTAGGATCCCTTCAGGTACTGGAAGGCAGCTCCAAGCTCCCCCCTGGGGTCTTCTCTAGCCTTCAAGAAGCTTCAGACCCACCTGACAGAACCATCTAGAGCTTAGCATCCGAGTGCTGTCACCTGCCACAACAGCCATGATTAAGAAACTGGGTGGTTTGGTTTTTTTCCTTGTGAACTGCTCCAAGTCCCTCTGTGCTGAGGCTCTCCCTGCACACACTTCTGAAGAGCAGAATTTGTCCTTCTCTTGTGCAGAATCCCTGGTTCCGGAAATCCCGTTTCAAAGGAGGGAAAGGCAAGAAGCTGAACATTGGTGGTGGTGGTTTAGGGTACCGAGAGCGACCTGGTCTGGGATCAGAAAATTCTGTAAGTAGAGTTGCTGGAGAAGTTATTTTGCAGGTTCTTGGAACTTTTAAACTTCCTGCCTACTCATGAATTTAAAAACACACCCTCTTGGTACCAGAGCAAAGCCTCTACCTGCTCTGCCTGCTCTGTTTTCCAGCCCAGAATCTGTCATGATTAGTATCAGCAATATCTCAGGTGAAACTGTCCTGTGCTGTTGCCCTCTTGTCAGGATCCACCTTCTTTAGGGCCAGAGTGATCCCAGAAGGCTTGGAGATTGTTCCCAAAATAGCCTGTCAATGGGAAATAAATGCTAATAGCTTACTAGAAAAGCCATTTCCAGGCTGACTTTTGGCAGCAAAAAAACATCTTGCAGCATTGGAAAGGCTTCCTGAGGTGCATCCATGCTAGGAACATGGCTCGTTGCCCATGTGTGGGGGGACATAGCTGAGCTGCTGACATCTTGAGCACATCATCTGCAGCATCATTCCAGAACCCACAGCTGAATCCTTGTTCTCTCTTTGTCCTGGCCATGACCTCTGTGGAAAAATCTCCATGTGATAGGGTTTTGGTTTTGCTTGGACTGCAAGGAGCTGGGAGATGTGGTTGCACCGAGGAGTCACTAGCACTTAATGCATCTTTCCTTGCTTGTCATCCTTGGGGCCACTGAGAATACTCTGCTGGTGCTCAGGGCTCTCCCAGAGGTTTCAGGGAATGGTTGATCTGGAAGTATCTGTGTTGGATAAGTGTCTCCTTTGTCTTTTTGCTCAGGACCGTGGCAACAACAACAGTGTGATGAGTAACTACGAGGCCTACAAGCCCTCCACAGGGGCAATGGGGGACAGGCTCACAGCCATGAAAGCAGCTTTCCAGGTTGGTTTGATCACTCAGAGTGCAAGTTCCACTGCAGGAGGAAAGGCTCTCTCCTGTAAACACAGGCTGAGGGAGTTGGGGTTGTTCAGCCTGGAGAAGAGAAGGCTCTGGGGACACCTTAGAGCAGCCTTCCAGGATATGAAGGGGCTACAGGAGAGTGGGGGATGGACTTTTTACCAAGGCATGGAGTGACAGGAGGAGGGTGATGCCTTCAAACTGGAAGAAACTGGATTTAGACTAGACAGGAGGAAGAAATTCTTCACCACGAGGGTGGTGAGGCACTGGAACAGGTTGCCTAGAGAAGCTGTGGTGGCTTCAAGCCTGGAAGTGGTCAAAGCCAGGTTTGATGGGGCCTCGAGCAACCTGCTGTAGTAGGAGGTGTCCCTGCCTACGGCAGGGGACTTGGAACTAGGTGATCTTTAAAGGTCTCTTCCAACCCTAACCATTCTGTAATCACCTGGAAGCTGGATCTAGATGAGACATTAGGCAATGTCTAATGGTTTTCCATAACCTGGAAGAATTTTGCTACTCCAGACATGTATTTTTTTTCCACTCCCCTGAAAATGCAGCAGCAGTGCTGGGTTCAGGGAAGCTGAGTTTGGTAGTCATTGGCCATGTCTCATCCCCTCTCAGCGTGCACTCAGCACTGCACTCCAAAGTGGAGCAATTAGCATGCAGGCTGGACTCAACAGCTTCCACAAAGTTAATTTGCCAAACTTAGTTTTTCTGCCCTCTTTCCCTCCTGGATCCTGCTCCCAGGCTTGATCCTATTTAGGTTGCTTAGCAGCAGCAGTGGAACTGCACTCAAATGTTAACAGGCAACAGAGAAACCCTTCCTGTTCAGCGTAAAAATTAACCCCGTGGTGTAAGAGTTCCCTGGTTGCTGTGCTCTGGTAGCAGGTGGCCATTACTAATTCCAGCAGGAATTTCATCACTCCAAGGCTGACTTTTTGCAGGGCCCCTGTTGCCTAGGGGCTCCCCGGAATGCTAGACAGGCAGCATGTTCTGTGGGGCAGCGTGGAGGCAAACATGCTCTGTGTTTCTTTCTTCCCCTCTCTTTCTGGCAGTCCCAGTATAAGAGCCACTTTGTTGCTGCAAGCTTAAATAATCAAAAGACTGGTAGCTCCTCTGCTGGGGCCAGTGGCTGGACCAGTGCTGGGAGCTTGAACTCGGTCCCCACGAGTTCAGCACAACAAAACGCTGCGAGCCCTGACGGCGCGGCCGCCGCTCCCCCCGCAGCCAAGGGGGTGCCGGGCTTCACCAGCACGGGGAACTTGAGCAGCGTCCCCACCTTTCCCAGCGGGGGAGCCCAGGGCTTCAACAACACAAACGCCAGCACCAACAGTCGGGAAGGCGGCGGCGGCGTTGCCAGAGAACGCTATGACAACCGGAACAGTCGCCACGGCGAGGCGCCGCGCCGCGGGGAGGGGGGCGGCCGCTACAACGACCTGCAGCGGCACGGGGAGGGAGGCGGCCGCCACAGCGACCCCTACCGGCACGGCGAGGGCAGGCACGGAGACGGCCATCGCCACCCCGAGGGCCGGCACTTCACCGAGGCGGGCGGCGGCAACCGC